>NW_004567111.1:42685033-42752417 GCF_000260355.1 Condylura cristata
CCACCAGGGAGGGCCACCTTAATTATATTTTTAAATGTCTTAAGGAGGTAAATGTCCTTACAATTATGTTTCTGTATTCTAAAGGAGTTTTGTCATTTTCCTCTTTTCACTATCTTCCTAACTATTCTGTGAGCTCCTCGGGATGAAGAATATGTTATAACCTGACAGCTGGAAAAGAAAATGCTCCTGAAATGTTAAATGTTTGCAATAGTGAATGAGGAAATGAGCTGGCAGGATAATTTAATTAATGAGCCATTCATTTATATATTTTGTTTTGCTCTTTAAATTTTTCTCTTTTTAGGTTCCATAAGTAGACAGAAATGTCTTTCCTGGCTCATTCTCCCTTGTACTCTGTCCATCTGCTCGTTCTGCTCCTCACTCTGTCTCTTGTGAAGCCTCACACTGCCCCTGCACCTCTGGTCTGTACCCCAGTTCTGTATGCATAAATAAATACATCTTTTAAAAAGGTGAAATCTTGCTACTTTCAACAATCTGAATTAAATTTGAGGGAACTTTGCTAATTGCAATAAGTCAGAAGGAGAAAGACAAATACTGAATATATGCAATATATTCAAAACAAAACAAAGGAACAGACAAAATCAAACCAAAATAAATCCTAGAAATCTAACTGTAAATTTGAGGCTATTTGAGGGAGGGGAAGAAATGGAACAGAGTGTGACGGAGGCCCAGTGAGCTGTGGTGGAGGCTCACATATGCTTTTGTGGTGGGTGTGGTTGGTGAAACATATGAAGAGACAGGAACAGATACTCCTGAAGTATATAAGTTGGTGTAGACCAATGCTACCTCAATAAAAGAAGATACTTTTTTTTTTTTTTAAGATTTATTTATTTGTATCTGGAGAGAGCACATCCCTGCTAACACCTTGATTTTGGCTCAGAGATGCTGATTTTGGAATTCTGATCTTCAGAACTGTGAGAGAATAAATTTCTGTCATTTTAGGTATCCACATTTGTGGTTCTTTGTTACAGCAACCAGAGGGAAACTAATACAGACAGGGAGGAGAGTCCTCCCCATTCTCCATCTCACAGTAGTATGTGTGATTCTGGACACCACACTTTGGGAGACATATTCACCAAAAGAGGCATTTGGAGTTGTTTTGAGTGGTCCCAGGAGGAAAAATTCAACAGCAATAGGTGTAAATTACAAAGTAATAAATTTCAGCTTAAAACAAGAAAGCACTCTTTATGCAAAGAGAAGGTATTTAGACAGCATCTAAACACCCATCTATTTGGAATGTGAACACTGAAAAGAGAACTCACAGAAGCCAGGTAGAAGGACCCTTTGAACCCAGAGATTCTAGACCTGGGTGATTTTATAGCAGTGATCTGGCCTCACTGGAGCAGAGGCAAACAGGAAGAAAGAAGGTACAAAAAGGTTGTAAAAGTCTCAGTGTGCAATGATTAAACCCAGGCACGGATGTGGCTTTGGAGAGAGAGAGGAAGGAATGCATTTTTAAAAAGGTTGTGGAGGCTTAAGTAATCAGTCTTTGGCAGCAGCTCAGATTTGGAGAGAGAAGAGTATTTATTGGGTGTCTACTAAGAGCATTGACCTAGGAGTCATGGACAAAATCAATAGCACATGGACACCTAGCTGTAGAGAGACAGCAGACCCCACATGGGACAAGTAGGCCAGCGAGGTCTAGTTATGAAGAATCTTCACTATGGGTGAGAGTGTAGATGGGTAGGGATCAGAGAAGACTCATTCATCAACTTTTTTTTTTTTTAGGAAGAAGACTTTGAAAGATGGCTGGGGTAGTTAAAGGAAGGAAAAACGAGAAGTAGATAAGGACAAAATTGTGAGCTGTGAGGGGTGAGTGTCCTGTATTGAAGTTATGCAATAAACCGTGGTTAAGTTTGGATAGAAAATGTTTGGATCTGGTTGGAAAAGTGGACAGACTTCAGTCCACCTGGAGCACAAATTCCAAGTTCAGCAATAACAGAGGTTGTGAAAATGCAAAGTGCCAATCAATGTCCAGTTCAATTTGAAGTGGTTGCAAAGCCTCTAGAGAGGATCTTGGTGGCCTAGAAGAGGGGAGGCCCTTCTTAAACAAAACCTGAAGAGAAAAAATGTAAGACAAAATCTTGATGGTTGCATCAGGGATATAGACAGATAGTCTTGCAACAAGCATTAAGAATATGCAAAATCCCTGCAAAGCAACAAAACATTTCAATGTTCTCTGTGAGCAAAGTATCAGGAGAGGAAATGCATAGCAGACAAAACTGCCCCCTGCATAAAAGGTATGTGAAGACTGGCTCAAACACACTAGAAATTAGAGAAATACAATTAAAACAGCAAAAAAAAAAAAAATTAGTGTTCTCCTATCTGATTGACAAAAATGAGGACGCTGGATGACACCAAGTGGTGGATGGCTGAAGAGATATGGGAATTGCTGGGCCTGGCTTACAGCTGTGTAGACTGGGGGACTTTGCCTAGTTCTAGTATGTAGGCTTGTGGCCTAAGTATACCACCAGAGGCATGGGTCGCAGCACAACCTTCTCAGAAACATTCAGGGTTCTGCCACTGGCCACAGGTGGCCATCTGTGGGAGGAGGCGGGCGAAGTGGAGAAGGGCCTCTCTGGCTCAGAAGAAACAGATTACAGAGGCATGTGGTAACATTAATACATCTTTCCAAATATGAGGTGTGTCAGGTGAGTGAGAAACAAAGAGGGCTAGGAGACATTTGTGCTTATTTAACCCCAGGTGCATATCAAACACCACAGGTTTGATAGGGCATGCTAAGAGCAACATATAGTGATCACAGTCAAAAGGCTGCCAATGAGGAGAAGGGGAAAGGAAGTGGAGGGTAGGAGCCGATGAAAGAAATGCACGATCAGCCATGAGTGAATGAATGAGAGAGGGCTCTGCAGGACCAGTGAGGAGTGTTCTAGCAACCAAGACTGTGATTAACCCAACCTTCAGCTTCTGGGAGCAAAATAAATAGAACTCTTAGGCAAGACACCAATTACTAATGCAATCCTGGACCTGGATATTAGATGATTTATGAACATTACTAAAAACAAAACCAAAAATGTGGCACCATAAGGGGACTCCTATGGGCTATAAAGTTGAAGTCATGACACAGAAAGATTTTACTGCATAAAGCTACGAAGCTGAGGCATCAAGAATGCCATGAGACACTGCACTGTGCTTTGTTCAGCAAAGCATAGCCATGACCCCTGAGAAAAGAACGAACTATAGATGGAATAAGCACTGGATATGTTCTTCGAGTGAGTTAAGCAGCTAATCCAGTAACCCTTGTTTAATTGATTTAATTCCTGCTAGAGTTTTCAAAACTATACTCTTCAAAAATCTTATCAAATTTTTGGACTCTCTTCTCAGCAAAATATCCCCAGGTATATCCAAAATTTCCTGTTCAATCTCAGGGATAGGGACAGTGTGAACTCCTGGAGCTATGAATCTCAGGCAGAGAACCAAGTTCAAAGATCAAGTTTATAACCAGGGATACTCCCCATTGAATAAGAATCTCTAGGGATGATGTTTGCATTTTTGAAAATTCCCAAAGCTGCCTTGACAGGCATTCATAGTTGATCAAAACTTCCTGACCATAAGAATCCACCAAAGACCTTTTTGTGAAAAGATGGTTTTCCAGGTCTCACCACCAAGGTAATCTGCTATGTTAGAGCTGATGAAACTGTGTAGTTTTCCTTTTCCCCTGGTTGTTGTGGGGGGTGTGTATGGATGTGGATGATCCCTGCTTTGGGATGTTTCTATCTATAAGTATCCTTGGAATCCTTAGGGATATCCCTATGGTGCCCCATCCAGACCTTTTACCCACAGATGCACCCACCCCCACCCCGCCCTGGCTGTTGCAAGTGCTGCTGCTAACGGCTTTCACTCATGACCTCAGGACACCTGTCTTGGCAGGTGGAAACACTTTGCCAGAGACGCCAGGCGGTCTGGGCCCCATCCTCAGAGAGTGAACACTCAACCTCAGACAGGCAGCCTGAGTCTGAATTCTGGCTCCATCACTTCCTAGTTCTGGGACCTCGGGAAGGGCTCTACTCTGTGCTTAGATGTCCTTAGGCATGAATTTGAGATACTAGCAATGAACTCTGAGGGCAGAATTCAACAAACTGAAGCATGCGAAATGTCTGTACAGAGCCTAATACAGAAGAGAAACTGATTACATTTTATTTTTATTATTATAGAATGCTATAAAGTGATATAAAGAATAGGATTCAAGCCTATGAGGAAGGCTTAGAGCCCTTTCAAATGTTTTAAGGGATGGTAAATGAATGTTTCAAAACTCTCCAGATACAAAGGATGGGAGTGACCAGGAGACAAGTTTCACACAGACAGATCCAAAAACAGAACAAGGTCAGAAGTAAAGCGAAAACTCAGATGTGGTCAGTGGCTCCCAGCCCCTGGATGGTTTAAAGCAGAAGTTGAGCCATCTCTGTAGACAATGATGTGGAGAAGTAGGACTAGCTTCTGAAATGTCCCAGTTTAAAAGGCCCGAAATGAGTCCAGCCATCTACAACCCTAGATTGCTTATAGCTAACCCTAACTGGGCATCTCTCCTGCCTTGCGTTTTGTATTTGTACCCCAAAAAATCTTGAGGAAGTTCAGTAATTAGGCGAACATATGAAGATACCTATATAATCGTATTAATATAACACTATTTCAGTATGATTTCTAGAGAAGGGAAAACCACCTAATTTTCTATAGTAAGGATTATTTAAATAAATTAATCTTATAAACGAGCAAGCGACAGCTATTCAACATGATACTGGTAAACGGTAAAATGAAAATGTAGGTTTAGGGCCCTTGTCTGAAATGGAGCCCCTGGAGGACAGAAGCACTGTGGGAGCAGAACACAGAGGCCCGGCTGGCTGAGGCAGCAGCCCTGTGTGGTCCGCAGCACGGACATGTAGAGCTGTGACATTCTTGTCAAGCATTGTCAAGGCATAAGGAGGCAGCAGTTGTAAAGGGTGCTCACCAAAAAGGAACATGGGTATTATCCACTGAAGGGAGGCTTTGGGTGATTTTATAACTTCCTTCTTCATATTATATTTCCTGCATTTTTTAAAGATTTATTTGTTTATGCATACAGAACTGGATTACAGGCCAGAGATGCAGGGACAGTGAGAAGATTCACCAGAGACAGAGTGGGGAGCAGAACAGGCAGATTGACATAGTACACTGGCTGAGGGGAGCAGTGTGTGGGACAGAAGAGGTCTGCCATGCCACGTGGGTCACTCCCTGGCTGGGAATCGAACTCATGCTGAAGTAGTTTTAGCTTCTTTAAGTGCTTTGCTTTAACCCACTGTGCCACCAGGGAGGGCCCTATTTCCTGCATTTTTAAATAAGTATTCTTGGTTTTGATAATCAAATGATAATTGGTGGGATGAAGGTAAAATCAAGTAACAGAAGTTCACAAAAGGATTCTTGCTTGGGCTTCCATGCTAGTGTGAAGAACCCTTCTCAGACCCTCATAGGGAGCCCTGCTCTTTTTTCCCCTGCTTCCTGAGTCCTCTTCATCTGGGTGACCCCCATCTGGGTGCCCCCCACCCTCCATCCTCCACCTGTACCCCTAGCCCCAGCATCTGGAGGCCACAGTGGCACAAGCTACGGTGTAGGGTTGGGGGGGAGAGAGGGGGGGGAGGATCCTCCCTGGTGGCCCAACGGGTTAGGACTCAGCACTGCAAGCTAGCCGCAGCCGCCTCAGTGCAAATTCAATCCCCGCCCGCCCCGGAGGTGACCCACATGGCGCGGCAGACCTCTCCTGACCCGCCCACTGCTCCCCTTAGCTGTGTACTTCGTTGATCTGTCTGTTCTGCAACCCGCTCTGTGTTTGGTGAAGCCTCTCACCACCTCTGCACCTTTGGCCCGTTCCCTAGTTCTGTATGCACAAATAAATAAATCTTTAAAAAAAAAAAAAAAGTTGTGGGAGCTGGGGACACTCACTTCCATCCCCTGGCCTACATAGTCTCATCTGCATATGATCGAGGGGATTTAAACTGAATGGCCTTTCAGCTCTATGATTTATGAAGTCAGAATAAAATATCTTACACTTTTGATGAGTCATCAACTACAAGCACTGTTGAAAACTTTTTTGCTCCTGAACCACTGAGAATAAACCACTTGGCCCTGAGCTTTCTAATGTACTTCCACAAACAAGGACATTCACTTACATAATCACAATACAACCATCAAACTTAGGAAAGCAACGTTCATACCTTGGACTCACGCAAGTGTCAGCAATTGTCCCTTCCTAGACAAAGGATCCATCTGCATCCAAGTGCGGGAGCCCTCTGAGTCCCTTTAGCCTGGGATGGCTCCTGGGTATTTGTCAGACTCGTGGAACTTTTTGAAGATGACAGGCTATTTATGTTTATAGAATGTCTCCAAACTGGATTTGTCTGATGCTTACTGGAGATTAGATGCAGGCTGCCACCTTTGGAAGGAATATTGCCCTGTGAGGCCATGCTTTTCTCATCATATCCCATCAGGTGGCACAAAATTTTGGTTTGTCCCATTACTTTCCTTGTTCACAGAGGTCACCTGATCAGGGCATGCCAGCCAGCCACCAGGTGTAAAATCTCTCCCTTCCCCTTCAGTATTCATTATGACTTCAAAAACAGTGTTTTAGGGCTCCCCCTGGTGGCGCACTGGGTTAGAGCACCACATTACAAAACTGAAGCCATTGCAGCAGGAGTTCAATCCCTGCCCAGGAAGCTGACCCACATGGCGCAGCAGACCTCTTCTGACCCACCTCTGCTCCCCTCCGCAGTGTATTTCAGTACCTGTGCCTGTTCTGCACCCCACTCTGTCTCTGGTGAATCCTCTCAACCACCACAACTCTGGCCTGTACCCCAGTTCTGTAAGCATAAATAAATAAACCTTTAAAAAGAAAAAGTGTTTTTAAACTATATAAATACCACGTTCCTCTCCAATTTATTCTATCATTTTTTTATATCTACTTACAGCATGGTTTCCTATTTCATTCACCAGGCTACCTGACAGTCTCCTCTTTTATCTCGGGGCCTGTGTCCCTGGGTTGACTATTGCGAGTCTCCTCGGGCTGCCTTCTGTCTCTGGAAACTGGCATCTGTATTTAAGTGTGCACACTGCCATTCAGGGTCACTGCTCCCCTATGTCCCAGTCGACATAGCTAGGAAGGTGTGCAGAGCTAGATATGTAGCTGAGCGAGAGACAGACAGAGACGTGGTGTGTGTGTGTGTGTGTGTGTGTGTGTGTGGAGAGAGAGAGAGACATACAGAGCTGTATTTCCATGTCTATCTAATGAAAACTCAGTTCAGACAAATACCTCCATTTCCAATCCAACTAGAAATTCGAGTTTTCTCCCTTTCCCTACTTGTACCCACTCCTTCTGACAGCGACAAACTTGCTCCCCACTATCCTTTAAGCATGTTAATCATCTCCCCATCAGTGGCCCTGTACCCATCAGTATCCCTCTTCCCCTGCTGCAGCCCAGCCGCAGCTGCCGTCCCTGGGATGTTGGCCCCATCGCTCACCCTGGGTTCTGGCCTCCCACAGTGCCAGCCTCTACCTGGAAGCTTTACCTCCTTGCTCTGCTCTTCAGCTAACAAAGATAACTTAACATTATAAGTAGCTCTAAAAACATTCAATGGGTCTTTACTTTATATCTTGCTTTTCCTATTTTCACACCATATTTTTTCCTACCTCTGCGGTTTAAGAAGGTGAGAAATTCTTCACTCCACAGGCACAGGTTGGGATGAGCACAAACTACCTACGCAAGCAAATTGGTAATCTCTAGTCCTGAACCTCTGGGAGCCCCAACATCCTGCTCCAGCTGTCCTTGTGTGGCTGCTTCACACCACAAACCCATGACCCCCCCAATCTGTCCTCCAGTCTCCTCATCTTAGTACCTAAAACCCTTATCCACTTGTTCATTCTGAAAACTCACAAATTATTCCTCATTCTTCTCAATTCCCATTCCCCCACCAGACAGCCTGACTCTACCTCCCAAATTATTCCAATGTGTCTCTGTCTCCCCCACACTCAGCACCCTGGTTTAGGTCACCATGTGCTCTCTGAATTACCACCTCACCTCCCTACTGCTCTCCTGGGCCAGCCTCCCCCCAGGGAAGGTTCTATTATTATTGGAAACTTGGCCCAGCCCCAGGCTCCAGGGTGTGGTTGTGAAATCCCTGCCCTGCTGGTTCTTGGTCTCCCACCACCAGCCTCCAGTGGGCCTCTGTCCTCCCCGCCCTCCAGGCCTCTTGGGGCTCATCCCGGCCCATCACCCTTGGCCCTGGCCCTTCCCTTTGTCTGGAACAGCGCCTCAGCTTCACAAGATCTTTGTGAAGATTAAGTGACTTAAGGACAATAGCCGACATTTATTGAGTGCTCACTCTGAGCCAGCCACTGTGCTACATTATTTGCATCTATTATCTTATTTAATTCTTACAATAACCCTGAAATGTTGGCATTATTGTTACCTCTTTTTGAGAGTTAAGGAAACTGAGGTGACCAGCAATTAGGCCACTGCCCCGGGTGCCACATCTGCTCAGCCATAAATCTGCAAGACTCTTGTCCTGATCTTCTTCAGCAGTAAACAGCGCCTGGCGTGGAACACATGCGTGCATTGTCATTTCTATCTCCTGCCCATTTCTCAGCAGTCCATTAACTTGGTCCGCTAAAGAAACGCATTTCTGCATTCCATAAATGAAGGTTGGTGGCCAGTTACTCTGCAGAGTTATTTTGACCTACGTCTGGGAAGGGTGTGTGTGGTTGTGTGTGCACGCGTGTGTTGAACTTCAAACAGCTCTCTGTTGCCCCTGGGTCTTGCACAGGAATTATGTGGTGTTCCCTGTACAAACGCAGCTTGGAAAGGACTGTGGGATGGATAAAAGTCTGGCTGGATGTGAGTCATCCTAATAGCTTTGGCAAGGATAAGTCAGAGCTAAGTGAGGTCATGGCAGAACAATAAAAACAACTTTTGAAATCACACAGAAATGCGTCTTGCTCTTAAGTCTGTGGGCCGTGGGGGTACAGAACGTTCCCAGAGCATAGGACTTGTAAGGATCTCATAGCCAGAAAAATCCCAATTGTGTGTTTTAAAAAGTAATTTTGGTAGAATCAAAGCTAGGAATGATATGTAAATAACTTTGCTGAAATATTTTATTAATTATTCTAAAAATTCATTAGCCAAAGCTTTTTATTTTTTTAATTAAAAAAAAAACTCTCAGGAGAAACAAAAAAAAAGGCTTCTTCTGTAATTCTTTTTCTTTCCTACACACTTACACAGAAGCTCTGAGGGCTACGAGGAACTGTAGAAAACATCCAATTCAATTCTTCCCTATTACAGCGAGAGAATCCAGAGTCAGAGATGTGAAGGCTTGGTCAAAAGTGCACAGCAAGTTCAAACAAACCTAGTGTCTACATGATGTAGCCACGGTCCCTCAACAGGGTCTGAGGACAAACCAGTCCACCCCCCAAAAAACTTCATGAGTCTTTGAGAAGCTGACTGCCCTCTGTCTTGAAACCAAGAGGCCTGCAAGTTCATCAGTCTGGAGGGCCCTGTCTCGCTCTAAGGAGCTCTGCATGCTGGGAGAAGAAAAGGAAGAAAATCTTTCTATTGATCAGAATCTGCTCTTATTCAGCTTCCCCCCACACATCCCTGTCTCGATTTGCCTGCTGCTGGATCCCAGGAAATTGAGGAGCTGGTTTCTGAAGTCTTAGCGTTGGGCTAAATGCAAGGTCTAGAAGAGCCCATTTAAACTAAACCCTACTGATGGCTGTAACTTCCTGCTGATAATGCCTCCAAAGACAGCATCACCTGAGCTTTTCCCTAGTTTCCAGGATGCAGGACGT
Source organism: Condylura cristata (assembly GCF_000260355.1). Taxonomy (NCBI): domain Eukaryota; kingdom Metazoa; phylum Chordata; class Mammalia; order Eulipotyphla; family Talpidae; genus Condylura; species Condylura cristata. The sequence continues at coordinate 42,694,877 of NW_004567111.1, forward strand.
TGTCCTAAACCTGGGTAGACAGACCTCCCTGGAAGAGGCCCGCTGCCCGCCTGCCTGAGGCTTCACGGCAGCCTTGTGAGGCTCGCAGCCCCTCCCCTGCTCCCTGAAGATCTCTTCCTGCACAACCACTAGCTAAGAGTCTCGCTGACCCATAAATCACAGCGAGCAAAAGACTGTGAAGACCTCCCGAGAGCTTCTGTGCTGCACTCAAGCTCAGGAACGCCTTGTCAAGGTCTCAGCAGTTTATACTCTCAAAGCTACATCATCGCCCTGTGGCACAGGAGACTTGCTGCCTTTTCTAGACAGTACAGTGGCGTCGCCAGGGCTCGTAGCCAGTTGTCAGGCATGAGGAGAAGCAAAGCCAGGTGGAAGGCATGGAAGGATGGCGAGGCAAAAGGCCATCAAGGAGAGCTGTCTGAAATGAGTCAGTGACCGTTATTAATCGCTGGGTGCCCATCTCTGTGCTAGGCATTTCCAGGGTATTATTGCGTTAAATTGCTGTTCTCCTGCACTTGACATGAATAAGAGTTATTCTCATTCTATTTCAGAGAGAAAACTGAGGCATAGGCAAAGGGGGTGAATCATTAATAAATGGCTGAAATAGCATTCTGACCTAGATTTGCCAGTTCCAGATTAAGTCTCTATTTGACACTGTCCCATTGGACTCTTTCCTGAGCAGAAACCACCCCACCCCCAAAGGTGAGGGAGGGTGGCTCTGCCCCTCGCAGCCCCTGGGGGCCCTATGGTAGAAGAGGCCCAGGTCTTTGGCATCTGGCCTGCTTCCAGCCCCACCCCAACTGTCAGAGGACTTGCACCCCAGGACTGAGTTTATGGCAGCAGAAGTCCAGGCCTGACTCATGCCCTCTCAGCACTTAAGCCTGTCCAGACCTCGAGTGACCAGTTGTTCACCAGAAGAGCCCATTCCCTCTAGCAGAATAAAAGTTGCAACTGAGGACTTAAGATATGTCTGGAACCTCTAGGTACTTGAAGGGTCTGCAGCACAAATGTCTCTGGAAGCCTCTTCCAAGCAAGCCGCTGAAGCACTGCTGCCTGCAGAAACCCCACTGGGTGTTAGAGCCACTTCCTGCCTGTGGAGGACTAGAGACTGGGGCCCAAGTGGACGCCCTTCCATCCAGGGCAGCTGCAGTAGCTCTGTTGCCTGGAAACAAGACTGTGTATTTGTAAATTAGCCAGTCCTTAGGACAGGCCTGTCTTGCCCTGCTTAAAGTCTTCTGTGTTGCTCTTGACTGCCGGTGGGGCAGAGTCTGGATGCCAGGACAGCACACACGCCTTCCCACAGTCTACTGAATGGGCTTTATCTTCTGATTCATTCATTGTTCTCGCTTCTTTCCTTCATGCCGTGGTGTCCAAGGCCCACGAGTGCCTCCATGACCTGAGTCTCAGCGCACACTGCTCTTTCTGCCTCACAGACTCCTACTTATTCTTCAAGACACAGATCAAAGGTCCCCTCTTCTCTAGAAACATCCTTAATGCCCAAGTGATATTTTCTCTTATGTATCACATGGTCAATGACTGGAACATCTACTACACTAACAAATGTACTAGACTCGCAATAATTGCTTGTGTTAACCCCCATCAGATCCAAAAGTTCTCATTGTCACATTGAAGACAATGACAATGGCTGGCTCTGTCTGGAATGGCACATGGCTCAGTAGAACCTTTACTTGCTAGTGAAGTACCATGCATCCATTCAGCGGGCGTTACGAGGCATCTCGCTTTGCTTATAAAGGTGTTCACTTTCCCTGTTGATGATCCCCATCTAACCATTTCTCTATCATCTTTCTCCTCTTTTCCCCTTGATGCTGTTCTCATGGCCTATTTGAGCTCTCTCCCAATACCAGCTACTGAAGAAGACTAAGAGTTAAAAATTTAGGATGGAAACATCATCAGTCCAGAAACTGGAGATGGAGCAGAAATGATTAACACAGTCATTAAACCAGCTATAGAAATGAAAAATCCTTAAATGCCAACAGCTATAGCAAGTGTCAGGCTGCTATAGGAAGTGTCAGAAGACACGTGCCAGAGGTGGGCCATGGAGACTGAGGGCCATTGTAGAGAATCCCTAGTCCTTACAAATCAGCCTAGCCTTACTCTACAAGTAATATAATAATAGATAACAATTCCATAAAGGAATGACTCCTCCCAAAAAGAAAAATACGATACAAATTTCTGCCCTGGCAAAACACAATCTCCTGCCCACCTGTGACTACGCAGCTGTTTCTTTTCAAAAATCTTTTCCTTTTGCAAAGCAGGAGCAAGAGCTTTTCTCTCTGGCATGCGTACCTGCAACCATGCAGACCTCTCCTTTAACAAACCTGCCTGCTCTCAGGAGAGCTCTTTCTGCCTGCTATGTCTGTGCAAATGTCCTTTCCTTTCCTTTCCCTTTTTATATAATAAGGCTGACCTTTGGGTATAACCAATGCCTTGCCTTGTGGGGAATCTGGTTGTGTGCATGTGTGTCTCGAGAACTGAAGGAAACACAGCTCCCTAGCATGTGGGTGTGCATGATGGTGAGAATGGGTGGACAGTGTGATGTAAGGTGCTGAACAATCTGGGCAAAGCTGGCCTTTCCCTAAAGATGTGGTCTCTGAAACTGGGGCCCAAACAAATCCACTGAGATCCTACTTATAATTACTTTGTATTAGAAATAATAACGAGTTCTTATTTGACATATAAATATTTGATATTTATGTGTGACATAGATGTATCTATCTCGCCTTTGAAATAAGCACATGTATATTGGAGGACACAAGCTCAGAAATTTTTAATGGCAGGGAGCATAGTCAGAAAAGCTTAGAGACAGCTGACTTAGGGAGGGAAGGGCCAATCCAACTTATACAGGGAAGGCTGGGTGGCACAGACCTGGAAGAAAACCCCAAAGTCCCTGAGATGGTCACAGAATGCCTTATAGCAGTGAGATAAAAGTGTCACCCCAGAAAAGAAGTGTCTTTCTGATGGGCCAAACTACATTTTCCAATTGAGAAACTAAATTTTTTAGCCAGCAGAAGCCCATTCACTGACAAACATTATGAGAGCAATGAGCCATAGTTAATAAAGACTGTATGCTGTTACCAAGATAACTATTGACCTTCAAATGCAATACTGGATTTGCACTACCTTGTTTTTACAGAAACAGGTTAAAAGCACTAAGAAGTGGCCTGAGTCCCAGTTGGCAGCCAGCAAAGAGATACGGGAGAGGCCTGACTCCAAAGCACCTGATGAGGCCTGGGCTGGGCCTGGGCTGTGGGCCATGGACCATGGAAAGAGTCCTAGCCCAGAATTCCTGGGACTGTCCTTCCTGGGTCAGGCTGCTCTGACCCAGAGCAACTTTGCAGAGACAGCCCTCGGGAGCTCACCACACATTCTGGGCACCACCGGTGGCATAAGTCATTGAATTTACATCGATCAGGATAAAAGTCAGACATTTAAAACTGTGATCTGAATTTTTAAACTGGGCATGATGACATTATATATTCTCCAAGGTCTCACAGTCCTCAGATTATGACAACCATGAAGACCCAAACCGGAAGAGCACTGTTGATACTCACCACAGTCCGATATGTAACAGTCCTGTTAAATATCAGTTATTAAAAACTACATTCATTTTTTGGTAAAAGAAGAAATATTTTTCTATTATAAAATGCTAATCCTTTTCTTGGTTCCTGAGATGAAATTATCAGCAATATTCAGTTAACTTTCAACTGTCATAGATTGCATCAATAGTTAGAGTTAATATGAGTTGGGGAGGCATAAAACTAGGGAAGGATATAGTAAAAGAGAAAGGAGAGAGGAAAATCACAGATTTCTAAATGTAAAGAATTATCAATCCTTTCAGCCTTCTGTCAGCCCTGGTGTGGTATTACCAAATATGACCAGCAGAGGGCGGCTTCTCCTTGTTTAAGGAGTTGCTGTTTTCTAATGCCTGCAGGAGGGATCCCTGTGCGGAGTCATCCGCATCAGGAATTATAAATAAATCTCCTCTTAGCCTTTGCCTCTGTTGAAAGGGCAAGAAGGAGCTGGTGAAGAAACAAACCTTTGGAGCTCCTTAACACACACGTGTTTATTCCATACACAACTCTTGCTGTTCACGGAGGTTTAAATGTGAGGTTGAGTGCTTTGACAGAATCAGGCCTAGCCCTGCTCTGAAGGAGCCTAGTCTGTGGGTGGGGGTCAGAGGTCATGAGTCAAGCCAGAGGAACTCTGAGACTCTAACAGGGTGGTCCCAGGGAAAGGGGGAGGTTCCAGGTTCCCTTGCCCACCCAAAGGAGGGTGGAACTGAGCAGGAAGAACCTCCCTTTTCCTGTTGCAAGACCAGTCACACACAAGGAGAGGGAAATCTGGGGGTGTGCATACCCTTCCCCACTTTGGCTGTGCCATGGAGACCCCAGAGGTCAACTCCCCCACCGTCTGCCCCCAGATCATTTCCTTCATCCACCACCCCATGCCTGCTACCAGGTCTGTAGCAACGAGCCAGTGAGAGGGTTTGTGGGTTACCTCTTCTTCCCTGTGCCTGTCTGTGACTTCTCACCACTGGCCCGATGTCTGCCATCCCCCGATGCTGTTCCTTGCCCACCTAAAGCAGGTGGAATGCTGTGTCCCCCATACAAACCAGCTGGGGCTGTCAGTTTTATGATTAGGTTTCCTACTCTTACCCCCCCACCCCCCACCCACCTAGCCCCCCCCATGCACACACATGCCCCACCACCTCCCTGTGCCCCCAGGAGCCTCATCTCCGCTGGTCACCTGAGCTGAGGGTTTTGCTGCTTTTCATGTCATCACTCTGCACATGTCCTGGGTAGGTGCCACACACCTGTGGTCCAGGCCTCCCATTATATTCCTGGACAAGTAGTAATGGATCCTCAACTTCCCTGTGAAGCAGAAAGTCTGAACCGTTCAGTTGGGACCATTTGCTTCACTGGGTCTATGAGCATCGGGGGATGGCAGAGCAGATTGGCCTGTTTTCCTCTCAGAGCCCGCCCCCAGCATGCCTTTCCTTTCCACCTGTTACTGATGGAGGATGAGAACAGAAAAACTGGGAAGGAGGCTTCACAAGACCTGAAGCCAAGAGCTAGAGCTGGGGGTGGACGGGATTAACATAATCATTAACCCAGCTAGGAACTAAGATCCTCAGGCACCAATGCCCAGGTCACAAAGCACAAGACCCCAGCAGGTACCAGACTGCTGCAGGGATGTCAGGACCCCAGACCTGAAGATGAGGATGTGGAGATGAGGGTCATTAGAAATCTGTCCCCTCTCAAATTTTACAAAGGTTTTTCAAAGTCACAGTTGATTCTACATAGTTTATTCAAACAAACAAACCACTATGAGGATTAGCCCCTCCAAAGAGAAGCCTATATCAGCCTCTGCGCTGGCCCGGGGCAGCAGTCTTCTGCCCACCTGTGCCTAGACAGGTGCTCCTTTCCACCCACTCTCTCCCTCTGCGGGGCCGCAGCCTCCTGCCTGCCCGTGACCTGTACCTTCACTGCCCTCCCTCAGCATAGACCCCTCTTAGCAAACCTGTCTCTTTTGGGGCAGCGCTGCCTGCCCGTTTGTGTGTGTCCTCAACTTTTCTGTCCCTTTTTCTAATAAACCTTCTCTTTAAATATAATTAACGTCTCTGTCTCATGGAGAAACTCGGTAGGGCTACTCACCTATACCGCTGAAAGGGGAGCTCTGGTCAAACTGTAACAGGGTGGTCCCTAGGAAAAGGGAAGTTCAGGTTCCCTGCCCCACCCAGAAGGAGGGTGGAGCTGAGCAGAGAAAAAGGAGAGAAGGAATCAGAAGAGGAGGAGAAAAGAAGGAAGCAGGATGGAGAGCCAAAGGGAGACTTGAAGAAGACACATGGAGCAGGGAGCATGTGATAAAGAAACCGTGCTTGTTTCCTGACCCTGCACTGGTAGGGAGGTGACTATGGCAGTGTTTATATTGATTTTGATTTTGCTCTTTTCCTCCCAGACTTGTCTGGCCATTTCTGTCCCTTTTCCATGGGTCCTGGCCAGAAGTTGCTTTAGTCCTGTGGCAGGCTTTCAGGCCTTGCTTTGGGCCAATCCCTTTTGGGTTGACTTTTGCCCACAAGGGGATGGGTAGCTTCAGGTGTATGATTTAGACATTACATTCTTTGTCTTCTGTATTGTCTACTCACTGTGTTAAAGTCCCTTTTCATTAAAGTTTTATATGTTTTGTCTTGACACGGCAGATGGCAGAACCCACTTTAGAGCAGGAAGTTTTGGGGCTTCAGGGGTGCCCCTCTCGCGCTGTCCTGTAACAAACCTTGCTCTCCAAACCCATCAACCCAAGGACCCTGCTCTCCAAACCCATCAACTCTCAAAACATCATTACCACAGTGCAGACCTAACTGCACCCACCTGAAACAAATATCCCCACCCACAGAGCCTCTGGCCCCAGCCTGCAGGTTTTGGGCTGTGAGACCCTCCAGCCCTGGGGGGGCCCTGCATCCTGAAGGTGTCCCCAAACAACTGGGATGACCTGTCCCCAGAGCATTGCCACCGAAGAGTCTACTGAATTTCCTTGAATCACCTGGTTCTAAAGGGCTTGTTTGTCCCCAGGCCTTTGAGGCTCCAGAGTGGGGTCCTGTCTTATTGTAACAGGATGGCCCCAGGAAAAGAACTTCCAAGTTCCCTGTCCCACCCAGGAGGAGGGTGGAGCTGAGCAGAGAAGAGAAATAATTTGAAAAAGAAGGAAGCAGGATGGAGAGCCAGAAGGAGACCTGAAGAAGCAACATGGAGCCAAGAGACATGTGAAGAAACCGTGTTTGTTTCTTCGCCTTGGACTGGTTAAGGCAGATGTGGGTGAGAGACCCGTGGGGAGGTGACTATGGCAGTGTTTATATTGATTTTGCTTGTGCTCTTTTCCTCCCACACTTGTCTGGCCATTTTTGACCCTTTTGTATGGGCCCCGGGCAGAAGGTGCTTTAGTCTTGTGACAGGCTTTCAGGCCTTCCTTTGGGCCAATCCCTTTTGGGTGGACTTTTACCCACGAGGGGATGGGTGACTTCAGGTGTTTGTTTTAGACATTATATTCTTTGTCTTCTGTACTGTATACTCACTGTATTAAAGTTCCTTTCCATTAAACCTCTTATATCATGTTTTACTGTATACTCACTGTATTAAAGTTCCTTTCCATTAAACCTCTTATATCATGTTTTGATGCGGTGGATGGTAAAACCTATTTAGAGCAGGCAGGTTTGGGGGTTCAGGGGTGCCCCTCTCTCCCCGCCCTATAACATCATCACAGCACACCATCTTTGGTGGTTCTTCACAAATACTTTAGGTTGACTCCTCTTTATTTAAAAGGCAGAATGAGAAGCAATAGGAAATACCAGGGTGGTTAGGAAGCCAGAAATCTAAAAATAGCTTCTGTAAAGAGCAGCAGACTCCATTGTGGTTTCTCTTTATCTTAAAAGAGCAACAGCTAATGACCAAAACAGGCCCACTTTATCCAGACGGGTAATAAAGCCCCAGGTATGGACTTCGGGCTTTGTGCTAACTGGATCACAGGCAGGAGGGGTCCCAGGGGCCCCTTCCGGTCAGGAGGGGCAGGTTCCTGCGGCATCCTTGGCGCCTCTCTGCTTCCTCAGCATCAGCAGAAGGTCAGGGCACAGGTCAGCCTCCAGGATATTTTAAAGTAGTGATGGCAGATGCTGGTGGGATAATACAGGTCTTAGAATAATACGACGATTCCCTAAGTGCCATTCACAGTGCTAAGTGATTTTTTGTTTCATTTTATTGACGTGTAAGACTCCCCATCTTGCAGTGAAGAGTAACGTCAAGATTTGAAAAGTCATTAAATCACAGAAGCCAGATTTAACTTCCAAACCCCTGCTCTCAGCCTGCCCACTAAGCCTAACCACTATGCCAGGCTGCTTCCTCAGGTAAAACCACAATGCAGCCAAAACAAAGGGGAAAAGCAGCATGAATTTCCTCTTCTGGGTAGTCATCAAGGCTTAAAGGGAAGTTCCTGAGGAAAATACCCAGCCAGCCTTCCTCGCAGGCACGGTGTAGACTCAGGAAGAAGCACCCGGGACTGCTCTCCTCCCCATACCCACGCTTCACCAGTGTTTAGCTGAGCATCTTCTATACACCAAGGACAGCAGTAACACAGACAATAAGGCACAGCGATAGGAACCAAATCCATGACTGTTGGCCCCAGAGACTGTGCTTCCAGCCATTTCCCTCTCTGTCTGGGTCACTGCAGTAGCCACAGGAAGGAGAATCACAAGAGAACAGGCCTCGGCCTCACCTCTGTCCTCAGTCTGTCCCCTGAGCTGAAGCAATCCCACCACTGCCTCCAAGGCGCAAAAACCCATCTTCTTTCTCTTGCAGAGATCTGACGCAATGTGGCCACACAGGCGGCTCAGCTCCCAGTCATGTGGCCACGCCCCTCTCATCTCAGGGGGGGAGTTTCCAGGGGAAGGAGCTAAAGCCCAGGAGAGTGCCAGCGGGATCTTAGGCACACCCCGAGCCACACTTGGCCCTGACATATTCTTCTGGAACCCAAGTGGGAGCAGATGTGAAGCCCACGGGGCTGGGGGTGGACTTTATAACTGGGATCTAAAACCTGGCCCTTTCTCCTCCCCATCTCTATATTGGAAACACCAGCTCTGCATCAGTGTTCAATGCCCATCACTCAACCTAAATATTTTTACAGAACAGTTTCTCTCTTGAAATTGGCTCTGAAGTTTCACTTCCCTCAGTTTGTCCCTCTAGGCTGCTCTTTGGTCTACTTTGTTAACTCCTTAATTAAAGCTGCTCCCCAAATCTTGACACTTTCCAGGGATCCAACCTGGGGGTGCCTTCATCTCACTCTGTGCTCCTTAGCCCCCATATGCTACCTCACCCCATATGCTATCTGTGTCTTCAGTCCCAATATTGCCCAATATGGGTGCTCAACCCTGTGGATTCATTGCATTGCACACTTCGCTGCCACTTTAATCACACTCGTGAGTTCCTATCTCACCACCACCGTAGCATGGCTTACCACCACAGCAGTGTCTGGCCACCCCTCCCCACATACTCAGCACACACGGTCTACGCTGATCTCACCCAACTCAGCTGGACACCATAGCAACTGGGATGTAATTCTAGCATGTTCTGTGTCACACTGTGTTGGATGTATATTTGTTTCTCTAAATGGCTCACTGAAAGTTGGGGCAAAATCTTATTTTTGTCTGCAGGGCCTACATTCTGCTTAACTTCATAAATATTTGTTTCAAGAAAGCAATATGATTATTACACTTTCCTGGTGGTGTTCGTTATGAAATTTCCTTTTTATGTCTGATAATAGTCTCCGTCTTAGAGCCTCCTACATTTGATAGTAATTTAGCCACTTCAGCTTTCTTATGCTTATGTTTGAATGAAACATCTTTTCCCATTTCATTTCCGATGAGCCTTTTTCGTGTGCCTCTTATAGACAGGATACAGTTGGGTCTTGTTTTTTTGTCCATTTGTGACAATGGCTGCCTTTTAATCAAAGTGTAAGTATTGCTGTGGTTGGATGTAGGTCTACCATTCTGCTATTTGTTTTCTGTTTGGTCCACATTTGTTCCTTTATCTCTTATCTCTTGCCTACTTTTTGGTTCATTGAATTTTTTTTTTTAAGGACTGATTTTTTTTAAGATTTATGTATTTCTTCATGCAGAACTGGGGTACAAGCCAAAGATGCAGGGATGGTGGGAGTCTTCATCAGAGACAGAGTGGGAAACAGAACAGGCAGATCAACGAAATACACTGCTGGGGGGGGCAGTGGGTGCATCAGGAGTAGTCTGCTGCGCCATGTGGATCACCTCAGGGTGGGGATCGAACTCATGCTGCAGTGGCTGCAGACAGCTTCACAGTGCCTTGCTTTAACCCATTGTGCCACCAGGGAGGGCCCTTTATCAGCTTTTTAGTTGCACTTCCTGCATTTTTTAAGTAGTCATTGTAGCTATTGTAAATATCACCTTAACACTTCACATTCTCTTTAGAATGAATATGATGTCACTTTATGTAGCACATGTACTATGTGCTACATGATACCGTATTAAATCTTTGCTTTAAATATTCATAACTATTTTAAAGAAGTGGAGGAAAATGATCTCCTTTTTTAAAAAAAGAAGTCAATCTGAAAAAAATCATGGCATCATCAACCATGTAGAACTACAAGAGTACCTAGTCAAACACCCTCACTTTCACCGAAGAAACTGAAACCAGAGAGGTAGGCGGCTGGACCCAGGTAAGTAAAGGGAACTCCAGGTTTATATGCATGAACTCCAGGTTCATGCACCATGAACATCTCATATTTTTGGAGCTGCTTGGATGTACAGAAAATAGTGCAGGTATTACATCCCATTTTCTCTTTGTATTAGCTACCTGATTCAAGCGCAGTCTGACCTCTGGCCTGGCCTGATTTCTTTCACACTATAGCTTCTAGCATGTAGCTGGCTAGCATGGATGGTGCTTTGCTCACATGTGAAATCTTCTGCCAGCCTCAGGGGGCACCTTGAGGGCGGATGTTCCTTTTGAACATCATTTGATACTCTCTCAGCCTCATCTGGGTTATTAAGCCATTTGGTCTCCCAGGCAACCTGAAAGCAGTTCCTGGACATTTTAACTCCCCCTGCTCACTGTCCCCCCACCCCCCACCCCCCCACCCCTCCAGACAGACAGATGGGAGAGAAAGAAAAGGTGTCACACAGTCAGAAAGCCGTGAGCAATCTAGCAAGGGGCAGCTTTGCCAGGGGCTGAGTGATCTCTGTGTACTAGGGTACGGTGGCTGTGGGAAGGAAAATATCAGTCATATAGGAACAGGTCCTTTCTTCCAGCTATGAAAAAAAATACTTCTGCCTGAAACCTGAGCAAATGTTTCTGCAGCGAATCCACAGTTTTCTCCATCGATCCTAACGCAGGTTAATCTTGATGAAAATATTCAAAGAGCAACGAGGTCCAGTCCCTGCTTTCCTGAAGGTTCAGAGAAGCCCTTTTCCAATGGGCATCTTTCAGGCCCGCTGCTCTGGACAGGAAAGCGCTGGCGATAACTTCTTCCCTGAGTTTCCTTTTAAAACTTGCTTCTGAATTCAGCTTGAGGGTTCCTGTAGGTCCCCAGAGAGAGAGCATCGGACTTTAGGATTTTGTGGGGCCTCCATTCATAAAACATTGAGCCATTTCCAGGTGGGTGTCGTGCTCCTCACATGAAAAGAAACAAAGGAAACTGCCAGACTGGAGTCTCCTTCATTAAACCCTCCCCCACAGGACAGTGGGGCCCTGAGGCCTCTGAGGTGTGTGCCATGTACTGGGGGTAGAAAGCAAAAGGATCTTCCAGCCTCCAGATCAAGCAGCGCCTTTGATACTCACGCACATTCTTCAGGTCAGGGAGTGGCCTCAGAACTGTTTGCTGTTTTTAAATACTTGCTCGGTTGGGAGGCCAGGGGTGCACAGGGGCCCCACGCAGCAAGATGGCTGAAACGGAGAGCGGCATCGTGCGCCCTCTGCAGGTGCCTCCAGGGGTGGCACAAGCATCCCTGCCAGATTGCCAAATGACCACACGCTCTCCAGGCCACACCAGAGCGAGGCTGCTTCCCTACGTTGGGTTACACCTGCTACTTCCTCAGGGGCCAGATTTAGGAAGGTGAGACTTCAGAGTCAGTGAGTTGATTCCCAGTGTGACCGGAGCCACCACTTGGAGTGAGGGACATTTTTAGGGGTCACAATAACTGGGATGTGTGCAGAAAGTGCTAATAGCATTTATACACCGTGATGTTGGAAAAATGGAGGGGCTGTCCCACAATAAAGTCGTGTAAGCTCCTTGGGATACTGATGTTTATAATGAAGCTTAGCTAGAACTGAACTCCATTTTATGTAATTTACCCAAATGTAAACATAGCAACATTTTGAATCACATAAGCATATACTAAAATTTCCAGGAATGCAATGATCAAGTGGTTTTTATGTCTTGGGATTTTTGTTTGATTGTTTGTTTGCTTGTCTGTTTTTTAATCTCAGAAATACATGTCAATGACAGCAGTTCTATGCGTTTGCCACTGGAAAAATTCAATCTGTGTTGGTTGCCATGTACATAGTGATTTTACATATATGTGCAGACTTCTACATCCTTGTTAGGCTTTTGGGGTAGACATGACTGAGCACATACACTTTTTTTTTTTAAGATTTATTTATTTACGCATAAGGAACTAGGGTACAGGCCAGAGGTGCAGGGGGGGGTGGGGAGAAGGTGAGAAGATTCACCAGAGACAGAGTGGGAAACAGAACAGGCAGATCGACCAAGTACACTGCTGAGGGAGCAGCAGGCGGGTCAGGAGAGGTCTGCGGCACCATGTGGGTCACCTCCAGGGCTGGGGATCGAACTCATGCCACAGAGGCTATGAGTAACTTCATAGTGCTGCGACTTAGCCCCCTGTGCCACCAGAGAGGGCCCTAAGCACATACATTTTTTACATATAATATAAGCTACTTTGGAGTAATATATGGATTTTTTTAATTCTGTGAATTCAATTTCAAAACAAAGAAGAGTTTCAAAACGTTTGCCATAAAAGCAGAAGCTGGGTTGGAGCATTTGTCCTAAAAGTGGAAGCTGGGTTAGAGAGAGTCCACAGATGCAGTCCTGGGCTCGTGCTCATGTGAGTGAAAAGTGACCGGAAACTCCGTGTGCTTCTCCTCTCATTCACAAAGACTCCTGCCAACCCAGCTGGCTGCTTCCAGTCAACTCTGTAGGTCCTTGGAACAGACTCAAGTCTTGAAATACTCCCTCAGGGGCACAGACCATGAAGCTTCCTCTGTTGTGGGCACAGGCTTTCTCAGGAGGGTTATTGACAGTCATTTCTTTATTAGGGACATTCTAACTCCCTTGCTTGACTCTTATTTTGATCCAAGGATATTTTTATATGGGCAGAAGTCATCCCATCAAGCTTTCAATTATTTTTATTACCAAATAACAAACAAACAGACTCTCTACACCCATAGGTCTCGCCTATGTCTCGTATCAGGTAAACCCTCTCCTTAAAGCAGGTGCTCAAGGTTGATGGAAGAGTCTGTTGGGCTGATTTCTTGGTAATAAAAATGTTTTTACATCTCATTTTGGGTCTCCCTGTAGAGAGGCTATCCGCCCCAAAGGACATAATCAAAGTGACTTTCTCAGACAGTCCTATCTCACCCCAGCTCCAGAGGAAATAGGGTTAAAAGGGGGGCATTGCCAGTAAGCCTCATCTTGGCTGAGCTCAGATGAGCAGCAGTGAAGTGATTGTTCTCCCTTGGACCGCCATGATTCTTCCCTACCTGCAGACAGTAGCAAAAGCCTAGGGGCACTGGAAGAGGCTCAGGGATTCTCATGCTGGGATCATCTGGATTGCCTTAGAAAATGCAGATGTGTGGGTCCCACCCCAAAGGTCCAGTTTATTTGGTCTAAGGTGCATCTTGAGCACCGGTGTTTTTTAAATCCCCTTTGGAGGAATTCAAAGTGAAGGCTCCACTCGGGAACCTCTGCTGTAGTGGCTCTCAATAGCCCTGTCCAGCAAGCCTTTCCTCTGGCATTCCCTGTGACTGCTAACTTCAGGAAGAAGACTCTGGTCATTCGTTGCCAAGCACAACCATTCATTAATCCTTAATAAGATGAATTTGTGTCACTAATGATAAAGTCATTTGATCTCTCTGCCTTTTCTGATCCTGACAAATCTCTCTATGTGTCATCTCTTTCTTTTCCTCAAACTAATATTCTGATAATCACCATTTTTAAAAATGCATGCTGGTCATCATAAGATTTTATTGAGAGGAAGGTAGGCAAAGAATGGCTTCTGGGAAGAGAACTGATATACTACATCTGACTGAACCCAGAGAGATTTTGCAGAACTAGTTGGTGAGAGGCCCCTCTGTAGGGCCCTGGCCCGGGTCCTGCCTCTGGGTGAGGTGGTCCTTGAGGGCTACAGACAGAGGGCTGCCATTTGTATTCATGGCATGCAAGGAAGAGACTGCCCTGTCTCTTTAAGAGATTGCCACTTGTGATTGGCTGTTCTCTTGCTTTTGGGCCATGTACGTCCACCTAGCTGTAAATCCAAGTGAATTTCCCCTTGTTTGATGTTTATTGGGTATTAGAAAACATTCCAACACCTGTCACAGAGTGAATTATGTTTCCCTAAAAGAGATATGTTCAAGTTCCAACCCTCAGTGAGCCTGAGCAAGACCTTATTTGGAAATAGGATCATTACAAATGCAATTAGGCAACTAAGCTATGGTCCATTTGGAGCAATCTGAGATGACTTCTGTCCTTATACAAGGTGGCCTGGTAAAGACAGACACATGCAGAAAAATGTCACATGAAGACGGAGGATCAGAGTTATGTGATTGCAAGCAAGGCAATGCCAGGGATTCCAGCAACACCAGGCACGGAGACCAAGGCTCACAAGAGACTCTCTCCTACAGTGGTCAAAAGGCCAGATTTGGGCTTTATGACTTCCAGAGCTGTAAGGGAATAAATTTCTGTTTTTTTCTGTGGTGTATTGTCACAGTAGCCCTGGAAAACTAACCCAACACCATGTTGGGTCTCTGCCCTGTGTTTTGCAGAGACACTGGATTCTGAGAGTTGATAGCACAGACTTGGAGTCAAGCAGTCCTGGTCCCACTCCCTCCAATGAGTAGGAATGTGATTTAGGATAAATAATGTAACAGCTCTGAGTCTCAGTTTCCTCACCTGGAAAACAGAAATAATAACAACCTCCTTCATAGAGATGTTACAAGTCTTGAAACAGATAACATCCACAAAGCATTTACCCAGAACCCGGCAGTTCCAGGACCTCCCAAAGCGCAGGGTCTCGAGTGGGGAAACAGGAGCACCCCAGCCCCAGCCTGTGCAGAAGCACTGAGCCTAAGGCCAGGTCTGTGAGGCAGGCTGTCTGGATAACAAAGGACAGAGGCTCGGCTCGGTCTCTGCCTTCTTGGGATATTGTCAGGGTAAAGCGTGTGACGTGAGGAAGCCCTGGGAGCGAGCTGCCAAGTTACCATCACCATCAATCACCATCTTTACTTTTCCATCTATTTGTCATTGACTATTTTAGAGCTTCAATGAGACAGTTTGCAGCAAGAAGGCAGAGAGCTGTGTGCTGGGGGTCACTTCACACCCCAGGCATCTGGCTGTCGTACAGCAACAGCAAACCCATTCACTTGGGTCTTACTGCTTAATTATTGCAAATTGGCACGGCTGAGGCACCTTGAGAGCCCTTGGACACGCACCATACGTTTCGGGCAAGCAGGCTCTCCTGGAGAGGAGAAGGCCTGTCACTCCTGCGGCTCCGTGCCGCTAAGTGGTGGATCCACTCCAAGCTCTCAGCCTCAAATGCACAGGAAGCAAATGCTTGGCACTCAGAGGTGCCAGTGCCACACTCACAAGGGACCAGCCTGTCAGCTGTGCCGTCCAGCATTTGTCACCAGTGGCAATTTCCGGGTTGGCAGTGGAAAGAGGCCAGGGGACGGGAGCCAGGGAGCGGCCTCATGTTTCCTGTACAAGCCGGGCTTGTATAAAATAAGTAGAACCCCACCGTTCTAACCCCCAGGCCCGAGTGAAGATCAGTGTCCCTGTCCCTCTTGCTTGATAGGTCTTTGACTGGCCAGTGCAAAGGAGAGTTTGCTTCGAGCACTCATTCCTTCAAACAATCAACAAGTATTTGTTGACCGTCCACTATGTGCCGGGCTGGGCTCAGCCCTTGTGACACAGAAATGAAAGAGGGAGGTCTCTTTCAGTCAGTCAGGTGAGAGCAAGAACTGGACTGGGCTGAAGGGCCAGCCACCAAGGTCAGGCAAGAAGTCAGCTTCCCTGAGCCCAAGGCCTAGCCACTGCTGTAGCGCCCTCTGGAAGCTTGGATGGGGGAAGCCGTTCCAACGACAACCTATTTGTGACATACATTTCGACAAAAATGTATCAAAGTTCTAAGATGGGTTGTGCCCAATTCTGAGATCATGAGTTTCACTGATAAAATTTAGAAATATCTCAGCCCTCACAGAACTTCTGCTAAGGGATTCAGGAATCCCTCCACCTCCCCAGGAATTCAGAATTTGTGATCTGAATACTGAAACTGGGATTCTACAAAATCCCACTGACCGTAGGCAAGCTACTCAATCTTCCCAGTGACTTAGGACACTGAGAAGTCGGCTCCCCTTATCTGCTGGCTCCATGGACTTGGTTGTAGGTAGAAGGCTTGCGAGTCAAAAGCTGAAAAATGTTTATTGGCATGAGGAACTGAGGGAAGATTCCTTTTGATGCCAGCATGTCTTGGCCTCAGTTCTTTTCTAAGGAACAGGACAGTATCTTGACTTCGCAAAATCCCAGTGCAGCAAAAGGGTAGAAAATATACTCTGTCATAGAGTTCTACCAGGCTGGAACCCACATAACATCTCTAAATTTTCTGCTGAAGAGCTACCATTCTGCGTGGATGAGTGAGCCTAGCACAAAGGAGAATCCAGCTCCTGCCTTTGGCAAAACTACTCCTTCCTGCAAAGACTGAAGACAGTCAACACCAAGGCAACCTAGAAATCCTCTTTGGGAAGAGGAGCTGATGGTGACTGGTCCAGGGGACAACCAGGGAGGCCCCTAACATCCCTACACCTAACCCCTCCCAATAAGCTGCTTCAGCCCTGGGATCTTTGCTTTATCCTCCTCCTAAGTGCCTGTAACAGTGCCTGGCACACGGTACTGGCTTTTAACAATGACTTTTGCACATAAAGGATCAGGACTCTGTAAACATTATGAGCATTTGTGACCTTTGTAATCTCTCCACTTTCAGTTATTTTCATTTTCCCAGCATATTGCCCAGCTTCACTTGGCAAAAAAACCCTTTCCATCACAGGTCCCTAAGGAAAGCCAAACACTTGTCTCTTTGCTGCTGATGGGGAATGGGTGAGAAAAGGAGTCCCAAAGAATGAGAAGCCCCAAAGAATGGGCAACCCTGAACCTGGGGGAAAGGCAGCAGGTGAGCCTTTTGGGCACTGTGAGGAAGGAGCGTGGGCCTGGAGCCTGCGTTGGTGAGGCCTACTGACACACTCTCTGAGCATCACGGGGCAGCAGGTCCACCCCAGGGTCTGGCAGTATGCTTGGCACATAGAAGGACTCACTTATTTTCATTGACTAGGAAATACCATGTGGTATTATGGTTAACAGCTTGGGCTAGAGGGTCTAATGACATTGGGTTCAAGTCCTGGCACGGTGCCTTTATATCTGTCTGATCTTGAGTAAATTCCTTCCCCTTTCTAGGCCCTTGTGTGTTCCCTCACCTGTTGGATTGAGATAAATATGATATTCGACTGGTAGACATCCATTGTCTCATGTTGAGGATTGTGGGTGTCAGCTCCTCAGCCTGGTACACATCACAGTATAAGTACTCTCTAACTGGAGTTTATGTGGGATTTTTTTTCCCCCAGGAGAATATTATATTTATCTGATTCTACAGATCAAATCATCCTAAACTTGGAGGCTTAAAAACAGAAAGGATTTTCTACATCTCTCATAGTTTCTCTGGGTCAGAAATTGACAAATGACTTAGCTATGGGGCTCAAACTCTGGGTCTTTCATGAAGTTACATCTGGACAACAGCCAGGGATGTGGTCTCATCTGAAGGCTCCATTAAGTCTGGAGGCTGCTCTTCTTGCTGACATCTTATGAGAGGCTTCTGTTCCTCTCAGCACTCGCCTTTCCACAGTTCTACCCAAACATCCACAAGCTAAGTTGTTGGCTTTCTTCAGAGCAAGCAACCCAAGAGAATGAGGTAGAAGTCCCTCATCCATTGTGCCCAGCCTAGAAAGGTACATGTCACCAGAACTACTGTGCTCTGTTGCTCTCACAGACCAAGTTGGTGTGGGAAAAGACCACACAAGTTTGAAGGCCAGGTGGCGGGGTCACTGATGGCCATCTTGAAGGTTGGCTCCCACATGTAACACCTGATATTTGATCATGAAACAGAGTTGTCCCATCCAGCCCCTAATAACTATATTGTACTCCCACCTCCATCTGTTCATTTGTAAGATGAAGGACATGGCTGAGTTATCACCTAACTAGCCCATTTGTCTGTTTTCAGACTAGCATGAGCCCCTTAAGAATAGGGGCTGCAGTTTCCTCACATTTTTATCCTCACGATGTGTCCAAAAATATTAGGTGAATGAATTAAAGATTGTAAGTTTGTCTGACCAGGAAACTATAGCTTCTGCTTTGTCCCTGAGTTCTAATAAGCCAAAGATTCAAAACCATGCAGATGCATGCAGAATTTTAAAAGTCCAGTGCGCAGCTGGACACAGACAGAAGCCTGGCACGGTAGGCATGGATATGATCCTCCAGGGACCTGAAGCAACCAGGAAGGGCCCCTCAGGACCTGGCTGTGCCATGCTGGCCCTAGGGCTTCTACTGGACTCACTCCATCTTGACCACATACACTGCCAGGTCAGGGTGGACAAGGATGATTCATTTATAAATCAAAACCTTCTCTAGTCCTAAGACTAAATCAGGTATGAGCATTGTGAACAATTTTTGCAGGACTTTTCCATACTTTTCAGAAATGTCATAAAGAACATGCATATATTTAGATAGAAGAAGTACAGGGAAAAGCATAAACCTAACTCCATTTGTCATTTTCACCATGCTTCACTCCCACAGGGTCCAGATCCTCTTGCAGGGTAGGTGGGGTTACTCAGCTCACTCCCACATTCCCACTAGTTTGTTGAATGCCTCTATGAGCATTGTGAAATCTGTGAAATGGGAGGTTAACTTCTCATTTTGCAAGTTGTTTGTAAGGATGAGTGTGACATTCTGGACAGATGGCTGAAATCTGGAAATGAGCAGAAGACACTGTAAGCCAGATGGTCAGCAAAAAAGGATAGAGAATGAGCTGGGCATCAGGATAACCTTGACCACCCCCCAAAATTGAGTTGTTGCCTTTATTGCCTTAATAATTACTCCCACTCTTTTTAATGGATTATGCCTGAGGGGACCTGGCATTGAAGCGCACATTTAATTATTATTATCACTGTTACGGTAATTACTAATATCTAAAGGATTCTGTACTTAGGGCTTTGCTACCATAGGGTAGCAGCGTTCCCAACATCACTCTGGTAGAGGACAGAAATTCCAATTTTTCATGAGAGACCACTGGAAACTGCATTAACACCATTGAAATCCTGGGATTCACCAGGCCTGGCTTTAATAAGCATTTTCCTCCTGTTTCCTTTCCTGCTCTCTCTCCAGAAGCAGCTTCTCAGTGAAAATTGTCATGACAACCTGGAGAGAGGACACAGTGCTGCAAGCTGAGCGCAGGGACAGAGGGTCCACGTGTCGCAATGAAAGGACTGTGATGAAGGACGGGCCAGGTTGCCTTTGCTTTGCAGAGAGCTCGGGAATCTAAAATCACAGGGCATTTTGGAGGTCACGCTGTTTTATAAATGGAAAGCTGGGTGAGGGGCTTCGCCATGCAGTTGCTTCCCGGCACTGGCTGGAGGGGGAGCCGGCTGCATCAAGCCAGCGTGGAGCTGCAATTACCGCTGTGTTGACTCAGGGCCTCCTGGTGGCCCCTCCCTGCCCAGCGCATTTATGGCTTAATTGTGCTTGACCTCTCAGGTAACCTTTGTGCAGGAAGTAGAGGAGTGGCTCTGCTCTGAAGCTTCCTACCCAGAGCCTTGGAGAGAGCGGGTTGTTTATCACAGAAGAGTTGTGAAGAGCTTTTCAGAAAGCCTCGTGGGCTATTTTTGGGTAGCGAGTTTCTGCGTGGCATGGAACAGAGCGTGCCTGCCTGACCTCTCCCTTTCTGGCTGTGCGGGCAAACCACTTAACCTCCAGATTTGCTGTCGCTGCCTGTAAAATGGAGATTCTCCTCTGCAAGGCACATGGCTGATCCAGCCTTCTCCCCAGATCCCTCAGGCCACCAAAAGATCTGTGACTCCAAGAAAGTGGTTCGTGTAGGGCGAAGAATCTCATGCAGGTCATCAACTCCCAAACCAGCCCTGCCACCTACACTCTGCATGACCTTGGGCAAGTCACAGACACTTATTCGAAAGGCGATCTCCTTCATTCCCAGTGTCCAAGGCCATAAACCTGAAGATCAGTTTCCCTCACAGCATCCCCAATCCCCCACCCTAGGTCCATCAGAACAGTTCTCCAAAAACCTCTCTCCAGTTGCCAACTTCCCTGAGTCTCCCCCCCATTACCTCTTCCCTGACCTGGAGGTTTACGTGAGCTGCCCAACTGGGGGAAGCAGCTTCCATTGTCGCCCTTGCTGCTTTGCAGTCTCCACACAATCACCAAATGAGTCTGAAAAGCACAAAGCAGGATGTGCTCTTGTCTGCTCAAAATGCTTCAGTTAGCACGGCTCTGCTTACTCAGCGGCTGTCTGAGATTATCTAGATTACTCAGGTAATCCCCAGTGCAAACCTACAAACCAAGATATCTGTTATCTTTCCATCCCCACTCTACTGAGGAGGAAAAAGAAGTTGAGAAAAAAGCCACAGACCAGTGAGGGACAGTGCCTGGGTCTGCAGCTTGGCAGTTTGACACCCACATCCACTTCGCCCCACACTGTACTCTTCCAATCCTGCACTGGCTCCTGCAGGAGACCTTTCTTCACTTCCGTTGTCCACTGCTCCACTCACCCAGATCGTCCTAAAAGAGACCGAGCGCATCTGACTTCAGGGCCTTTGTGAACGATTCTCCTTTAGCCCAGGTCTTTCCCCACTCGCCGCCAGATGGAAGCCTCCTCTTTACCCCTCTCTTCCTAAATACCACCTCCTCACAGAGGACACCTGACCACCTAATCTGAGAAGAGAGGGACACCTCTCTGGCCTTATCATCTCTCTGGAAAGTCTATAAGTTCCATGAAGACATCATCACACTTGCTTCTTTCCCCATTGTTCACTTTGGCATGAGAGGGTGCTCACACTGTGGGATGGACAGAAGATGGATATGTGTTCATGCTGAGTCAGTGAAGCTCAAATGTGGCCAAAAAGAGAGCCTGATGTCCTGGTCCAGGGTGAGGGGCTTGAGGGCCAGTCAGGAGAAGGTAAGTGGCTGGCAAGAGGTGCTGGTCATCCAAAGGCTGGCAGGGGCTGAGGAAGGGGGCCAACTGCCTCACTGATACTGGGGAGGTGACAGCTGATGGGAAATAGGGATCGAGGAAGACTGGAAGTTCCAAGATGCTGTCAGGTCTCAGGATGGTTCGCTGAGAGGAAAACAAGACAGCCTGGGCCTCTCAGAAGGGCTGATATCTGAGTAGAGGAAAGCAGGCCAACTGAATATATAAAGTACCTGCTAAGTTATCGTGAATGTCATTAAAGGGGAATTAAAAATTAAAAGGGATGAGGGCAAAATACCACTGGAATTCATGGGGTGAGTTGTTTCTCCTTGAGAAACCACCACAGTTGTGCTTGTGCACAGATTCCAAAACATGGTGATGGAAGGCAAATCGAAATCCTCTCATTGACCAAACATTAATTTTTTAAAATTCTCTTGATTTCATTCATCCCCAAGTTAAATTCATGACATTTACCAAGAGCTCAAAGGGACCTGTTCTTATTGAAATCAGAGCTAGAAGAGACTGGAGTATATCTACCTGCCCAATCATGGAAGATCAGTGTGACAGGGCAAAGGTGCTGGGAAGGAGTATTTGGGTCACCTGCTTGGAGCTGTGGCGACTTGCCGTGCACTTCACCACTTTCTCCCACAAAAGGCAGGGCATGTTCCAGATCAGAGTCTGTAGGCATTCTGCTTTGGAGCCAACTAGTCCCAGGGTAGAGAGCTTCCTAAACTTCCATGTTGGCCCTCTGCTTTAAGGGATTTATAACTAGTTAGTCCAGACTTAGCACAGGAGTCCCACAGTCTCATTCATCCTGTAATTCTGTCTCTGAACTCAATGTCAGTGATGGAGAATAAGGATAGAAAAACTGGAAAGGAGACTCCACAAGACCAGAAACCTGTTCACACAGAACCAAGAGCTGGGGATGGGGGTGGACGGGATTGACAGCCATTAATCAGCCATAGGAACTATGTGATCCTCACATGCCAAAGCTCACAAAACACAAAAATCCAGCAGGTACCAGACTGCTATAGGGGATGTCAGGAGCCCAGACCTGAAGGTGAGGATGTGGAGACTGAGGCCATTGTAGAAATCTGGACCCTCTCAAATTCTACAAGTTTATTCAAAGTCAGCAACAAACAAATCGCTACAAGGTTAGCCCCTCTCAAAGAGAAGCCTATCTCAGTGCAGTCTCTGCACTGGCCCGGGGCAGCAGTCTTCTGCCCACCTGTGCCTAGGCAGGTGCTCCTTTCCACCCATTCTCTCCCTCTGCGGGGCAGCAGCCTCCTGCCTGCCGGTCGCCTGTACCTGCCGGGGCTTCTCTGCACTGACCTCCCTCGGCTGAGACAGCTCTCCTCAAGGCCTCCTACCTTTGGCCATGCAGGCCTCTCTCCGCTCATCTGTCCCTCAGGGAAGCCCTTTCTCTCCCCTTTGTCTATGCAAGTGTCTTTTAGAATAAACTTGCCCTTTTGGATATAATTAACGTTTCTGTGTCGTAGAGAAATTCGCCTGTGAAACTGACCGCCGCTGAAAGGGGAGCTTTGGTGAAACCTTGCCCAGAGCAACCCAAGGACCCCACTCTCCAAACCCAACAACTCCAAAACAATATCATCAACATACACTATCCAGTTTACAATGTACTTGTTTTTTAATTAAAAAAAAAAAAACAGCTTTGTGAAAATTTGTATTTGTATAATTAAAGGTACCTTGGAAATAAAAGCTAAAATTCAGAATAGTGAGATTGAGACAAATATTTTTTCAAACTGGACTCTTATGTAAAACTTCAAAATCAAAAGCCAATGGCACTCTTCCTGCCAAGTGATGGCTTAGCAAGAAGGCAGGAAAAGGGCGCACCCCAGAACGAAGAAATGCTGGCACCATGATCTTGGAGTCCCAGCCACCAGAACAGTAACAAAATCATGTCTGCTAGGCCAGCCGGTCTGTGGTGGTTTGTTACGCAGCCAGCCCAAGCTGACTGTAGTGACTCACAGTCACTACAGAACTGGGAAGGAACGATGAGAGTAGGTAAATGACTTCAGACAGACTGGAGGATTTCCTGGGATTCTAATGTTTTAAATTAACATGATTATACTTTTTACGAGATATATTTTCTCAAGTTAAAGACATTTTCTAAGGAAAAAATTTTACTGTCTGTTACAGATGTCTCCTCCACTCTGACTACACTTAAAGACACTTCAGAGACTGAAGTCAGTAAGACAATATTTTCTGTCTGCAGCAAAGCCCTGTGGCAAGATGCAAAAAACAGCAACAAAAAACCTACCCACAAGAGTCCAAATTCCAAGTCCACACCTATCATGTTCGCAAGTTTCTGGAAGAAAAAGCATGTGATAGCATCATAGGCAGAGATTTAACCCCTACACCACATGAGATACCTCCCTGACTTATGAATACAGGGGCATTCTCTAGGATAAGAAATCCAAATAACCTTGGGTCCTTACAGCTTCCCACACACAGATGGCTCTGGCTGAGTTGACTTTGTAATACTGAAGGATCATTTTGAGGTTATGAATATGGCTCATCATTTATAATCAATCAAGGATGTTAGAAACTAACTCCTTCCAGTTAACTGAAAATGTTAAAAGTTAACCAAATATCTCCCATTTCTTCGTTAGAGAATGAGTTATGTATTCTTGCTGGGGATGTAACCTACCTATATAAACAGACCAAACCTGGGAGCCAGGAAGGGGTGGCAGTTGCTCAAGAAAATCCAATGAGGGCTCTCCCTGGTGGCACAACAGGTTAAAGCATCGCTTTATGAGGAAAATCCAATGAGGGCTCTCCAAAGCCACTGCAGCACAAGTTTGATTTCCCCCACCAGAGAGCTGACCCACATGGAATGGCAGACCTCTTCTGATCCGCCCGCTGCTCCCCTCAGCAGTGTACTTCGTCAATCTGCCTGTTCTGCTCCCCACTCTGCCTCTGGTGAATCCTCTCACCCGCCACACCTCTGGCCTGTACACATAAATAAATAAATCTTTAAAAAAAAAAAGAAGAAGAAAGAAAATCCAATGACGTCTTCTGGGCCTAGGTCCTCAGTTGAGTTCTAAATAGCCTCTTTATAAACTTCTCTTTTATAAACCTTCAAAGAAAAAGAAAAACAGACAACAGTAAGACTGCAATGCTTAGGTATAGCCAGGTCCCAGTCCATCTACTCATTTTCCAACATCCTCCTATACCCTCATGACTCCAGAGAACTTCCAGGACCCCTAGGAGCCCAGTGTGAGACTCTCTGACCAAGATGCTTATTAAGCTCCCATCTTCCCTTGAGTAGTTCTCTTGGAGCTCTGGATTTCCCTGGACTCCCCGGAGGCGTGCTAAAAAGACAGAACAGCAGGAAGCCTTAGGTACAGCAAGGTTCCTCAGGCTGCCACCAGATGTCCATAGTCACTAGGAACCTGGAGGCGCCACCTTCACTTCGTGGAGTCCTCCCAGGAGGTCACATAACTCACCCTATGCTCTGGCATGCCTCCAACTCAGCAATTGTCTAGAATTAACACTCCTCAGTCCCAACCAAATGGTGCAAGAAGGCACCCCTACAGATCCAGCATACTCAGCACTGCTTGAACAGGGAGCTCTCTCTGCCTACATGCAGGGCTGATAGATGAATGTTTGCTTTGGCAAGTCTTAAGCCAGACACTGATGCTAAACTGGAGATTGAGGTTTGCCCCGCCCCTCACACCTCCATGAAGAGGAACACCTGGGAGGGGGAGGCATCTAGGGTGGGGGTTGTTCAGAGCCAGACTATGGAGTCAGATAGTCTGAGGTCAAATCCCCAGTCTGTTTTCTCATTTGTAAAAATGAAAGAAATAATATTGGCATTCTCAAGTTGTTTAAATGATAGAACATATGTACAACTACATTATTATTAATATCACCTGGGCCTTTGTTTGCCCTACTAAGGAGGCATCACATATAAAGAGCATATAGAGAAAATACTGGAATAGCACCACAGTCATCCCTTAATCTGGATTTCATACATATCTGTCTATTTTTGAATGGCATGTATTCTGGTTACAGAATGATAGAGAAAATTTAAGGTTCAAAAGGGTATTATCTGCCTGCCTCCAGATAGGATTTACTTTTGCTTTAGAAAGCCACTTGAGCCAGACAGTTTATCTTAATCCAGTCTGGATGAGTTGATTCAAAGCTGGTTTCAATCTTTAGGAAGACTGGCCCACTTCTGATTCTCTCTTATACCTTAGATAACCCCGCAGTTACCCCTGTCAAAAGCCAGGGGCCTTTATTTACAGAGCCCCTCTTCTTATAGGCCCAAAACACAGATATTTGTTTCCCCCACTGTGATGAAAGTTCTACTCAGTTTCTCAATGTGGCCTTAGAAACTGGCAGAGACCTAAAGGAGAGAGCAGTACTGAAAGCTCCCCTTTCTGTAATTCTCTTCCCTCCTCAAATTTGGACCCTCAAGTCCTGACACTTAGTAGCTCTTTAAAAATCTCTTCAACAAATTTTTTTAAAAATATTTGTCCCAGTGTTTCTAGTTGCTCTCAAGGTGGGGATTGGTCTGCTACAAGTTAGTCTACCATACTGGCTATGAAAACCTCCATTTGACCTTCATGCCCATTTAAGTAGTTTTTAAAACTGTTCTGGTTACCCATGCTTCACTAATTCAAAGAAGGTCTTCCTAGAACAGTTGAAGGAAGTGGAATGCATGTTTTCCAGGCTATACTAGAATCAAATTCCTCATGAGACAGAGAAGTAAATGTAAGGAAAGTATGTGGTTATGGAATTCAGGTGACTCATCATAAGTCAAAGGGGCAAGGTGAAAGAAGGCAGATAGTCTGGAGGTATTCTCAGAAGCTGTTTCTCAAGAAATTTTTTCCTCAGTCTTGTATAATTAATGACTTTTTCCTTCAAATAATACAGTTTAGAAATGATGTAAGAGAGCCATCTCCTGGTAAGAAATATGGTGTTGTGTTAGAGCTTTGTAGAGATTCTTACACTGCGTGTAAACCCATGGGTTCCTGGGAAGCTGGGGTTTGGGAAAGTTCATATTTAGTGGATTCCCATCCCCATCTTCACCTGACTGTCAACAAATGCAGCTCCCACTTTACTCATTTTAAACACTGGGTTTCTCAGAGAGATTTTTATGATATGAATATGTGAGATTATTTCACCATTAAACAAGTTTGAAAACTGTTCATTGCATTCAACAGCTTCATCCTATAGAAAAACTGAATGTCCAAGAGAGGAAGTGACATTCTTGAAGTCATTCAAATGATTCTAGAAAATCCAGGAGGAAGCCTGCCACCTGGCTGAGCTAACCCTAGTTCTAGTACTTTCTATCACCCCATCCTCTCCCAATTCAAGACTCAATTCTTTAAAGGACTGTGCTATAAGAAACATTTCTTTTAAAGAACACCATCCTATACTTCTTTTGTAGAGCTCTATGGCCTTTTCTTGAAAACTGTCCCCATAGGATATGAAATGATTATATCTGCTATCATTTTATTGATGGCAAACTAAGGCAGTAAAACTAACTGCCCCCAGGCAAACCTGTGCTTGCACTGTGTCTCTCCACTTCCCATGAGACATTGAGAAGTCATGACACTTGCTGGCTTCAGCTTTCTCTTTGGTATAGATGAGAAAAGCAGAAGGCTGAAAATCTCTGCACTTTACTGTGGGAGATCCTTCAGAGAATCTACCCTGAAACTGTCCCATGATTCTTCAGTCTCTTGAGAAACTAATGATTTCCACAAACCCACAAGAAGAGCTACACTTCTGCCTCAAGGGAGAATATATATGGGTTGATTTATGGACTCCCATTGTGATATTGAAACCTTAATCCCAGCATCTCAGAATGTGAGTTTATTTGGAGATAGTCCCCTTAAGAGGTTAACTAAGGAAATGAGAGCCCCAGGGTGGGTCCCAATCCAATAAGACCAATGCTCTTAGAAGAAAGCAAGCACAGTGTTAAGGACAGAGGGAGAAGACCCCATCCATCAGCAAGCCCAGGAGTGAGGACTCAGGAGAAACCCACCCTGCTTACACCGTGATCTTGGACTTCCAGCCTTCAGAACTGACAAAAAATAGGTATCTGTTGTTTGAACACCCCGTCTGTGGTACTTTGTTATGGCAATCCTCGTGGACAAATAAAATCAGTAAATTTTCTGCTTAAAAAAGCACGTTTGCTCTTTGACAATGTCTATGTCAATAAATTGGTGAGAAAGTCACCCCTTAGAATGAGGAAGATGATAAAGTCACTAGAAACCCAACTGCCACCCTGAGAAAGGTCACAGTACATTCACACACATCCTTTTGCTGTGGCTGTCCTTGCCAGGACTAGGCTGACATAAGACACCAAGTCCTCTGTGTCCACCCTCATCACCAGCTTTGGGGCCCGGGGTTACTGAAATCATTAAAGAATCCCACTCTTGGCAGTCAACTAAAGCCACACAGGTATGACCCAGACAGTTCTTGGCACTGCATTTAGAAGAAAAAATTAGTGTGAAACCCAATTTTTGTCCTTTAGTGTTCTATGGTTTCCATTTTATGGGAGTTAAATGAACCCAAACACTACCTGGTGAAGTCACATCTTTGAGATCAAAAAACATACCTGCCTTAGGGCTAAAGGGCTGGATGATTTATCATTCAATGAAAGAATAAAACAATGACCCCCACTATGTGGGATACATGGACAAAGCTACAAACAAAGACTTTTGTTTAGGCAAGAAATTGTAGGTCAATCTCAGGTTGATAAGGAATGTCAGCAGCAGCTGGCATGATCTGATTCAGACCGTGGAAAGAGTATAGGCTTTGGAGCCAAGCCTGGTGGATTCAGATCTGTTTTTTTCACCAAACAGCTGTGGATCTCAGTCTCTTTTATACTAAACTTGTTGACCTGGGAAATGGGGATCCATGAGGTGAAGAGTAAAAATAACGGTATTAAGCACTGAGCTCTCAGAGTGTAGGCGGCCTCTTGCTTTCAGTGTTAAAGTAGGTACCTTCCACTTGCCCCATCCCTGAGGCCAGAGTGGGATCTGAACACTTAAAGCAACTTACCTGGTGTTGTTGCCTTGCTGAATAATTCATCCAGTATGCTAAGGATGAATGGGGCTTGAAACCGTAGAGATTACTTTTGCTTGGCTTAGAAAGACCAGAGGACAGGCTCCATACAGGATGTCACAATGCCTAAGTCCCCTTCAATGATGAAGCTGCATTTGAGGAGTATTGAAAGTCCCCTAACACACCAAGGCCCCACTGGTAACTTTGTTCTAGAAGCTGAAGTCCTTTGGCAAATAAACATACAGCAGGAGTCTGTCACTGAGCAAAAGTCACTATGATCATATTGAAGAGAAACCCTAGATCCCTAAAATTAAACAGGAAGGTAGGGCCAGCATAAGGAGAGATTCTCCTTTTGAAACAGAACTCACTGCTCCTCTGTTCTAATTAAGCAACAAATAGTCTGTTCTTATGTGCGTTGGTGGTCTTTATATCATTGCCTGAGGTAAAAGCTGCTGAGAGTCTAATATCTCATAATTAGTCTCCCACTGTTGTTGGTACTTAAGCCAGACAAAATCCAACCTGCCTAGATATGTGGCATCACAGATGAGTGCTTGTATGATAAGATCTGAGAAAGCCCCATGGGCTGGCGTGCCCGAAAACATCATTTCCACATTTGTTTTAGCCACAGTCCCCAAGAGATATATGTAAGAAGGTACATATATCTCCAGAGAGCTATGTTGGCCTGTGATCAATAATTTCCACCTTCATACAACTAGCCCACCTTAATTAAAAGAGAGTTCAGCTGGGAAAATCAGGGCAAAGTCACTGATAGAGGTTAAAGAGTCAAGGAAAGATGCTAGAAATTGTCATTACCTGGGATCACTGGTTCTCAGTAGGATGCTAGACCAAGCCCTTACTGTTTGCCATCAATTGTGGGTTCAACTCTAACTCCTTCACTTAATAGCTCTGTTAGCTGAGAAAAGTATTCACTGTCACTAAGAAACAGCATTTGCAAAATACAGCTATTTCTACCTCGTGGTACTGTGAATGTTAAAGGAGCTCATGTAGAGAAATACTAGAATAGGCCTAACACCGCACAGGCGTTCAGTAACTACTAGCTTCTTCCCTCTGTGAGCAGTACTGTGGAGTCTTCTGCTTTCTCGTAATGGTAACCTCTCTCAGGTCTCTTCCATCTTGCCTTTGCTTTTCTTTCAAGGACAGTTCAGGCAATACCTAAGTGTCAATTTACCTGCAGCAAAACTTGCCAGTAACCTATGTCATATACTAACACAAATTAAAGCAAATATAATGACTTTTAAGTCTCTTTATTCCCAGGGTACTATTCAGATGGGCAAATCGGAAGACTCTAATGTAGGAGTCTTTTTAAATAGTTAGAATCACTTCTACCTCTATACTTCCTTACAACGCTTGCCATTTTTAACCTCTAAAACAACAGTGTTTATTTTCTATTTCACTATGGGATGATGTGAAAAGTTCTGATATCTACAATCTATGAAGTCCCTGCTAATGAGAAACATCAGACTGGCCACTAGGAAAACAGACGGCAATTAATCCAGACCCTCTTGAAGTTGAAAGCCTAGGTGGGGAAGTGGAAATTATGTATATGAAAAATGAAAGTATATCAAAAGGAAAATTGTTAGGTGGCACATAAAAAGTGCAGATACTGAGTTTGATAGAACAGCGTGCACCCTCAAGAATGTAGAACTGGAGGGAACCCAATTGCTGAGGTGAACTATAAATCAACTATAAAGAAGGGTCAGAATATAGAGAACATTCCTTGGCGATAATAACTCGTAGGCAAGGAGATTTGATCCCTGCCTGATTGAAGCTAGTCATATCCAAGGAATGAAGGTGTCAATCTAGAGTATAAGAGTGTTCCTAAAAATAAAAAAAGAATTAAAGTGAGAAACATGGGGGCCTCCCTGGTGGTGCAGGGTTTAAAGTCTCAGTGCTATCAAGCTATCACTATAGCACAGTTCAATCCCAGGGCAAGGAGAAACCACACGTGTGGCAAACCTCTCCTGTCTCACCACAGCTCCTTTTAGCAGTGAATTTCAGTAGATTTGCCTGTTCTGTTCCTCACTGTGTCTCTGGTGAATCCTCTCACCACATCCCCTGTGCCTCTGGCCTACACCCCAGTTCTTGTGTGCATATTTATTTATATTTATTTATGCACACAAGAACTGGGGCAAAGGCCAGTGGTGCAGGGAGCAGTGGTGAGAGGATTCACCAAAGACAGAATGGGGAGAGGCGGGTCAGGAGAGGTCTACCAAGCCATGTGGATCACCTCCCTGCTGGGGATTGAATTCATGCTGCAGTGACTGCAGACAGCTTCATGGTGCTGTATTTAACCTGTTGCTCAACCAGGGAGGGCCCTACAAATTACTTTTTTAAAAAAAGAGAGAGACAACAAAGCCAGTGTTATCCCCAAAAGTAGGATGTTTGCATCCCAGTGCACCAACATTGTCTTGTGAGCAATGGGGGAAAAAAATAGAACTTTTATTCTTCTATTCTACTTTATCCTTTAAAATTTCTACATACAGGTCTACTTTATTATAGGCAATAGAATATGAGTTCTAAAAAATTAAACAGATGTATTGAGTGCTCATGCCCATGGGTTCTGAGGAACCATGCTGTGATTTAGAGACGACTGTGATTGTTACATTGTCAAATATATGTTCAAGTCCTAGCACTGCGGAGTCTCCAAAACCATAGACTATTATGGTATTTAGAGATTAAATCTTTAGAGAGGTAATTGAATTAAGATTAGATTAGAGTGGACCCTAATATAATACCTCTCATGTTCTTGTAGGAAAAGGAAATTTAGACACAAACCATGACACAGAGTGGCCATCGCAAGCCAGGGCCTCAGAGCACACCAGCCCCATTGACACTTTGATCTTGGACTTCCAGAATATGAAGAGATCAAATTTCTGTTGTGTAAACCACCTCACATCAGTGTAACTTGACTATGGCTGCCCTACCAAGTGCAATATTCCTAATGCTGAGCCCCGCTGGAAGGAGAATGGAAATTTCTCCCACCTGAATTAAATCCTTCCTTCCTTAAATAGTCCTTCCAGTGAGCCAACTTCTAGCCTCATCGTTCCCAGTCTACACTCTAGAGGAGTCCTTTCTTGCTACAAGGAGGTTCTTGGCTAAACCTCTTCTGCTAACACCAAACTGCCCCTTGCCCAGTTTTCTGTTGCCCTGTCCCTCTCTCCTCAATCTGACTGTGAGACCCTGCTAGCCCCTGCCAGGACGTAGTTCCATGACTTGTCCAATTTACTAAGTTAGTTGGTGATTGAGTCAAGAATGGTGTCAAAACCCACCTCTAGGGGCCCTCCCTGGTGGCGCAGCGGGTTAAAGCACAGCACTGAGAATCTAAAGCCGCTTCCGCATGAGTTCGATTCCCGCCTGCACCGGAGGTGACCACATGGCGTGGCAGACCTCTCCTGGCCCGCCCGCTGCTCCCCTCAGCAGTGTACTTCGTCGATCTGCCTGTTCTGCTCCCCACTCTGTCTCTGGTGAATCCTCTCACCCTCCGCATCTCTGGCCTGTACCCCAGTTCTGTATGAATAAATAAATAAATCTTTAAAAAAAAAAAACCCACCTCTATTAATCCAGTCTTGATATTACATTAGTGAGCATGTGTTCCCAATGTCTACCAAATGACTTTAAGAGATTTTTAACCAAGTCCCCCTCTTCTACAATAAACAACAACTAGGGCCTTTAAAAAATAAGATTTACTGAAAGTACTAGTTGCCAACATGTGTCCTTCTTTCACCTAAGCCCCCTTGGCTGGAGTTAATTTGTCATACTACTGTAGCCCGAATTTTGTAATTACTCAGTTATTGCACAAGTAAAAGCTCTCAAGTGGTACAAAATGTCTGTTCTAAATTAAGGTTACAGGTTTGAAAAGCAAGCCATTTAAAAGAAATTCTAAATCTACATTCTACATCATTCTACATCAACTTGTTTCTTTTCGTGCAATTAGTCATATGTGTCACTACAGTTTTTCTTAGTAATTGGCATGCACTGTATTTAAAGTATTTGACAAAAATGAACATGCGATATTTTGGTTCCAATTAGGACTCCTATGGGAAATAAACAAAATCAAAAACTAAGGAAGTCTTCCTAAGAGTTGATATTGATCCCATGAGACACAGCAGATACTGTTGTGAAGAAAGTTCACTCTGTGTGTGTGTGTGTGTGTGTGTGTGTTGAGCAAAATATTTCAGTTCTTTCATCTCAGTTGCCAAAATAAAGTCAAGACAGCATCCTCACCTGCTGGGTGTATGCCTTGTGTTTGCTACACAATTAAAATTCTCAAATAACAAAGAAATAATTTTTAAAAGAAATTTAAAGTTGCATGGGATAAAGGCATAAATCTTTCATGAAGATCCAGTGACAAAGTGAGGTACAGGGATATTTAATCAAAGGCGACAATAGCAGCCGATATTTTTCATGCCATGGGAAAAGTGGTTTCTTTTGTCATCACAGAACTATGGATTGGTCAGAGGAAAATATGAGGATGATTCTGGCAAATAATAACCCAAATGTCTGAATACGATTTGCAAAAACAATTGATTTTCTTCCCCAGGACTGGAAGTGGCGCGGGCAGTTGGGCAACAAAGGAGCAGTGGTGATTTTCTGCTCCATTTCTGTAACAGCAACAAAAACATGATGGTGGAACACAAGGCCAAGGGGAAATCTTCATTTCCTTCCTTGGGGTAGAAAAACACATCCATTTATTAAGACTTTAAAAACTGTAACCACAGATTGCAGCAACAAGAGCTACAGAGAAAAGATTAGTTGTGTTGAGCCAAGCATATGTGGCAACCAAATGAAAAGAGGGTTCCCGTATGGAAGAGCCACGGCCAGTCCCTGGGAAGACCGAGATGAACAAAGAACTCTTATTTACATTGGAAATGCTGACATGACGTGTGTTTTCCTCAGCAGACTGGGGAGCTTCCTAAAAAAGGAAGATTAATATGAGAGGGGAATATGAACTCTTTCTAGCAAACCATGTCCATTTTCTGCCTGGGGTGAGCTCTGAGTAATGACTGGCCCTTGACCCTGTTTTTGAATAAGCTCCATCCAGTTTCCCCACCTCCTTCCCAACTCTTCCCATCTCAGTTTAACATGTGGTGAAATTTCACGTGCCCGATGTCTCCAGGCAAGAGCAAAGTCCACCTGAATTCATTTTACAAAAAACTGAGGATTGTCCATTTGAATTTCAAACAGTTATTTATGAAATTTTTTAGCATTATTTGTAGAAACTTTTTCAAAAATAATGTGTGACCAGCCTCTCCACATACACTGCACCTCAGTGAGAGGCAGATGAATGAGAAGAGAGCACAGAACTCACACACAAGACATGCTAGGCAGCATCCCAGCTTTGTTGCCTGAGTATCTTATTTCTATTTCTAATTTGAGGTCATCAGTGTGAGTATTGCTAAAAGAGGCAGACAAGATGGGAGATAAAGTTGGAGAGAAACAAAAGGCTAAATGTTCTTTGAGTGTCGGTAATTTCTATTCCCTTACCCCCTTTCACAATTAAGATATTAGTGCTTGTTTCTCAATTTTCTCCTTTATAATACCTTGCTCACTTGCCAATGTCTTCCCTGAACCACAGAATTATTCACATCCCCACAATCCCCATACTGAAAAGATAACTGAACATTCTTAGACATACACCTGCTCATATTCTCTGAAATGCTTCCTCCAATTTTTCCCCATCTAGGCAAGGACCACTACATCCTTCCAGTGGTTGAAGTCCCCAAACTCAGAGTCATCTTTTACAATGTTCTTTCCTCACTGCTCACTTCCATGCTATCAGCAAGTCCTGAAAGCACTACTTTTAAAAAATGTCTCTTCTCCCCAATGCCACTGCTATCCCCTTGGCCCAAGCTACCACTTCCTTCTTTCTGGGTCATAGCAAAGCTAGTTACCTGCCCTCCTAGTTAACTGCTCCCTGTCTCAACATAAAGGACAGAGTATACTCTGACTTATCCCATTCATAAGGTCCTTTCTGTGACCTGTTAGGCCTACACATGGTCTGGGTACCTACTATACTTCTGACTTTGCCTCATATTCTTCCCTGTCATTCACTGAGCTTCTCCCACTATTTTTGGCCACCTTGCTATTTCTCACCTTAAGCCAGACACATTTCTACCTTAAGGCCTTTTTATTTGTTATTTCTTCTGTCTAGAATGCTACCCACCTAGATATGGTGATTCATCCCTCTGCTTCAGCTCCTTACTCAAATACCACTTTATAGCAAAGCCTACCTGGCCACCCAATGCTGTTTGTCTTTCTCTACTAACTCTGCTTTATCTTAATGCGTTGCCCTCCAATATGAGATATAGTTTGCTTACATGTTTTCTTTACTGTCTCCACAAACAAAAACATAAGCTCTGTAAGAATAGGATTTGTTTCCTATTTGGTTTTCAATTTTATTCCCATTTTTAAATGAAGATTTTGTTTACTGTAGTCATTGAACACATTTCTAGAAATGCAATAGTAATTGTGAGCATGGATCTTTTAAGTCAGATTAATAAAGATTCAGAAACCTGCTCTAACTCCGTATTAGTTGTGGGAGCTAAGACACAGTAGTACAAATAAAATTACTCTAAATGGAGTTTTGTTATGTTAGGTATGACAATAGACAAAGAAAGCATGAAATGTACTGAGCACAGAATCTAACAAACTACAGTCATCAATGTACATGTGTTGTTATGCATGTCACCTTCACTGCCCCCAACCCAGGAGTGGCCTGTCGTCTTTTGCCTCAGGGAGATGAATAGAGGGTTGGTGCTCTTTAAGGACGCCACAAAATTCCCACCTCATCTCTCTGAGTTCAGTCTTCCCCAAATTCTAATGTCTTCTGCACACTAGATATTCCTAAACATAAATCTGATTGGTAATGAGGAGTTTCAAAAATCCTCTTTCCCCAAAACATAGCAAGAAACTGGCAATGAATTATCAAATCAACTTTGCCAAAAATCTGGAAATTAACCAAAGACTTGCTTTCATCTGGAATGTTTTTGGTCAATGTAAATGGCTACATGTTGGTAAGAACAGTGAACTTTATGATGGTTTAACTGTTCTTTCCCATCTTCCATCTCTAGTTCCATGGTTGCCTTGAAAGTCATAAGTCCCTGTAAAACCAGCAGATTGGCAGCCATGAGGGAGGTGGAAATAGGGTTGGCGCTCCTTCCCAGAGAACTGCTATTACTTTATCTTTCAGCTAGTCCTCTGGAAGAGTTTATTCAACCTGCCTGAGCACTCACATGATGCAAAAAGCTTCTTTTTCCAGAGATGTTTGTCAAAAAAAAAAAATTTAGAGGTAATTGTTTAACTGAGGCCCTTAATAACATCTGGGGCAAACAACTAACCAAAAAGACTGAAGAGAAAAGCTGAGGAATAAATTTCCTTAAGGGCTTTCAAACGTTTTGACATTTTCATGGAGGTCTGGAAGACATGTGCACGGTGGGGCTGCATGCATGCTCACAAAATATCTAAGAAGGCCTACACGCTCCCCTTTGGCTGGCTTTGAGGATCTGTGCAGGAAAAGCTCAGGCATAGTCGTCAGTTTCTTGGCTGTGTTGAAGGCATGCTCCACTGTGCCTATAGAGCTCTTGGCAAAGACTACATGACTTGCTAGTTAAGAGATTTTAAGGAAATCTCTGCCTATCTATTAATTGACCACTGATTCAACTGAGAAATCATTTTGTGATCTAGACACACCATGCCTATCTCACGTTCTGGTCTTCAAACATTTTGCTCCATGAGGCCTAGTATGGCTTCCCTACTTGCTCTTTTCTTACTTAATACTGTTTCATCTGCTGGTCTTAACTTAAACCACCCTTCCTCAAAAAATCTCTCTGGACTTCACCTGACTATGCAAATGTCTATTCTGAAATCATACACAGAATCCTGTGATTTTGTGCCTGGGGAACAGGGACAATACAGGAGGCAAGAGGGTAAGTGCACATTTATTTGTCTGTCTCGCTTCCCAGTCCTGGAAGACGGAAAGTGGCTTGCATGCTGCCTTTTGATACCAGGTGCACAGCAATTGCTAAATAAATGACCTCAGGATAAGATAGAGTGCTGCCTAATTTGCAGAATTAATTTTGATCCTTTTATCCCAGTCCTAATGCAGACCCCTCCGTGGTAGAGAGAGTACTAACAACAAAGTGAGACTAAAAAATATGAACTCTTTCATTTTCAGATTTGCTTGCAAACCAAAATTGGTACAGCCAGTCCTGTGCAGTCTATGTATGTAAACTACAGTGTGTCTCTGAGTTCCCTTATCACCTCCAGCAGCCTAAAAGCCACAGTACTGAGTTGGGACAGGAGATACTGGCAGGAAGGAGACATGGACCTTGTCCATTGGAGCTCAACTGTCCAGCAAGGAGAAATAGTGTGGAAAATTAGAAAGGGTAACATCACTGTCAGGAAACCTCAAATCAGAGTCAAGGAAGTGAGCCAGCAGGTACAAGAACTGTGCTCTAGGACTATCACCTGGAGGAGAATGTGAAAAGGACATTAAGAGCCCCTACCTATAGAAGAAACTGGAAAAGGCTTGGAGGTGAAAATAGTATAAACTGTGAGAGACCGAGGAGAGGAGTGAGCGAGACAGATAAGGTCTATTGGGAGGATTTTAAATATCATGCCAAGGAATTTAATTTTTTTCCTGTAGTCAACTGGGAGCCACAGAACAGTTTTGAGCCAAGGAGAAAGTGCAGTGCATGCCAAGTGGTATGTGAGGAAGATTAGCCAGGCATGGTTGCTAGAGGGGTAGCGGGTAGGGGCGGCAGTCCAGACACCAGACAAGAAATGTGCAGCAGGAGGAGAAAATGGTGGGAGGTGGACTGTGGCGGGGACTCCGTGTGTGCCAGACACGGTGCAAAATTCTCTTTATGTGCCAACACACATAACCTTCTCTAATTAACCACTGAGGTATGACTTATTTTACATCTAATTGAAAGCAAGTGTCAATGAGATAAAATAACTGGCTGTGGTCGCATAGCCAGGAAACGACAAGAAAGGCAGGCTGTGACCCAGGGAGTCACTTCTAGCACCTTTGCT
Organism: Condylura cristata; assembly: GCF_000260355.1. Lineage (NCBI taxonomy): Eukaryota > Metazoa > Chordata > Mammalia > Eulipotyphla > Talpidae > Condylura > Condylura cristata. The sequence goes on from NW_004567111.1 coordinate 42,732,036, forward strand.
CTTCACCATTAGATAAATCTACGTGGGGACCACCTATGTGTGCCTTTAGAATATGTGTGAGCTGTTCACTAGCCAAATAGACACTTTTTTAGCAAGGGATGACCATGGTAATAATTATAAAAATCACAAGGGCCATCGCGTGCTGTGTACTTTGTGTTTCACGAACCACTCACAGACACGACAGGAGCAGTACTACAGTCTCCATCCTTGTTCTGCATCCCACCGTTGTCTAGCACAGTCTTCCAGCAGCACTGGCTGCTTCATAAAGCTTCGTGAGCTGCTTGAGAAGTCACTAAGTGATGCTGTCAGAGCCCATACACTTTCATGCATCATTTCAGTAGGATTCCATTTGGACACAGCCACCCCTGTCCTCCTCTCTCACCAACACACTGCAGGTGGTTTTTAATGGACCTATTTAAGGCCAAACTGGTAGGCAAGGCCCAAGTGACCATTTTTAAAGATGACTCAACTGTGAACTGGCAAATTTTTGCTTGTATTCAATAATTTTAAAAGACTCAGATATGTTGTGTAAGCATATCTCTATAGCCACACAAGGTTAAAGAGCTTTCTCAAGGTCCCTGTCTTACAGCTAAGAAGTTTTATAGCATGAAATTCACTGCATTTCATAACCTTAAGGTGGCATTCTGACCTGACGATGGAATAAACAGACTGAAGACAATATTGCACAAGAAGAAACAATTCTATTACATCCTAAATTTTAAGATCTTTTAACTTTGCCTTTCTTCTTCTCTTGTAATAATAGCGTAGCTTGAGCATGGAAATAAACTGGGGGGGGAAGAATGGTGTCCTTTGTTTGCTAATGTTTTTTCCTTTCACTCGCTATTGTGAAATGTAATTCTTTAATAGATGATGTTGAATATTCTCTGCTAACCTCTCTGAAGGCTCTGTTGAGCATGACAAATGTGTGAATTATTACTTTTCAGTTTTCATTGAGAAGATAAAACACTAATATATTAAATTTGTATTTTAATCAAGTTTTTCTACGAGGTCTTTAGTTTTTCAGTGTTGTCATTGACAAATATTAGCTACCCATTTTCCAAACAGTGCTGACCTCTCCCTCCAGGAGGTAACTGATGCCCAGGCAAGCTAGCATCTCATAGGCTTCTCACTCTGCATTTCGTTTTCCCAGGTGGGTGAGGTGATGTCCAGTGCAGTTCCCTCATGTGCTCTCTTTCCTAACTCTATGAACCACGAACAGTTGAATGCCCTTCACAACTCAGGGAAATAAGTTCTGTTGTTTTTTAATCAGACACCTCTCTCTAGAATGAGTTCCTTAGCATGTGTCAAGGATTACAAATTCACTTCCTGTCTTGGCCACATGTCATGGAAAGTTTTGAGTGAAACTCAAAGCAGCCTGTCCTTTTATCTTCAAAGCTGAAAAGATCTTGGATCTAAGAAGGAAATTACTTATTTAGATTAAAAAAGACAATTTGATTTTAAGACGGTTAAGCACAGAGTTACCAAAAAATTAAGACTAAACAACTCTTAGCCTAATAAGAACCCACGTGTTTATAACCCTGCTGGTAGCCCACTAATACCACCTAAAAATCTGGCACCCAGCCATTGAAAACTGCAGCAATAAGGTGCACAGTGAGTAATTGATATTAATTAGATATTTTGATAAAATAGGCTACAGATTCATATTTGGGAATAGCACCATGAGACAATCGTGTCATGGTCCAAAGTTATATGTATATACACAGATGAATATAGACAGGTGCATACACAGAGAGAGTCTATAATCCTACGAGTGTTTGCCAAAGTTACTTGCTTACAAAGCCAATAGGGCTTTTACTAACCACCACAATCCGGCAGGACTTGGACAGATTAGGTTGGACCACAATAAGCTGACATTTTACTGTTACTATTAGGTTATTAAATTACTTAAATAGGTGCCCACAAACAAGGTCACCAATCCTTCTGAGTCTCCATTTTTTAATGTATGAAATATATGAAATAACTCCCATTATATAGATTTATTGATGAGAATTAGCATATAAGAAACATTTAGCACAGTTAATGGAATAAAGGCAATAATTACACTAATTAATATGACTTGTTCTTTTTTATAATCAGGATATGAAGATAAGAGATTTGAGGAAAATGAATGTCAATAGTTTTCTTTAAAGAAATATCCCAGGGCTAAGTTATTCTTGTTTTGTTGTGTTGTTTTTGTTAAAATTTTCTATTTATTTTTGCATAGAATAGCTAGGGAGTAGGCCAGATATATGGGAGTGAGAGGATTCACCAGAGGCAGAGTGGGGAGCAGAACAAGCAGGTTTACTGAATTACGGTGCTAAGGATTTACTGAAATACACTGAGCAGTAGGGGAATCAGGAGAGGTCTGCTGTGCCATATGTGGGCTAGTTCCCTGACTGGGGATTGAACTCAGGCCACAGCAATGATAGGGCTGAGACTTAACCCCTAGGCCACCAGGGAGGTCTTAAGTAGTTATTCTTTAAAATATTGCCCACCTCTTTTTAGACTGTTGACATTAGGGGTGTGTATGTGTATCTAAAAATAACATGCAAAAACAGATATTTTAAATATTTTTTCAGCATGTTGAAATTACATGTTTAAAGGAAAGATATGACCTGTTTTCCAGTTTTGCAGGTGAGGAGCTTAGAATTCACCACTACATCCTAACAAGTGAAAAATCAACAACTCTTAGACTCCAATGAGAGGAAAAGAGGAAGGACCATCTACTGTCCCCATAACTGAAGACACATTTGTTGCAAGGCAAAAAATAGAGTCAAGACAAAACTAGTGAAGACACAAAAAACAAGGACAACAACAACAAAGCAATAGTGAATATGGTGCTTATTAATGACATGACATAAATAATCCCTTTGAATGTCACTGGTCCAAGTGTGCCAATTAAAAGGCAGATAGTCAGAGTGGATCAAAAATTACATAACAGGGCCCTCCCTGGTGGCGCAACAGGTAAGGACGCAGCACTGCAAGCTGGCCACAGCCGCTTCAGTGGGAGTTAGATATATGGTCCTGAGGTGATTCACATGGTGTAGCAGATCTCTCCTGACCTCCCTGCTGCTCCCCATTCTGTCTCTGACCACCTCTCAATTCTCTCACTGCCCCTGCACCTCTGGCCTGTATGCTATGCCAGTTCTGTATGCATAACAAATCAATCTTTTAAAAAAATACATAACAACTATATGTTGGCTACAAGAAAGCTGCTTGAAATATGGATTCATGCATTGCTTAGTAATAATGATATTCCATCATTGTGCAAACATCATAGGCTATATTTACACAAGCCTAGATGTAATAGCTTACTACACATCTTGGCTATATATGGGCACCACAATTATATAGTGACCCCTCATTTATTAAATATCTTTATGTGATGTATGACTGTATAGACACGTATATATTAAAGATAAATGGGTGGAGAAAATACAGCATGATAACAATAATAAAAAGACAACAGGTGTAGAAATACTAATTTTGTACATAGCAAACTTCAGGAAAAAAGTGAAGTTAGTATCTTTATGTGACATATGACTGTATAGACACATAGATTAAAGATAAATGGGTGGAAAAAATACAGCATGATAACAATAATAAAAAGACAGCAAACTTCAGAAAAAAGGAAAGTTAGAAGGATAAAAGAAAAAGTATTTCGGGCCCTCCCTGGTGGCGCAGCGGGTTAAAGCACTGCACTGAGAAACTAAAGCCACTTCCGCATGAGTTCGATCCCCGCCTGCCCGGGAGGTGACCACATGGCGTGGCAGACCTCTGCTGACCCGCCCGCTGCTCCCCTCAGCAGTGTACTTCGTCGATCTGCCTGTTCTGCTCCCTGCTCTGTCTCTGGTGAAGCCTCTCACCCTCCGCAACCCTCTGCCTGTACCCCAGTTCTGTATGCACAAATCAATAGATCTTTAAAAAAAAAAAAAGAAAAAGTATTTCATAATGGTAAAAGGCTCAATTCTTTAAAAAGACAACTCTTAACATGCATATGCTTAACAATAGAGCACAGTTTACATGAATAAAAAACTGATAGAACTGTAAGGAGAAATAGATGGGCTCACTATCATTGGAGAATTCATTACCTCTCTTAGGAATATACAGATATAAAAGGCTGAAATCAGTAAGAACATACTTTAACTCGACAACACCACAATCAACTGGATGTAATTCACATTTATAGAGTATTTCATCCAACATCAGCAAAACACACATTTTCCCCCTCAAGTTCATATGAACATTTGCTAAGGTAAACCACATTCTGGACCATAAAACACAACTTAACAAATTTAAAGGAATATAAATCATATAGACCACAATGAAATTAAACTATAAATCAATAACAAAAAGATAACTGGAAAATCCCCAAATCTGTCACAATTAAGCCACATGTTTCTAAATAATCTATCAGTCACAGATGATATGATCATCTATCTCCATATGTTCTCTACATCTAAAAAAAAATTGAGAAGAAAAACCTCAAACACCAAACATCCCGCTGGTAACACAGTAAGGTTACCATATGTAAGTTAATATACAAAAGTAGTTAGTTGTGGCCCTACCTGGTGGCACAGCAGGTTAAAGCACAGCACTGAGAAGCTAAGGCCACTTCCTCTTGAGTTCGATTCCTGCCTGCCCCAGAGGCGACCACATGGCGTCAAGACAGACCTCTCCTGACCCGCCCACTGTTACCCTTAGCTGTGTACTTCGTCGATCTGCCTGTTCTGCTCCCCACTCTGTCTCTGGTGAAGCCTCTCGCAGCCCCTGAGCCTCTGGCCTGTACCTCAGTTCTGTATGCACAAATAAATAAATCTTAAAAAAAAAAAGTAGTTGGTTGTTATCATATATACCAACACTACAAGTAGAATCTGAAGTTTAAGACATAGTGCTATTTATATTAGCAACCCCCACAATGAAATACTTAGGTATAAATATAACTAAATTCATACGAGAAAAGCCACAGAGCTGTGATGAGTGAAATCAAAGAACTAAGTAGATGGAGAACTATTCCACTTATTTGGAGAGAGAGTGAGTGGGCTGGGAGAAACTATGGAAGGACCGCAATGGACTATGGTGGAGGACTATGGATGAGCTGTGGTGACCAAACCTGAGGGAAGAAACACTGTACTGTGAAAATACAAAAAGGAGATAAAAGAATCATATGTTGTTAATTAAAAAAAAAATCCAAAAGCATATAGAGGACATCTCTGTACCTTCCTCTCAATTTTATTGTAAACCTTAAATTGCTCTAAAAGTTGTCTTTAAAGTTGAGGAAAAGTTGTCTCCAAAAAACTAGACCAATATTGAAACTTATGATTAGTTAGCACAAAACTCAGCTAAGAGCCTAGGCAAAAAGTAGGAACAAACTGTATAAATTTCAGTATGTAATAAGAGGAAATACATTTATGGGATACAACTTTGAAAACAAATAGTCATATAGAGATATTTACATAATAGTGATTTGATATGATTGTTTCTAACAGGAAGCATCTTTAAAAGTCAGGGGTGTGATGGATTTCTAGTTCTGTGGAGCTCCTGAGAGGAGCTATATACTATAGACTGGGTGCATCAGTTTTCTGGTGATCATGTTGGTGTTCTACATCAGATGGGTTGTATAGATGCAATGAGAAGAATATGAAGTGAGCACAAGAGCCTCAAAAGACCCTGAGTGCATGGGTCACCACTGAGCTCACTTATTCCAGTCTCATCTCTCTCCTTGGTGTCTAGCATTGGTCACTCCCTTGTTACCTTCCTGCGGAATTCTGCAGCCATCTTTCTTGACATTCTTCAATACAGCTTCTTAGATAGTGGATCACTCTGGCCTTTTGTTAGCAGGTGGCCAAGGGTCACAAGGGACCATAAATAAGGGGAGTATATGCTCTAAAATAGGGTCCTGCCATTCTTTCCATAAAAACAAAGGAAACATACTCTTAATGTGACAGACTTTTAATGGAATTGGTATGCATAGAGAGAGAAGAGGAGAATGGACATTTTCTTAATAAAACACTCAAAATTATCTATTTGCCTGTATGGGCAAATGTCCCATCAGACAGGGTTGAACCAAAGTGGAGCTATTCAGCTTGAAAACTTGTTATAAGGTTAAGGCAGGGAACCATAAGAAAAGGGTTCTGGAGCAGGTCCCAGAAAGCTGGAAGAAAAGAAGATAATCACACATCTGTCTTTCCCAAGTCTCCTTTCCATGTCTCCTTCCCTGCACCCCCATGTTGCAGGTCAGACCATAGAAGCGAGAGGACTTTTTAGCCCACCTGTGTTATCCAGCTTTACCTGGCTGCTCAGCTCCAAACCTAGTTCCTGGTAATAGTCCAAGGTATGTGGTACCTTGTATGTAGGTGGTACCTCCCTAACACTTTACAATAAAAAAGTTCTCTGACATTCCACCCCAGGTGGCTGAATCCTACAATATTCTAGCTTGATGGAGTGAGCTAGATGCTTAAGAGGACCGTGGCCACAATGAAACTGGAGCAGGCAGGGCAGGCTCATCTGTCTTGCTCTAGCTCTGTTCCTGCCACTTCACTGCACTGGTTGAGGAGGTTTTTGAGGCATGTGACAGGCAAAAGGACAGTTTTCCCAGCTGACACCCTCTGGCAAAATCAGGAAAAATAACTGCTTTCAAGATCAAATTCTGCTTGCTTGAGAAAAGTTGAAGGAAGAAAGTATTATGAAGATAAGCTTTTCAGGGAAAAAGAGCCATTAGAATGGGCAAAAGCTCTAGATTCCAAGTCACTACTGCAACAAGAAGCAGCTCCCCCACGTTGGGTGGTGTTTTGTGTTACAGGACCTCAGTTTGTCGTCTTTTAGTAATCCCCTTTACAAATCATTGCGAATCGGCCCACCCCAAATTCTTTAATAGTTGTAGGTTACATTTGTTTTGTAATTTTTGAAGCAGCATACTTTGCTGTCCCCAAAGTGGTCCTGGCTGTTCAAGGCAGGGGCAGATGAAGTTGGCCATACAGCTCAGTCAGTGGCCTGGGAAGGTCTGAGAACACCCTCCTGACAGACTTCTGTCCAGCAGAAAACCAGCCTGGGGCTTGCATGTAAAGCCTAAGCAGCTTAATGGGGCTTCCTGCCCATTGTATCTGTAATGTTTCATGTTTATAGTGGTACTTCTTCTGCATGTGTATCTTTAATCCAAAGGGCCATTTTTTTATTGGGGGCAAAGGTTACCAGGTGGCAAGTGGCTACATCTCTCTGCACTGTTTTCTACACCAGACCTGCCAGGTACCATGGTGCATGACACTTTGCATGACACCCCAAACACCCCCAACCAGAGTTACAGTCGACATGCTGACTGTCACAGCAGAAACTTCAGTCTACTGGTGCAGTCAGAGGTAGTAAGCCATTTCCTAGAAAGAAGAGGAAATTCTTCTCCACCATTCTGCTTGGCCAATGCCAATGGCACTTCAAAAGGAGGCCTGCATTCTTGGAATATACAAGTTGGGGGAATACACAAAGGACCCTTAAACATTTCAAGTCTGGGTCTGGGTCTTTGTTCATCTTCAATTCTGGTGCTTAGGAACAGGGACCAATGATGATGGCCAAGGGCAAAAAAAGTATAGGCCTTTGTTTAAAAACTAAAAATGGAAACACCATATAATCCAGCAATCCCACTTGAATGTATCTATGCAAAGAACACAAAACATCCACAATGTTTTTTGTGGAATTATCTAAACTAGCTAAGAAGAAACCTAAATGTCATTGATAGAGGATTGGGTAAGGAAGGTGTGATACAGATAAACAATGGAATAAGAAATAAGTTATAAGGAAAACTGAAATGTTACTTAGAGCAAAGTTGAAGTAACTTGAAGGAATTATGCAAAAGTAAGTTAAAAAGATAAAGAAATATTGGATGATTTCTAATAAATGAGTAATATAAGGAAAAAATAAGGATATAAGGATATCTTTCTTATAAGGATAACAAGCAACATAATTATACACTGGTAGATGTTGAAAATTGAATTGAGGTTTCTGAGGTAAAGAGGGAGAAAAGGATCACAGGGGCATTAAGGGATGGAAACAAACATGCATCAAGCTAACTGAATCTCAAATAAAAATTAATAATGTAGAATGACAATAGGAGAATTGCCTAACACATAGGTAATCTGAGTACTTGATTGAAAGAAAGGTCTAAACCTCTGTTCACCCTGAGTATAGGAAGCAAGTTTCCTAAGAAGTCAATGAGTCAATCATATATTCTTGCCTGGATGAGTTATTATCTCATCTCTACCCAGAGTACATTAGGAAAGAACCTGAAAGCCAGACTGAGAATTTTCTCATGAAGTAGTCCCCTGAATGTGTTCAAGATTGAAATGCACAGCTGACACCCCCCAGGAGTCAGCACTTTAGAGAAGAGGAAAAGCCTAGAAGAGTGTTACCATGTCTCCTACAAAATGTTTGGTCACTTTCTGGTGCCCAACCAAGATGAATCATCATCAGAGACATTCCATAATGTACAACACATCCACATGTTGATAGACTGCTGAACAAGTTGTCTAACATTTGACAAGAAGATTGGCTCAGAACATTGAGCTAATCTTCCTGATTATAACTAAAGAGAACACTAGGATACTTACTTGGAAAGTTTCTGTCATGTGAGAGAATTATGTCATCAAAAATAATTTTCCCTGGCAGGACTCATGCTTATTGGAGCACAACACCACATTCAAAAAATGTTACCATATCAGAGTTTTAAATATCTAGGACTATCATACTCTGTTATGTTACTTGGACTTAAAGTTGCCTTCTCACAAACCTGTTGTAATTGCATTGTGCCTTCAGGAGATTCTTTATAAATTCTTAAGGGGAGCATTACACATCCTTGCAAGGATCATGCCAGAGGGAGCTTCTACGTACAGAATCAAAGTTAGTTGGTTGAAGACACTGTAATTCTTACCAGAACTGAGCCTAATCATAAGAAGCAGAATCCACATAAGAAGCAGAGTCCACACTGAGGGCCTCCTATGAGAGAGCGATCTGAGCTGCTGTAGATGGATGAGACTGGACAATGCAAAGGAAGTCAGTGCTCACTGCTTGTAGAGTAAAGCCATGTTGTAAAGGATATTATTGATCAAGCTGGAAGGAATTTGACGTAACTTAATGTGTTGTTATTAAACTGCTTGGATGTTACAGGGATACTGTGGTTGTGCAGAAGGTCTTCATTCTTAGATACTTGCAGAAGTATTTAGGTGTAAGGATTTATAATGTATGTAGTTTATTTTCAAAGGTTGAGAGAAAAAAGTGTGTGCGTGTGTGTGTGTGTGTGTGTGTGTGTGTGTGTAGACACAGATACAGATGAAGCAAATATTTTAAAACATAAACAACTGGTGAAAGTAGGTGAATGGGTTCACTGGACTCTTCTGACTTTCCTATGGGTTTGAACATTTTCATAATGCCAAAGGTGGGAGGGGACTTAACTTCACTCTACATGAATCTGGTTACCTTGGTTGGCTATAGGTAATCAGATGGCTAGGGAAAGGAGAAGGAGTTTACTCTTTTCTGTACCTTTTGACTTTTGAAGGAAATAAGTACATTACTTATATTAAAAGTAAATCAAATGTTATTTTAAATGGGAAAGTGGCTGAGTTGCATTGTTGCAAAAAGCCTTGGCCTTAAGTTTTCTCAAATAAGTGACGCTGAGTATAGTAGTGGGTAATTTTAGAATGACTGGGCCTCAGTACTTGCTTTTCAGGTGATATATTAGAGTATGAGATTCAGGCCTGTAGTTTATGGAGAAGAGAGCTATTGCTATTGACAGAATCACTGAAGACATGTGAGGGCAACAAGCAAGGAGCTGAAGAACTAACAAGAAAAGGTGAGAAAATCCCAAAGAGACATAAGGTTGTCACTAACCAGCAGGTGTGAGGTGGGAGGAGTGGGCTGGCAGTGAGTGTGACATTGTGGGAGCTGGGACAAGAGTAGAAGTTTCTGGAAAAGCTAAGGGCTAAGCTGTTCTCCCACAATTCTGAGACTATTAGAGCTTGCCCATTGCTGTTGATACAGTGTTAGCCTCCTACCCTGCTGAGCTGAGGTGTGGATAAAATAAGGGGGGGGGAGCTTACTTTCCTGGAGACCCCACCTCCTTCAAGGCTGTATCTCTGAGGGTTTGCAGATATAGCACTTACAAGGGCAACAGTGTAAGTGGGGGGTTGGAGGGAAGAGCAGGAAGCCTAGTAATGGTTCTGTGGTTTCTAGGACTCTACTTAAGAGGCTCATTCCAGCCCTTTTCAAACTCTTCAGGAGGACACACAGTGAGGGATGACCTTTGGCTTCTAGGTAACACATATTACCAGAGAGCAAAGGTACCAGAAAGGCCACTGAGCTCCTAAGCCAAACCACACCTCTGAGGAGTACAGCTATGATAAAAGAAAGACCATCAAGCCAGAATATATACAACCTGGGATACAGAACTGTGAGTAAAATTGGGCCAAGAATTAAGTTAGTAAATAAATTCAGTGAAATTAGGGAACATGGAAATAATGTGAAACAGGGAAAGAAGTTACTGAATAGGGGGCACACAGCAGATTTTGGTGCTTGAAGACACTCAAAGGAGTGATTCTGAGACCCTACGAAATTCTCAGTATAGGTATCGGAATTCCAGCCCTTTTCTGCCTCCCCAGTGTGAATAAAAGAGATCATGGGAAAACATTAAATGTGCCCTTCCTTTTTGTATTAAGGGTGGTTTTTGCAAACCTCAAGATACTGATTTAATTTGTTCTTTATCACACATCTCAAAATCCACAGGCAACACCATGGGATTGGGCACTGAGGTAGAATGTCCTGCACTGAGCTGTCTCTTCTAAATCTCTGGTCTGACAGTGCTGTTCCTCAGCCTAAAAACCATTGGTGGCTTTCTGTCAACAAAATAGATTCAGAATGACATATAAGGCTCTTGCCATTGTGACCCCAAACTACATCCCAAAGTCCTCTCCTGCTATGCTTCTCTAAATACCTTACAACCTAGCAACACAGAAATTTGAATTCCAGATGTCAGAGAGCCTCCTTCTTAGGCATTGATTCAACAACCTGTTACCACTGCTGAGAACTCTCCTGAGAGGGTGAGAAGAGCTGGGGAGAGGCTACTGTCATTGCTTGGCTTAGGTCACGAGGTCACAGGTCGCAAGGTAGGGTATGATTTTGTGTGTATGAATGAATTCACTTTTGCTAGACATCCAAATTGGTTTGCCATCCATACATTGGTTTTGTATAACTTCATGCCTTTGAAAATACTATTGCAACTGCCTAGAAAGTTCTTTCCCACTCTGTCCACCTACTAAACCCCTCCTTGTCCTTCAAGATTCAACTCAGTAGCAATTTTTCTCAGTTTATTTCTTACCCCTTGACTTCAGGCCCTCATCAGTAGTTAGTGTCTCATCTCTGTATCACCACAGCTGTGATTACAGGCTCTCATCATAGGTACTGATGGCATTTATTTATGGGTCCATCTTGCCAACCATCAGCTGCTGGAAGCACAGACCATGTTTTACTCTTCTTTGCATCCCCTGTGGGGATTAAACACCATTTAATAAAGAGTTGATTAATTAATTAATTACATAAAGGCCTAACTAGCCTATTCATTATGAAGGATAATTATAAATCACTGAAGGATCTGCCCAAGATGGGTCTTTGGAATCCCTATCTTGAGGGAAGGTAAAATTAGTTTAGTCTGGTTTACCTCAAGGTGGGTCAGCACGGTGATAGTCTTAATTGCAGGCCTTGTTATGCCTCCCATCACATCACCTGCCACTTCTCTGGAGAAAGGCTTTCCCCTGAACGTCCTCCAGTTCCTTCATTACGCAAAACAGTCTGCTTTTCAATGTTGGCCAGAGTCAAGGAGAGAATGTGTCAGAGACAATAGGTCTGATTTTCAAATCTGCTGGACCTGAAGGATTACTCTGTTCTGTGGAGGGAGACTTCTTACTCTTCAAAAGCCAAGAAAAAAGAAAAAGTGGGCTATCTTACCTTCCAGTGTGAAGGTTTTTCAGTACAAATCCAAGTTTACTTTTGGATCAGGGAATGACTCAGGATTAGTCCAAGAATCCTAGGTGATAACTGTGACCTCATCTCTCACTGCTCTGCCTCCCCTTCTCCCCCCCACCCCAAAAGCTCCCTCTGCTTCTTCATCTTGGCTCTAGGTGTTTTCCCCATTGGAATTCCCCCCCACACACACACACACTCCTTCCCACCCCAAGTTCTCCTGGGAAAGAGCTACCCATCTTCTAAAACTCAATTAGGGATCATCTTCCTGAAGATGGTGGTTTGGACCCCTCCCACCCCCACCACTCTCAGGAAAGCTCTGTCCTCTCCTTCCCAGCATTCCCTCACAGCACCTATCCCTCCACAGTGTCACTAGTGGGACTGAGCCTGCAGAGACCCCTTCTGTGAGACCCCCAATCATTGCAGAACATGGCCTGGCACAAAGCCCAAAACACCAGGCCCAGATGCAGCTCACACCAGCGCCTACACAGCACAGAGGGATCCCAAAGGTGTGCTGTGTGCCCTGTGGAGTGTGGCCTGTCAAAGGCCAGTTCATGACCAGGTGACTGAGAGTGCATGGGCTGGTGGCTGAGAGGCAAGGGCCAGGCAGTTTTCAGGCCTTGAATGTGTTCAGTCCTGAAGTGCCCATCTCCCTTTCCTCTCCTATTAGAGGAAAGAAACAAACTGTACGCACAAAATACTGCAAAATACATTAAAGTCTTCCTTCAAGGAATGCAAACATCCTTGGTGGGCCCTAGAGGCCACCTATGATCGAAAAAGACTCTGAGAGATAAGGAGTCCAGCCCTGAGCCCCAGCTAGCCTTAGCACCACAAACACCCTCTCAGAAGAACTTTTGAGCTTAGATCCTGAGCCAGGTGACAAAATGACTAAAAATTAAAGAAAATGGTATCAATATTTTGTAGGCATTTTTCTTCCATTAAAGAAATTAATATTAAGTTTATTTTTACAAGAATGCTTCAAAAATGACAGGCAGAAAAGTATGCAGAATCTCATCCTCCCTCCCTCAAATCTGGTTTTAATTTCAGCCTTCCTGTTCAGGCTGGGTGGCCAGGCATGCTAAGCAAGGCAAAATAACTACTCCCCTAAAGTCACAGAAACAAGTTTTCAAAAGCTGGTTTAGCTTTTAAAGAAGAATGTAGCAGGGCCCTCCCTGGGGGAGCAGCGGGTTAAAGCACAGCACCAAGAAGCTTAAGCCACTTCTGCATGAGTTCAATTCCCAACCCGGAGGAGATCCACAGGGCATGGCAGACCACTCCTCACCCGCCCGCTGCTCCCCTCAGCAGTGTACTTTGTCGAGCTGCCTGTTCTGCTCCCCACTCTGTCTCTGGTGAATCCTCTCACCCTCTGCATCTCTGGCCTGTACCCCAGTTCTGTATAAATAAATAAATCTTAAAAAAAAAAAAGAAGAATGTAGCAAAATAGTAATAGTAATAGTCCTCACTATGTGCTAGGTCCTATTCCAAACACTTTATATGAATTAATTCATTTATTCTTTCAGCAACCTTGTATGGTAGCAACTCGTACCACCTTCATTGTAGAGATAAGGAAGCTGAGCTAAGAAGGATCATGTCTTGTCCTGAGTCTCACAGCTAGAGAGGAAAACCTGGACTTGTTGCCAGGTAGCAGCTGGACTTCTGAACACATACTTCCATGCTACGTTAAGGACAGACAGGAGGTTTACAGGATAGAAAGGATGGCGATCAATAGCCTAGTGGGGTTATGGAAAGAGTCTGTAGACTTGGGGGATGACTATTCATGGTCAAGGAGGCATGAGGAGAGAGAAAGCGAAGCTGGAGTCTCCAATGGGGGCTAAAATGCAAAGCCTAGCTGGGCCATGACTGGAGGAGTATAGGTGCCAGTAAAGGCGGGCCCAAGAGAAGATCAGGGGTCAAAACTAGAGCAAGCCATAAGACAAATGAAAGCCAAGATGAACCCTAAAGTTAAGGATATGGGCAGGTGCAGAAGCCATGGAGGGCTGAGATCACTGTAGATGACAAAGGAGTGGGTTAAGCCATGTGGTAAGGTAGTGGGGGTTCCCGACTGGAGCGCCCTGGTGAGTGGCTAATGCAGTCACCTGAAGGCCATGGTGTAGGGCTGGTCATGAGGGAAGACACCTTGCTTACGGAGGAGTGTCACAGGAAAATAACCACCGACATTTGAAGGTTGGCCACCCCCAGTGAAAATGGCACCATAGAAAGTTGTACCAGGAGGGGCTCATCAGGAACATGTGGTCAGGAGATGTTTTGGCTGGACCTCTGAGTTCTGCTGAGCTCAAGGCCACAACTCCAGCCTTGCTTCTAAAAGGCCCCAAGGGAAAACCTTTCCACAGTCACAGTCTCATTTTCTCTGGCCTCTCAGGGTGCTGATGACTTAGGGCAAACTTGTCGCCACCATGTCACATCCTATAAATTCTGGACACTAAGCAAATACTAAGCTATAAAACAAGAGCAGAGAGATCATTAGCAACATACCAGTGATCTCATAATGTCACTGTGGAGATTTCCCAAGTAAATAATTTCCTTTTCAACCACCAAGTATCATAATGATACAACCAAGAAAGGCTTCTATTTATTCCTAGCCAGTCTCTCTCAGATTTACGTTCTAATCATGAGATGGAATCTCTCACTGCATTTCAATGCATTACTTAATCAAATAGTATGCTGGGTGACCTCAATGTGTCTTAAAGTTGAGATTATTTATGGATATGGTTTCCAGTGTAGGGTCACTGTGGGGCCTAATCTACATATGTCTCTAAGGGGAGCTGAGAAGTTATTTGCATAAGAACTCCTGGGTTTTTACCTGGGTCTAACAGAGGCCCATAGAGCAGCTGAAGGGCAGATTCCCCACATTTAGGTTCCATTTACCCAAAGGGAGATTCTAATCATACCCCAAAGAAGAGCACCTTGAGAAAGCAAGCCCTCACAGCACCTCAAGTCAAGAATGACCCAGCCGATACCTGCACTACTTCTGAAGGCATCCAGGTTGGCACAGTGCCAAGGATAGGTAGGGGGCTTTCCTTGGTTTCTCTGAGGAAAGGGGCATCCCTGTGAGACAGAGAGCAACTGCAACAGACTTCTACAGTATTTATTTAAAAACTTCTCTGAAGCACCTCCTAGATGAGAAAGAGCAGTCAGCATGATTCCTGCCCTCATAGTCCCTTATGGATCAGCTAGGAAGACAGATGCATGTGCCAGACAAACCAGAGCACTGGTTTATCTACTATCTTACTGCTTTATATCCTCTTTGTGGCTTAAAACTTTTCTCATCATATAATGTGCCTAGTAATTTTCTTTGTCTGTACTTAATGTTATCAGAGATTAATAAAGCCACTCCTGCTTTCTATTATTATTAATTTGCATAATAATTACTTTTCTACACTTTTATCTTCAACCTCCCAATGTTGTTGAAGTCAGTTTCTTTTTAAAACATATGCTGAATTATGTTTTTTAAATTTACTCAATCAATTCCTGTCTTTTAATTTACATATGTGTGTATTTAAGGTTATTATTGATGTATGTCAGGGCTTAAATCTCCCACTTTATTTTTTGCATTCTGCTGTTGCCTGTGTTTCTAATTCCTTCACTTCTCCTTTCTTGACTTCCTCTGGGTTACCTGAGCATTCTTTTAGATTCCAGTTTGATATAGTTATGTTATTGAACATATCATTTTGTATATTTTTTTTAGTGGTGACTACAGCTATTACAATATACATATATAACTTATAACAATCTACTGGTATGATGCTGACAAGTTCAAAATATAGAAACGTTACTTCCATTTTCATCCATTTAGCGTCCCCAATTTTTATCTTCAGAATTCCTTTCCTGTCTGATGTTTTCTCCATTTTAAAATACAATGTTTTGGGCCCTACCTGGTGGCACAAGGGGTTGAAGCACAGTACTATGAAGCTATCAGCAGCCATTACACAAGTTTGATCCTGACCCACATGGTGCAGCAGACCTCTCCTGTCTCACCAGCTGCTCCCCTAAGCAGTGTACTTCAGTCAATCTGCCTATTGTGTTTCCCATTCTGTCTCTGGTGAATCCTGTACTCCAACACTTGTATGCATAAATACATCTTTAAAATAAAATGTTCTAAATGTTTCCTCCACAGATACTGACACTATTATCAACAGTATTTTAATTTTTGCTTCAACCATGAAAAATGCTTTACAAAACCCATGAGAAGCAGGATAATCTATTTGACCCCTTTTCATGTTGTGTATGAGTTCAAGTCTTCATCTATGTCATTTTCTTTATGTATAGAGACACTTCTATAGTCATTCTAAGAGACTAAGTTTGCTAGCAACATTTCTTAATTTCTTTGTGAGACTATGTTTATTTTCCCCTTGATGTGTTTTCATTAGATACAGAATTTGTGGTTGCCACTTCTTTTCTTTCAGTACTTGAAAAATGTTGTGCCACTTCCTTCCAGCCTCCATGGTTTCAGAAGAGAAATCTGTTGTCAATCCCCTAGAAGTACTGGGTTGATTCTCTCTGGATGATTTCAAGATTCTTTTCTAAATGTCTTTAGCAAGTATAATTATGATGTGTCTTGGTGTGAGTTTTATACCATTTGCATTCATTCTATTTGGATCTCATTTAGTCTCTAAAATTTAGAGATTTATGGATCCATTCCACTGATGCCTTCCCAGAAAAAAATGGCCATCAATTCCATGTTCCCATTGTCTCCAAGGGTGAGTGTGAGCTCAGTTCCTCCTTGCTACCTGCTGACACCTGGCAGTGGGATGTATAGGTCTGATTCATATTGCTCTATGACTGTAGGGTTGGGACAGAAGCTCAGCTCCTTGATGGACCCTGAAGACAACAGGGGAAGGAAGGAGGGGAATCAGCAGGTCAACTGTTCTCTCAATTCATTCTGTTCCTTTGATACCAGAATAAGCATGAGGTTCAACTAGCTACTGGACTCTACCATGCTACCCTGGGAGAAAAATTAGAGCACTGCCTATTTCCACTAAACAGAGGATGAAAAATCAACTACCTGCTCAGCTTGAAGACAGTTTCCAGCAAGTCAACTGTGGGAGATTAGAGACAAAAATGGGAGATTATATTTCCAGTTAGCCCTACTGAAAAGATGAACTGGAGTGCTAGAACTTGCTTCTGAGGGGCAGAGAAGCTGTGATAGAAGTTCAGTTCCCTGTTTGATCCTGCTGAAGCTCCAGGGGTGGAGGATATGGTTTTTCCACTGGTGTTTGACTTCAGTAGAGTAAGTGTTGCCAAAATAATATTCTGTTGTCAATTCATCCCTTTATCAGTTTTCTGGCTATGGAAAATAAGAATTTTCTTGAAGCTTTTCACTCAGTCTATACAATGGCAATTATAAGTTGGAGGCTTATGAAAGCCCTAATCTGGAATATACAGAAAGCAATATGGAAGCCAGGGTATCCACCACTGTCCTATGCCTCAAGTCCTGAGAAACATAGGCATTTGCCTAATTATTATTATTATTTTTCCTTCAGAATCATCTTATGTTTTTTTGTATTATAGTTGTGGTCTTTTAGTTGTAAGGAGGAGGAGAAGGGAAGGATGGGGCCACTTCACCTTCAGTGGAACTGAAAGAATAACAGATAAGGTATTTTTCAGAGAAGTCAACTATGTTCAAGAGACTGACAGTTCTTTTTGGAACTACAGGCAAGATTTTCACATGATGAAGGGGGTGGAGAAGTAGCTCAGAGAAAAGGGAATGCCCTTGCCAAAAGGTTGCTGTGACATGGAGGAAAAGTTTTTATTGCTTTAAACATCATGCCTTTCCCACAAATTAAAATGAATGCTGTGACATGGAGGAAGTTTTATTGCTTTAAACATCATGCCTTTCCCACAAATTAAAACTAAATAATGATCCAGGAATCCTGCCCAGTGCACCAGTTTCAAAACATAAACTACTGACTTTATAGAGCACAGTTCACTTTCCCATGTTGGGCAAATACATTTGGTTATTAGTTATTACTAGGGGGCTACCCAAGATACTTAAAAAAGCCACCTTGAGCACTATAAGTAAGCCAACATTTCTAGTACTTAAATTCAGACATTTCTCAACTGTGGCTTTTTAAGACGTTGTCTTCAAAGGCCCTTTATGAAGCATAACATACACAAGGCACTGTGGCTGCACCCAAGCATGCTGGAGCAGCATGCGCGGTTAATTTAAATGGGCTTTCTGGGGAATGTGGTGTGAAGAAACCAAATCAATAAGATGCCCATTGAAAAGGAAGACTTTGATATGCTGCAAGGAACAGTGACTTTTGTCCCCACTTTCTGACATCTCTTTTAAGATGAAGTTTTTAAACATCTGTTTCTGAAGCAGAGCAGGAAATCTCTAAGCAGCCATAATTCTTTGGTTGTGTCACATGGCAGCTACAGGCTGTCTGCGTTTTTTTAATGCTACCAGGAAATCTTTCTTTTTCCTTTTAAACTAGTTCAAAGTAAAGCATTTAATGGGCATTTATATGTAGGGAGAGCTTGAGAGGCCACTTTTACAAATGGTGTCATGAGATGAGTCATGGTCAAGGACATGATTCTGCTTTCAGCAGGGTTATGAATGGGGCTGCTTTATTAGCAAGCCAGGGTGAGTTGTGGGGGTGGGGGGGAGGATCTGTTTCTGCATCAGTCTCATAGAAATGGCAAATTGCAAATGTAGTTGTCAGGTACCTCTCTGATGGGCACCTCTTTGAAGCAAGAACAACTGTTCTGGCCCTTTGTTTGATTGAATGGCTTTCAGAGCTGTTTCCGATCTCTGTGACAGAGGCTCATATCGCTTCAGCAGTCGTGGATTAGACAGAGAGGTTGTGCAGGGTACATGTGCATGTGTGTGCCTGCGCAGTGGGAGGAGGTCAAGGTGTTTTTTTTTTTTTTCCTTGATGAAATATTTGAGGTGCCATATGGTGGAGCAACCTGAGAATACCAGGTGTACCTGCATCAGAATCTAATGTGCTGTTACCATGGAGACCAGAGCTCCCTCAGCAATGTAGGGCCTCTATTTCCCCCTCTGAGGAGCTTACTTGTCTAATAGGAGCAGGTGCTCTGACATACAAAAGAATTAAACCTTGAAGGCAAGCCGTTAGCAATTTCTAATTTCTTTTTTCTTGATTTTCCTAAAGACTTTTCTCCCTCCCTACTCAGGGCTCTTATTTCAGTCAAGACCTTGGTGAGTTAATAATAATGGTGACATTTATTAAGAAGATGCCTTGTATTATACATACTGTATTTACTCACTGGATTAAATGTTTAATCTACATTATTAACAAGATACCCTGTATTATACATACTGTACTTACTCTGCGGATTAAATGTTTTATCTACATTTTGAAGAGAAACCGAAGGTTTCAAAAACAAGTTATTTTTCCCAATTCATAAATCTCATAAATAGCTGTTCAAGTTGGAACCTGAGCCCAGCTCTGTCTGACTTCAGCCTGTGTACTTCACTTCCTGCCAAAGGGTAATGAATTCATTACACCTAGGCTATGTCTTTTCAAAGGATCATCAAACTTTTTGTCCTAGCTGGACTTTTCTGAGCATACAGTATAATCAGAGAAGCAATAAAAAAGGCTGTAAACTTCCTAAAGGCTCTAGAATAGACAAGCAGTGTCTTATCAGTAGGCATGACAAAAGTACATTCAAAATGAATGGCTGGGATTGATCAAATATCTGTATGGAACATTCATTCTTTTACCAAATATGTATAAAAGGGGGAGGTTGGAAGGGTGAGAACAAAGGGCAAGAGGTGTCCGATGACTCTAGTGGGAGACTGTTGGTGCTTTGGTGGTGGGTATGGTGTGGTAACACATTTGTAGAGGCGTGAACATATAATTCTAAAATATATTAAATATTGTAAATCAATGTTACCTCAATAACATAATTTTTAAAAATATATTGAGACTATCCTATGTCAACATTACTTTAAGTCCCATGAATGCATCAGTGAATGAAACGGACAAATCCTTGGCCGTGCAGACTCCCTTGACTCCCCAATTTGTGTGTCAGGAATTTAGCCCTTGGAACTTAGAAAGGGGTAAAACATGGTCCTTTAAAATTAAGGGACCAAGACAGATGCACAAGTAACCTAACTGTAAAGACTGAAAGGAATAAAGCATGAATGATGAGTTATGGGATGGGTAACTCTAGCTTTAGGTGTCTTGAGTCCTCATAAGATCACAAATCTTCTGACCTGCCTGGAGGCTCTCTGAAACCCTCATAAGAAACTTCTAGGAAGCCAGAATCCCTGAAGGCGGAACATATCAACATAGGCCTTCATCATGTGTTGATTATTATACTGGGTCTCTCTGGTTTACTCATCATATAATGAAAAGCTTAGGATTTTGCATCTGTTGCTACTTCATTTTTTTTTTT
>NW_004567111.1:42753127-42819273 GCF_000260355.1 Condylura cristata
AAGCTTTCTTTCTTTAGTATATATCTACTAATTAATACTCTGTAGTGCAGAGTATTATAACTATCATTCAAATTACATTTTCTACATGTCCATAAGGACATCACTAGAGATGTTACCAAATCACTCGTCAAAGATCTTTATTCCACCCCACCAGACACACACACACACACACACACACACACACACACACATCTACCATGACAGAAGTCTAGGGAAATTGCAATTGCTTTAAAATTTAAAATGTCAAATGAGAATACCCAACTATCTGACTCCAGCTGTGCCAAATTTGCCAAACAGTCAGATACAAACAAAATGTTTTAAAACAATTTTCCCACCTTGTTTTATTAATTTCTGAGTGATAGGCATGGTACCAGAGTAACACATATAGAGTTTAGTATTATTTAATAAAACTTACAACAAAGTAAATTTTTTACATTTTATGAAATGCTTAGCCATGATCATGTCATATTGGAAATTAAGTAGGAATAAAACATTCATAATTACTGAAATAACTTCTAGTAAAAAAAAAATCAGGTGAGAAATGGGCAAAGACATGCCCTTCTAAAAGGACAAAGGGACATGGAGGTAGAATAAGGGCATGCGGTTTAGGGGTATTTATTGCCAGTATTTATGTTAAACAATTTCCCAGACTGTAGTGTTTCTAGTGGCTGCATTTACAGGTAGGAATTTGGTGAGGAGAATAGAAGATAAGAATAATAATTAAGCTTTAATAAAAAACAAAATAAAACTAAATTCTAAAACATCAAAAATTCACTAAAACCTATTGTAGGAGTGTTAACTCATATCATAACTATTACTCAGGTTACATTTTTCTACATGTCCATAGGGACATCACTTAGAAATGTTGCCAAATAACTTGGCAAAGATCCTTTGTCCAGGATATTTGGTAGGAGGAAGTGATTCCCACCACTACTGCAGACAAGAAGAAGAAAACAGGATTTCTTGTGCAAGGATTCTCTACCTAGACAAAGAACTAGATGACCTTACCTTGGAATTACCTAGGAAGTTTTTCAAGAATTCAGACACCAAGATCACTCCAAATAAGGATATCAAGGTTGTGGGTTTAAGCAGGTTTTTAAAAACTCTGTAAGATCTACTGATGACAGTAGATTATTGAGAACTTTTATTTATATAAATTTTTATCTACAAGTAATTAGAAACTGGTGTCGAGAGGGGAAAGCAAACTGGAAAAACAGAATAAAGTTCAACAATGTCACTTATTAATCAAATTGGTTTCCTAAGGCTTACAGATAAGGGGAAATGATGCCAAGACAATCAAGAGATTATTTTGATGTGATATGGAACAATTTGCATAGGATGTCAAAACATGCAATTTCAGAAAATATAAGGAAACCGGGCCTTTTCAATTTCTAGGGAGATGTTTTGGGAGGTGAGAGGAAGTGAAAATCAGACTTTTCAAGACTTAGTTGGGCATTCTACAGATTGTCGTCCTCCCCCATTTTCTAAGTGTCCTTCCCTCCTATGCCCCTTTCATTGCCACAGCGGCCAGAGATGCTGTCCAGGGTGCTATGTTCTTTCTACCCTCCAGCACCACCCATATGTGCCACTGAACCTCAACTATGCTGGCAACCCCATGTTTATGATCTATGCTGTTTAAGACAGTGACAGATGCAGACAAGTAAGCTATTTTGATAATAGAGGTGAGATTTTAGAATGTAAATATGATTGTTAACAAGATTTGTGCCATCATTCATTAACAGGTGTTAGCCTATGAGCTCCCCTGAGGAAAGGCATCACACTGTAGGCCAGAGGCTTACAGGGGCACATAGCAATGATCACCTTCACTGTCCTTACATCTTATTTTAGAATTTCTCTTGTAACAAGCACTTTTGTCTGTCCCATTATCATCCCTCCCCAAAATGTGACCGCTCCTATTTTGCCTCTTTCTGTTATCTCCTGACCACAGTCCTCTACCTGGAAACTCTTTCAGTAACTTCCATCTATTTCATCTTTTTTTTTTTTTAAATTATTGGTCACTGATCTCAAAATTTGAAATCTCTGAAAAACAGAATAAGGGTGCTGGGAAAGTTAGTGGCTGAAAAAGGTTATCCACATTTCCCACAGGCAGCATTGGGTTTCATTATTCGTTATCAGTTGAGCTCCGTGAGAATATTAGAAGCTCACGGAGTATTTCTCACCCAGTTTCATGTCTCCAGTGTTAAGTCGTCTACCTCTGTTTGACCCACACAAAGGCTGCAAGCAAACATGCTGCATAGTACATACCGGTTTTAAGTCAAATAAGCTTAGGGTGCAGCATTATTCATAAAAAAGAGATACAATTTGCCTTGGCAGGAACTGTGACTGACAGTAGCACTAGACAACTCCCGGTGTTCTGTTGATACTACATAATCAATTTAAATAAATTGTTTCTAATACTGATAGAGGATAACTGATAGAGAATTGAGCCATTTTTTATTTCAAAGCTGACCATTCAGGTTCTGTCTTACTTATTCATCTACCAGGTAGAGTATGATTTCAGGAACAATAAAAAAAACATTTTCCTTCATGACTAGCCAAGCAGCAGTTCTCTAACATCTTCACAAAGTGACACTGCCAAGAGAGCACTTAGTGCAGCCTTGCTGTGTGACCTTAGGCAAGTCCCTCAGCTCCCCTGCTAGAAAAATAAGAGCATGGGAAAATATCTCTATATAACCAACCCTAGAGCTTTCTGGATTTTCACTACTAGAACTTCCAAATAATCAAAATTAAATACAAAATGGGAACAAGCCTGTCAGCCAGTCACGAGTGACTACGAGGCGTACAGCTGCATGGGTGGTGAAGTCCGCCTGTGGCCGGGAGGTTTTGCCCCTGACTATGCAGCCATCCCTGGGAGAGTATTCATTTCTATCCACCAGGTGATGCCTTGTAGAGAGAAAAAACTTCTTAGCTCTACTGCAGTGAGTTGGCCATATAAATTGTTTTGGTCAACAGGATGTAGCAAAAATGATGTGATAGCTGAGAAGTCTAAATGCTTCTGAGCCACCTTTCTTGTTTTCACTAAGCTATAAGAATCAGGGATACTGAAGTTATCAAGGATATCAAAGTGAGACAAAGCAGGGGGCAGAATCATGGCAAAGTAGAACGGCAGATGAGATAGGAACAAGAAACACACCTTTGCTCTTAAGAGCCATTATAATTTGGGGATTATTTCACTACCTCAGTCTTATGTAAAAAATAAAAAAAAAGTATGTCTAATATACCTTTACGTCTGGCATATATGATAAATATTGAAAAGAATAATGAGGATGGTTCCCTCTTAAAAGATCCCAATGACAGCAGCCTTGTCATTCAGATAGTGCCCTAGGCACTAGAAATATACAACTGCCCACCACAGAAAGTTGGAGCTGGTGTGGGATTGTGATCCCAGGGCTATTGTTTTGGTGCCCAGAGTTCCTGCTGGTCAAGTTAAATATATAATTAGGCAGGAGGCCTCTCAGCAAGGGCAAAA
The DNA here is from genome assembly GCF_000260355.1 of Condylura cristata. NCBI lineage: Eukaryota > Metazoa > Chordata > Mammalia > Eulipotyphla > Talpidae > Condylura > Condylura cristata. Next base: position 42,756,618 of record NW_004567111.1, read on the forward strand.
GTCCTGGTAAGAGGAATATACTGCAAAACCAGTATTTGCTGAAAACAGCAGGCAAGTAATATGGCCAGATTAGCACCATCAGTTAAAATACCTTACTTGTAAAGAGTAGCAGAAAGTTAGATAAGAATAGGGAATAGAGCTAATATGCTTTGATTAGTGGGAACTATGGAGCCCCCCAAGAAATGGACCATGGTCACTCTACCCTAGTTTGCATCAGGTGATAATGCATCCTCAATAACTCATCCCCATGCATGTACACTGCTCAATGCTTGCCCATCTTCTCTGAACCTGGCTATAAATAAACAGGAGACTGCCCTCTAATGGGGGCAGCTCCTCCTTGGTGTGGTCCCTCTAGGCTTCTCATCTTCCATATGGACTTTGAGAATCTTTTTATAAAAAAGATTTACTTATTTATGCACACAAGAACTGGGGTACAGGCCAGAGGTGCAGGGGTGGTGAGAGGATTCATTAGAGATAGAGTGGGGAGCAGAGCAGGCAGACTGACAAAGTACACTGTGGGCTAGACAAGAGAGGTCTGCTGTGCCATGTGGGTCACCTCCCTGGCCAGTGGAGGGTCAAACTCATGCTTGCAGGGGCTGCTGCTAGCTTCATAGTACTGAGACTTAACCCCTTGAGCCACCAGGGAGGCCCTGAATAATCGCTCTTATCCCATGCCACTCTCAATGCCATGAAGTGGCAAGCTGACATTATAACTCTACCATGGCCATGCCCACATTTCATCACATATACTACCAGAGTTCAATTTAGTGAAGAGGAACCCAGGACTTACCATCCATAGGCCTCAGGTTGTATTCTGCTGAATTCTTTTAGGTCTGCAGAAAATCTTGATCCTATGCCTAATGCAAAGTTGTTTGACCTTTGAAATCTCACTCTAGTTCTCAATTCAAAGAGGTCATCTCCCTGGGCAGACTATCTCGCTATACGTAGTTGTGGTTGCTCATCTAAATGAAAACAAAATAATCAAAAATTCTCATAGGACAAACTGCTTCTCTGGCTCCACATGAAAAACTAGGTCTCTCCTAGCTCTGAAATAGAAGAATTGTAAAGCAATACCTAATCTGGACATAATTTTCCTCACCATTTCACAGGTGGATACCATATCTATCAGTGGCACAAATCAACTTGATGCAGCAAATTAGGACAGAAAAAAGATGAATTTTCCAAGTGAATTGACAGGATAAGTAAGATGAGCTTGGTTATAAGGTAGAGCCCCCTACTTATCAGTCTTTGTTCAGAGTAATGTGTATTTTACTTTAAGAGAAAAAAAAAAAAGAGCGAACTAATCAGACTTACAATCTGTGAACAGTCAAAATAAAGAGCACAACTGTTTTTATTTTATTCTTAGATAGCCCGAGGGCAATAGCCAAAAGAAATTACTATTAAGTGTGAGTAATGCAAAATAGATTGCATAAATTTCAGTCTGAAATGTGTGAATTTAATATGCACCTGCAAATTAAGAAGTGCCTTTGGACTTACAAAGTAGGTTTGGTTCATACATGGGAAAAATTCTATCCTATAGACAACTCCAAGATGGAGAAAGAAATAGTATATGGGCCTGAAAGAAAGGAGAGTGGTTTCATAGCCTGAGAAGATGTTATGACTGTAAGTCTGTACATCAATATAGTAACGTACAAATTAAACCACCAAGAGGTTTAATTTTGCTGTGCATGAATGACTGTTGGATTGCTGTGGCCAGGCAGTCACTAGTTCTCTAGAGAAAACAGTCCAAGAATTTTATCAACAACTCAATACCAACAATCACAATAAAGTATCTTTAAGCTACATGTATACATAAGTGAAAGGAAATATAGTTTTATGCATAGATCATATCCACAGATTATACCCAGTTTTGCCCTGGGCTTTTTGTTTAGAAGCCAATTCCAAATCCAAGGTTTGTTATTGTCCCTCAGTGAATGTTTCTTCATGTCAATGTTCTTCAGAATGGCTTTGCTTACTAGACCACAATGGAAGGAGACTCTCTACAGATTAGATGTTCACTGCCTTCTGAGACATGATCATCTATAGCATGCAAAAGCCCTGTGATTATCGGCAATGATGAGAGCACTCCCTGCTTTCACAGGGCTCACCATCTAGTATAGCAACAGCTTTGGGATATAAGGAAGTTGTTACTAGGACAAAGACCAGGAAAGCCACTGGGGAGCAGTAGTCCCTTCCTTGACACCTGGTAAACTCTTCATACTGTGAACATAGCTGACATCACCTCCCATAAGCCTCTATATCACTTCTCAGTCACATACTGCTATCAATGCATATGGTATGCTATAATAGTTTGTATCAGGACTTTCTCCACCAGGAAAAGTCCCTTAAAGCAGAGTTTGTGCCTAGAATTTGGTGGAGATTCAATGAGCTGAACTGACACTAAAGGTCTAAATAATCAGATATACATAAATAATTGAAAAAGATTCAAGTTAGAACAGATGGAAAAAATAAATCCTGGCTAGATCCTCCGGAAAGCCCCTTCCCCTTACTTCAGAATTCCCTAAAGATTACACAGACAATCTTGGAAACTCCTCTTTATGAAACCTGAGACTCTCTAATATCAGGTAATGCCTTTCCTTTTTTAGGAAAAACAAATGTGACTAACTGCAACTCTGATTCCTAAGCAAGAGGCACAAGGATCCAGAAGGTATTATCTATCTTTAACAAGATAGGCTGTAGTTTGTAAATTCTCTAAAGTATCTCTTTTTAAAGAAGTTTTTTTTTGTTTGTTTGCTTGTTTGTTTCAACTATAAAAAGAGAGAAATTTGATCATTAGTGTTCTAAAAGATGTAGGAGCATTCTAATTGGGTACTACCACCAATCTTTATATTTTGGTTCAGAGAAGGCACTAAAAGGAGTGACAGTAAAACAGCTCTTTTTCTGACTCTATCTTTGCCAAACCAAAAAAAAAAAAAAAAGTCAGAAAGGTCAGATAGCTCTTTAACTCTTTTTGGCAAAAACACTTTTGTGTCTACCCCTACCCCACCATTAGGAAATTCATTTTAATTGGGGGATTCAGAACTTTTCAGAAAATTGAAGAATTTCACCTTTGGCAAAAAGCTGAAAGCAATGGGGTATTTTATTTTTTTACCTTGGATGTAGCTCAGACTGCCAGAAAATAAAAGAACACTGAAAAACTAGTATCTTAATCTGGGGTCTATAGTTTATCACCTTGCAATAAAATTATCAGAGTAAAATCTACTCTAGGAAAGAGAGTGGCTCCTAATTTTAGATCACAAAGAGGCATTCACCCTAAGTCAAAAATGGCTTGCTGCAAGTTAAACTGAGAGCATTCACCATGACTTGCTAGGCTTAGGAGTATTACTCATTACTGTATCTTCTTATTTGAGAGATATTGACAAAGAGCCAGAAAAAAAAATATCCAAAATGCACACAAAATAAAAATAGCTAACCAGTGATGTGCTGGTTATCTGGCCTTCCAAGGGGATCCGGTGAAGACTGAAGCCATGACCTGTAGTGCTTGTTCATCTCCATGGGTGCCTCTCACCATAACCATTTCCAAGTTATCAACAGTTGAAACACTGCAACCTGCCTTAATGCAGGTCTGGGGAAATGGATGATGAACCAGCTCTCATGCACCACTGCAGCTAGCATAGTTAATTATGGGGCCAGAAATGGATAATAAGAACTTTAAACTATCTCATTCCAATAACTCTATTAGGAAGGTATTATTATATTATTATAAGCTCCTTTTTAAGGTGAGATAACATAGGCATGTTGGAGATGTTACTTGTCTAGTCACACATTTTGGACATGTTGGAACTGGAACTAAAATTCAAGTGTCTGACTTCAGAACTGAAATTCTTAAAATACCAAGACAGTTCTCATGCTCCCACCTTAAACACCTCATTTAAAGAGTTATCCAAAGAGCAGGAATGATGCTTTGACCAGAGTAAGCACAGACTCAATAGAACAAACATTTGGGGTTTATGCTGGTCTTCACCCAGTCATAGAATACATGAGGTACTCCTTCCCCTTGAAAAAAAACACTATCCGGCCCTCCCTGGTGGCGCAGCGGGTTAAAGCACAGCACTGAGAATCTGAAGCCACTTCCCCATGCGTTTGATTCCCACCTGCCCCGGAGGTGACCACATGGCGTGGCAGACCTCTCCTGGCCCACCCGCTGCTCCCCTTAGAAGTGTACTTCATCGATCTGCCTGTTCTGTTCCCCTACTCTGTCTCTGGTGAAGCCTCTCACCACCCCTGAGCCTGTACCCCATTTCTGTATGCACAAATAAATAAATCTTTAAAAAAAAAAAAAAACACTATCCTCCATCTTTGCATCAGCTGGATGTTCATACCTTGACACATTTCTATTTATAACTAAGAGTCTCTATCCTACTTTTGGTCCTTCTTAAACAATTCATTTCACATTTCATAGGTAAGCATTTTTCCTCTTCATGAATGGGAGGTCACAAGCAGCATTGCTGACTTGGAGAGCTGACAACTATCTAAATATCCCACACCAACATCAATGATACCGCCCCATGGAGAATTTTTAACATAGCCGTACAGTGGCACAGGGATCACTGAGAACTGATATACTCATATCTAAAAGTCAGCGTTACTCTAAGGCTGACACTAATTCCTGTCACAACAGGAATTAAACTTGTCCTAAGTTACTGTCCTGACTGAGCATGACTCAGGAAAACAACTGGTGGAATTGACTGAGAATTGGGATTTCTGAGCATGTGAGCATCAGGTAGGCATGGAAGACCATGTGGGAAGCAAGCAGAGGGCAGTTTCTGATCTGTTTGTATTTTTTTCATGATTACACTGCCAAAAACAGTGTCTTTTATTAAAAATTCTGAGTGCAACATAAACTTGAAACAATTTTTGAAATCTTCCAAACGAAGCGTTCAGTGGGTTTTCATACTATTAATACAAAATGCAAACTTACATTGCAGCACCACTGACAATAGCCAAATTATTCAAACAATCTAAGTGCCCAAATAATAAAGTGTTATAAACCAATGTTACTTCAAATTTAAAAAAGTAAATAAATAAATCTAAAAACAATCAGTCTTTCAGGGAACATGCTAATTTAAGCAGCAAAGTTAAATGAAAACTTCCGCATAATTAGCAGGCAGAATTAAAAATGAACCTGTGACTTACGATTACAACCCATGACTTATTTCTTCCACTTGAATCTACACACCTTTGTGAAATAACCTTTTCAATTCCAGGTCATTAAAACTAAGCACGGAAATAAACTAACTTATAGTACCTAGCTAACCCAAGGACTAAAAACAAAAAAAGCATATTTAATTGCTTATAACATAAATGTTCATAATTTTTACAGGGCATTTTATACCAAAAATAATTTTTCAGTTTTTTTAATAGCCTTTAAAACTTTCACATTTTGTGACTATTCTTATAAAATACAAATACTATGTATGAACTGTTAACTGTTTACAAACACTGTGTGAACTATTAACATAGTAATAGTTAACTACAGACATCTTACTGATGCAGCGGCATCATCATCACAGAAGTTTGGAGAGAGCGTCCCAGGTTACAGCAACAATGACAGCACAATTCTGCCTGACAGGTCAAATGAGGTGGCGGGTCAATGAGTGACTTATAAGTCAAGGCCTTTGGGGAGACAGAAGTAAAAACAGGCATAGATTTATTTCCATAAATACATTATGTCCTTAAAAAAAAAAAAACCCTTAATAATCTTGTTAGCATATTTCCTTGTTAAAATAAAATAATCATATGGAAAAATACAGAGTAAAAGGTGAGTCTCCCCTTCATTCAAGGGATTTTTCATTTTGGTTTGAACAAAGGAAACTTTAGGTGTCAGGTTTTGTTTTATTAAACAAAATGACATTTATCCCTTAACAGGGATAAAGTTTTTCATGTAATCTAATTGTGAAATAAGATTAAAATATAATAATTTCACAGTGTAGTAACAGCTAATGAACAAGTTAAATATAATAGTAAGTTTAAAAGTACATTTTTTTCTACTTCTTTTTTAAGAGGTGATGATTTCAAACATGGGTATACGATCCAGAGCACTGGTTCACATGCTTTCAGCTGCATGCTACCACACTATTCCCACCCCAGTCACTCATAACCCCTCCCCACAGCCCATTAGGCTTTCCCCAGCTTTTACTCCCCAACCCCTTTTCCTAGCAGTCTCAATTCTGTAATCATATTTCAAGAGTTTGTGTTGGTTTGGCTTTGTCGTGTCCTTTATTTTGCTTTTATACATTGCACATGTAAGTGGAACTATCCAATATTTGTCTTTTTCCTTCCAGTTTGTTTGATTAGCCTATCCCTTCCAGTTTCATCTACATTACTACAAATGACAAGACTCTACCTTTTTTTATAGTTGAGTAGAATTTCATTGTGTATGTATACACATCTTCTTACTCTAATCAATTGTTGGGCACTTAGATTTACGGAATATGACTACTGTAAATAGTGATGCAAATAATATAGGAGTGAATGTATTATTTCAAATTAACTTTTGCACTACTGGGGTACACACCTCTGAGTAAAATTGCTGGGCTGTCTTGTAGATCTATTTTTAATGTGTTGAGAAAATGCCATACGTTTCCCATGGGAGCTGGGCCAGTGAACATTCTGACCAACAGTGTACCAGGGTTACTTTTCCTTCCACTCTCACTGATACACGTTGTGTCTATTTTGGGGGGGTGTTGACTCTTAACAGGAATTGATCTACCTTAAAATTTTTTCCTAAAATAAATTAAGAGCTCATTTTTAAAAAGATTATTCATGCATATAAGAGCTGGGTGAGACAGCTGATTCAAATATGGAGGATTATGTGTTTTCAAGGTGAAGGAATCCACCATGCATTCTATGGCTGGGTGAAGATTGGTAGGGGTGAGAGTGGTGAGCAGAACAGGCAGATCTGAAATACATTGCTGAGGGGAGCAGTGGACAAGACAGGAGAGATCTGCTGTGCCATGTGGGTCACCTCCCTGGCTGGGGATCATTGGCAATGGCCAATGGCAGCAGATAGCTTCATAGTGCTGCAACGTAACCCCTTGCACCACCAGGGAGGCCCAGAGCTCACTTATAATACAAACTCACAAAATATGGAAGAAATTGGATTATTCTAAAAGGTACAGAAAAGATGCTTTCATTGTTTAATAATCCCATACTACATGTTTGTTGCTGCTCTCCTTAAAGCAGGTTATGTGATTAAAGAAAAACTTCACACTAAAAAATCAGGGTTAAAAATTAAGAGTTTTCATTAGAAGTAGAAAACCAAAAGTTTATTTCTAATGATTAGCAAATAATGTATTTCATACCTAATATGTATTTCATACCCCTATTTTTCATACCTAATGAGAACCCAAGAAAACAGTTTATTTGAATATGACTATTTCTGAATGCAGCTACCCTGAGTAAACTCCATTGTTTAGTTGCTATGTCACTGTATATATTTCCTAGAGTGGCTGTGGTTTATGACATTCAATCCAATTAGTTGGCAGCATATTTCCTTTCCCCTTCAGTGTAATGAGCTTACTTCTTCTAAGATTTCCTATATCAACCTGTTCAACTAAGAGTATACAAAGCTGTTCTCAATACTGCTAGGCAACAGAAATCTTTTTACATAAATATTAGGTGAAAAACATTTCTGAAATGAAATGAGAACACCAATAGTCATTTTATAATAAATTGTTAATTTAACCCAGGGTACAGTAACCTCGTTAGAATTTATACTTTAAAAGTTATGTAGGGCCCTCCCTTGTGGCGCAGCGGGTTAAAGCACAGCACTAAGAAGCTTACGCTGAAGCTGATTCTGCATGAGTTCAATCCCCGCCTGCCCCGGAGGAGATCCACATGGTGTGGCGGACCTCTCCTGACCCTCCCGCAGCTCCCCTCAGCAGTGTACTTCACTGATCTGCCTGTTCTGCTCCCCGCTCTGTCTCTGGTGAATTCTCTCACCCTCTGCATCTCTGGCCTGTACCCCAGTTCTGTATGAATAAATAATCTTAAAAAAAAATAAAGTTATATAAGAATTTAAATATATTGGGGACTCCCTGGTGGCACAGAAGTTAAAGAAACAAAGCTATCAAGCTATAGCCAACCACTGTAGCACCATATCATTTCCCCTGACCCCAGTCAGGGAGCTGACCCACATGGCACAGCAGACATCTCCTGTCTCACCCCACTGCTCCCCTCAGCAGTGTATTTCAGTAGGTCTGCCTGTTCTGCTTCCCACTGTCTCCAGTGAAATACTCTCACCCCCTACACCTCTGACCTGCATCCCAGTCCTTGTATACATAAATTTTTTAAAAAATTAGTATTTTTGAACATATATAATATATATATATACATATAAATTCAGCATACATGATAGGTCCCCAACAAAATTTAGTTTGATATGTTTGATCAACCCACATTTTGCCACCTTTGCTATGATTTAGAAGACAGTATAAAATGTCCGTGTACTCTTTTTTCGAGAGCACACTTGTTACAAGCTCTGCAGAGACTTGCTTTGAAGAGAAACAAATGAAAGTAATACTTACAATAAAGACAGAATAACTTACAGTAAGTTCAGAACTAGCTTTGTATATAAAATATGGACTCTGCATTTGTAATATGAAATAAAACACATTCACATTTTTCTATGTAAAAAATGTTTTGATTGGGGAAAGGTTTCTAAAGGCTGACAGAATTGATTGAGAAAGCTTCTTCAAAATCAAATTTTTCTTAAAAAATAACTTTGGGGCCCTCCCTGGTGGTGCAGTGGGTTAAAGTAGCACACTAAGAAGCTAAAGCCACTTCCACGAGTTTGATCCCCACCTTCCCCGGAGGTGATCCACATGGCACGGCAGACCTCTCTTGACCCACCCGCTGCTCCCCTCAGCAGTGTACTTTGCCGATATGCCTGTTCTGCTCCCCACTCTGTCTCTGGTGAAGCCTCTCGCAGCCCCTGAGTCTCTGGCCTGTACCCCAGTTCTGTGTGCACAATAAATCTTTAAAAAAATATATATACATGGGTTTAAAAATCATACGTTTGAGAAATGTTACAAACTTATGATTCCAAATGTTTGAAAAATAGCTTGAGCTATTTTACAAACTCCAAATGAAGTCTTAATTCTTCATCTATCTCCAATTACATAATAATCTATAGCATTATAGTTTAGCATTTATGTTCTGGAATACAGTAGGCATACCATGACTAGCTATTTGTTTAAAGTTTAAGATGTCCTAAATGAAAGATATCTCAACTCAGATCTAAACTCAGCTCTGGAATGCTGCCAATATGCAATTAAGCCTAGGCCCAAATACACTGGGCCACTCTCCTTGTAACTGATGGCAACTATACATTCAGCTGAAACTGTCATCTGATGAGCAGAGCACAACTGGAATCTTATCAATAAAATAACTGAGCTCTATGTTACATAAGTTGGTAGTTTAAATATAGTTCATGGGAACTTTTAGAATGATTTATTTCATAAAACCTGCCTTGAAAACCAGTAGGTATGCATTTATACTCAGATAAGAGCAAATGGCAGTTACAGTACCAAACTCATTTAATCCCACCTGGAACACTATTCCCTGCCCCATCATTATAAACATAAACACTTTAACAGCATACATTGCAGTAGTCTGACGAAAAAGTCTCCTTCTAGACAAGCATTACAAGAAAGGGAAAGTAAAAAGTAATTGATGACCTCAAAAAAAGGGTGAATTTAATATTTATTTCAAGAATTGAGTACTTTTGCATTTAACATGGCTGAAAGTAATCTTGGAATATGGCAAAGGAATAGGCTCTGGAACTGAACTGACCTAGGTTCCATCCTTTCTTCTGCTTCTTGCCAAATGACTAGAGTGAGTCAGTCTATAAAACCTCCATTTCCTCTTCTGAAAAAGAAAACAGCAAATACATCTTATAACTAATGTATGGATTTAATAAAAGTACTTAGCACCGAATAAGCATTCGAAGTGTTAGTTCCAATCCATGAATGTCAATTTATATTTCTTCCTCTTCAATATCGTCACCTTGGGTGTGAATACTCTGTACTGGTACCAAGATTTAGAGGTATAAAGGCCCATAATCAATGAGTTGTAGTCAGGACTGCATTCTTTACACCTTACAGCAATACCATCAATGCTATTTTCCCAGAATGTGACCTTGTATACATATCTTAAAATTTTCCCAAGTTCAGTTATTCCACCTATTAGATGAGGGCACCAGACCAATTCATTTGCTCCGGAATTCAGGTCTTAATGCCTGGGCTGTTACTCTCTCAAAATTTACATGAAAGGTCCTAAGACCTTAAACAATTAAAAATTAAGGCCCTCCCTGGTGGCACAGTGGGTTAAAGCACTGCACTAAGAAGCTTAAGCCACTTCTGCATGAGTTCGATCCCCGCCTGCCCTGGAGGAGACCCACATGGCGTGGCAGACCTCTCCTGAACCTCCCACTGCTCCCCTCAGCAGTGTACTTCATCGATCTGCCTGTTCTGCTCCCCACCTTGTCTCTGGTGAATCCTCTCACCCTCTGCATCTCTGGCCTGTACCCCAGTTCTCTATGAATAAATAAATCTTTAAAAAAAATTTTCTAATCATAAAGAGCAAAGTAGTAACCATAGACCATTTGTTTTCCCTTGACTCCCTTCCCCACTGTTCCACTGCAGCAGGAGCAATGGCAACTAAGAAGTGAGAGGAATTCCAGGTAGGTCTGCGTTATCTGTCTGGGGGAGCTGTAGCTGACTATCAAAGTATCTATCCAGGGCAGGAGGGAAGTACATTGGCACCGATTTCCAGGATCTGAGTGTGAGTCTCTGGAAACAGACAGCTGAGATGCCCACCAGCTGTTCTGCCCATGCATTTGAAAGAAAGACAGCAACTGACATTGTCAAGTAATGCTTCTATTTTCCTTCACAGTTTCCAACTGAATTCCTGGCTTCTCTGGGCGAGCATCCCAAAAACTAAATCAAGTATGCTCTGCCAAAAGAGTCACCATATCCCATCAGCACACATCTTTGGCCATGTTCACTGGAGAACTGGAAAGAGTAGAAAGGATTTAGCCACAGGTGTTTTATATTGTTCCATTTACCTAATTCTTTTCCTTTATGCTCTTTAAGGAATCAAATCTTCATAATGTCACAGCAAGAAATGAAGGTAGAGACATGGAGTTAATCTGTTTCTAGAAGACTTCTGGCTATATATGTCATACAATTTCATGCATTACAGTATGCATAAATACATACTTCCTACCCTGTCTACCTGGAACATTCTGGGAACCAAAGATAAAGCCGAGAGGGCTACAGATCGTCTAGAGAAACCATAAAAGACACTAAATCTCCAGGAATAAACCTCATCCTCAAATGGTGATAGCCCTAATTTACCCTTAATTCCAAAATTTCTAAATACTTTTCACCACAGTCATTGAGGACTGAAATTCGGAAGTCAGGAGATAAAAGGTTGACAACCTGAATAAAATTTGCATAAAAGCAAATACAAAAACTCACTTAGTAACAGGAAGAAAAGTCTTTCTCCTCCACTAGCTTCCAAAGGTAACATGTAAGAATAATTCTGAATCACAAAGAAATAGTTAAGTTCAAATTCTCCATTTTACAAAGTTAAGAACTAGTGTGACACATTTTAACAAGGTTTCAATAAAAACTAATTAAAAATAGAAAAGCCTATGAAAAGATACTCAATGTCATTAGATCTAGAAATTAAACCAACATGGAGATACCACCACACACCTATTAGTATAACAGAGTTCAGAACAAGGACAATACCAAATGCTGGTGAGCATGTGTAAAAACTCCTTCAGTTAGTAGAAATGCAAAATGGTACAACCATGTTGGAAGACATATGGTTTTTTGTGTTTTTGCAAAAATTAAACACACTATTAGCACACATACAATCACATGTGGATATAACTATAAACTTCAAATCGACTTGAAAACATATGTTCACCCACACCAAAGCCTGTATGTGAATGCATAGCAGCTTTATTCATAATTGCTAAAATTTGGAAGTAACTGTGATGTCCTTCAATAGATGAACAAAGTGGCACATTCAAGTAATGAAATACTATTCATGGTTAACAAAAAATTTACTCTCAAATCACAAAAAGATACAAAGGAATCTTAGTTTTATATTGCTAAGTGAAGGAAGCCTGGCTACATACAGCCTGATTCCAAATACATGACATTTTGGAAAAGGAAAATTATAGAAACAGTAAAAAGATTGCCCGGGGCTAGGAGAAGGAAAAGAGAACAGAGATGAGATGACAGGGCAGTCTAACTGATCTGTATGAGACAGTATAAACTATAAACTTCAACAGTGATGATGCCCATTGTCAATTTAATGAAAGGCTGAAATAGTGGGGTCATTTTGAATTGGGGCTGAAGTAGCCAAAACAAACCAACTTTACCGTCTCTTTTAAACCATACCAAACCCTTGAACTGGGCCAAACCACCAACATTCAAGAGTCCAGTAAGAATAGGATCGATCTGTTTGAAAGGACTGATAAAAGTGACCATTTACAAATTTATTTTGCAAACTTCCCTTTCACCTAATCATTTTCACCTTATGATTCTTTCACCCGTCCATTTCCTCAATCATCACCTCTGTCTTCTAGCCTGTTTTTTTCTCTACATATACATACCCCAACTTTTATCTCTCTTCAGGACATATTTTTGGGTTTCTGCTTGAATTTATGCTCCCTGAATTACAATTCTTTGATCTCAAATAAATATATTTTGCCTTTTCAATGTCTCCTGAATTTTTAGGTTTACACAAATTAAAGCAAAATATTACATATGGGGTATCTGCTTGATGTTTTTGTAAACTTAAAACTGCTCAAAAAGTCAAACATATGAATTAAACAGTTTTGGGAGATTCATAAAATAAGATAGTAAAATTTGGAAAATTTACCATATGATACATCCATTGTGCAACTGCAGTACACAAATAAGACTGACTATAATCAACTGAAAAGTCCTACCTACATCACCCCTGAAATTAATATAATGTACAGCAATCATAAAATAAAAATTTCAGGATGAAAAAAGGGGTGAGGACAAGAGAAGGAAGACTTAAATAAATGTGCATAGATAATAAGTTGAACTTAAACTTTGTTTCAGTTCATTCCTACTCAATGTAAGCGATATTTTAAAAACTAAAGCTCTGGGCAAAGTCACTCCTTACTAGCGGGGGTTTGTTGTTTCCATTAATATTCAGCAACAAGTAGACTACTGACTATAGATCATATAGGAATCACAAAGAAAACACTGACAAGCAATACTAGAAATTTATTACCAAGTCATAACCTATGCACAAACACAACTAAGGTCATGATTAGCAGGTAGCAGCACAAAATTTAAGGAAAAGCACATTTAATAAATACAATTTACAAATGTTTTTCTTTTAATTAGGTGCAAAATACTGGGTGACAAACACTGAAACTGAAATCTTAACAACACACAATCAATCATAACAAGTAATGATCTCACTGGACCTGGTATTCACATAACGTTACCTATAGGCAATTCCCCACCCTGTGAATATTGAATAGATGTGTCCAATTCTGTGTATTTTCGTAAAGTACAGCATGTCATCACAATGCTGCTGTATAACAGCACAATGCTTTGTTATAACATTGATGAGAATAAAACAATACCCAAGATACAGAACCAACGGAGGACTTGCTTTTGTTATACAACCATTTGCTTAAAGATGCAGTTTCCAAGAACCTACAAACATTAAGTGAGGACTTACTGTACTCAGGTTCTTAGAGAATGAACACAGGAACAATAGGTTCCAAGATTTTTAAATGTGGTCACATTATTTTGTATATATAAAGCTATTAGAAAATAGATGTGTGTAAAAATTGAAACTGTTCCTTAGAATCAAATACATCCACATAATGAAGCTGAGAGGGGCTAAGTCAAATATTTCATAGTGGTTTACTTGGAATATATGGCTTTGCCAGAGAAAGAAAGACAAGTATTTTAAATAAAAATTTCAGGATAAAAAAAGTTAAGGGATGAGGACAAGAGAAGGAAGACTTAAATAAATGTGCATAGATAATAAGTTGAATTTAAACTTTGTTTCAGTTCATTCCTACTCATTGTAAGCCTGGATGACTGAGGTAGAGACCTGTGCAGGCTCAGGTTTTCCAGAGCACTTAGTCATTATAGAGGTTGTAAACTAAAAGTGCATTTTATAGTTTTGAACATAAAATCAAGTGGGAGCCTCTGTATATGAGGAAAAACTCCCATTAATTCCCTATTTGTTGTGCCAAATTTCAAATGTACAAAAGCCCACACACAGATGGTGAAAAAGCAATATCCAGGTCATTTATACACATATACAAACTAAGGTAAATTAATAAATGAAAGGTTTTTATGATGTTACTTTAAAATTTTTCCTGTTTTAATTAACAAGTGACCTGGAAATTTAGAAATATGATCACTAAAGTTAAAAAGTTGTCCTAACCCCCCCCAAAAAAAACCTAATAAAACTCAAAGAACTACTGTTAATTTACTACTGTTTTAAAGCATAACTATCTTAAGGATCTGACTTTTAAAATACAGTTTCCACATTAAGAAACAATATTAAAAGCAAATATACTAAAAAAATAAATATTAAAAGCCTAATTTAAAAGTATAAATAAGTATAAACAGTAATTATAACCATTTTCAGCTTTTACTGCAAAAATAATTAGTGATGAGACTCAAATATTTGGCGTTTAAATATTTTTATTCCCCTAACATACCCTCCAACTATAATTCATAGTCTCACATATTATGTGCATCACAAACTAAGTGATTTGTAAAAACATAATCAAAATAATTAAGCAACAAAAGATAACAAAAATGTTAATTACTATTAACATTACTATTAATTGTATATAATAGTAATTAATTACTATTAATTGTATCCTCATAAAGTTAAGGTGGCCCTTTCTTAGAAAAAGCCAGTAAGTATCCCTAACATTTTATACCTACCTTATAAGATATACCCTAAGGTGATTTATCATTAGTAAGAGAAGGAACCTATTATTATGCAAAAAACAAAAAACATTTAATAATCAAGACAATACTGAAGGCCCAAAGCCCAAATGACACAAAATAACTGCCTGATTCTTTATCTAAACTTGGGATAAAGTAGGAGACAAAATGTAATATGTCAACTGCCTGCTGTTTATGATTTCATCAACTATAAAGAAACTTCTAACAAGAGAATTCAAACAGATTCAAGCTGTTCAAAACCTAAAGAGAGTATCAATAATTTCATGTTCAATAGTCAGGCTACATGTAGCAAAGTGAATGAGAGTAGATATTATATTGTAGATACAGGCTTGATCCACACCTTTTTTTTCTGATGCATCAATATATGTTCACAGTAGATTCACCAACTACTCGGTTTTTCATTTTCTGGGTTATTAGGATATCACTGTATATTTTGATAGTCACTTTTATCACATGACAAAATGTGCAATCTCAGAAGCACAAATGAAGTGCCCAGTTATGCAGATAAACCATAACATGACTTTTCTACCAAGCTGTCTTGGTATTTTTGGAGGGTGGTGTTGAACCAAATTGTGTTTCACTCATTTTGGAATGCCTACACTGCCACTGATAGGAAGACAAAGTCTGTGGTGTCACCATTTATTTTCTCCTGGAATTACATAAGGTTTCAGGCTATATAAAGAGTCATTTGTCTGGTACATTTCATCAATAGAAATTTCCTTTTAAAAAGAACTTATGAGACCACGATATACACAAGGAACATCTGCCTTGTTTCTATGACTAAAGTATAGCTGGGGAATAACAAAAAGGATTTATGGAAATAAATCTTTAATAGCTGTATTGTCAAATAAATAGTTCTAATTTTAAAAGATTTAAAGAGAAAAAAATTTATATACATTATTTCCAAAGCATTCACAAATTATAATGCTTTTTCCATTTGTGATCTGAACTCATTTCATTACCTCCAGCCAGAAGCTAGAGATGCCCAGTCAGAACTGTATAGCCTGATGCAACTTTGTAGGTCACAAAGCTCCCACCTAAGGGTTTTATACAACCAATTAAATCTTCTGAACAAAGAAACTATCTGATCAAATACCTACAAAACAGAATTGTACAAAACTTAGTCCTAAAATCACCATGTTGCAAAACCCCCCAAAATTAGGTTTCAGATATATTAAAAAAATTTTTTTTAATTTGATCAAGCAGCATAGAAAAAGAAAATTAAAACGCAAAACACAAGTCTGTCATTCTGTGTAAGGCAACACACATCTTACAATAAAAACACCATACATAAAATGTACATTAAATTGGCTAGAAAACCTGAGAAGTCTCCTCAGGGTTTTGTAGGGGTTTAAGATACAAAGCATTCACCATCCACTGAGCAAAATGAGAAACAAGGGAAATAAAAATAAGCACACCTGACTCACTTAACCTAGTAAAGATAAACTTCCAGGAAGTCACCTAATACTGCTTAACTGTGAAATTTTTTAAATCACAATTACTGTGATTAACTATGAAGAATTCAAAAAAAAAATTGAAATGCATGCATGCCAAGACAAATAACACAAAATCTAGAAAAATGTTCTTACTAATTAACTAAAATATACAAAGAGTTTTAGTAACCAAAACACTAATGTTTTAACAATTAACACTAGGACTTCAGGGAGAAAAGTGTTACAGGATGACAATCATTTGCAAGTAATCTTAATATGATTATTTCTGTATTTTAGAATTTTGTGGGTAAAAGGAAACCTACTTCAAATTCTAAGATTAATTAAACTGAAGTAAAGTCATGATGCCTTATGATTTTAACTCTTACCATTTATTGCCTCAAAGGAAAGGAGGGATTCAGCATTAGATGAATACTGGAGTTTAGAGTAAGAATTAAACTATCTGCAAAGTACACAGTTCTTAGAGGAAAAAAATACCTTAAGCAAGATACTAAGGTTTTGTTTTGTTGCTTTGAGTATCTAAGAACTTATACTATTTTTAGTTTTAAGCCTATGGGAACAGTTGAAAATTAAAGATTTAAGATCTTGTCAAATTACAATTTTTGAAAAGTTCGAACTTGATGCATAGGTTGCCCAATGAAAGTAGGATAAATGTAATTTTAAAACACTAATAAGCAGGAGTCTTTACTTGTGATTAGATATACACCATCTACTTTTTAAGGCTTCTTTCTACAGTCTAATTCCTACTGAATTACATAAGCATGTCAAATTTCAATACTAATTCTTGTGTGTACAAGTTCTCAAACTAAACAAGGAACAACTTTAAAATTTTCAAATGAACATCATCTATTATGTATGATTTTATTTTGTTAAGAAAGCTGTCTTGGAAAACTATATTTTATCTTGTTTGCTTTGCACTAGCCCCAAGAGTGGCCATGTTTAGAATACCAAAGTATTTACTTAGAGGATGAGCATCAAATTCAGCAAAATGAAACAATGTTGGAGCAGAGGAAAAAAAACAAAGAGATTATCTTTTTGAACATATTGAGAAAAGTGAAAAATATTAGAAGTCTAGAATGAAGTGCATCTTGTGCCATCATAAATAACCTTCCTACTTTTCAAATATGATGAAATACAAAAGGTACCAACAAAAAAACTGAAGAACAAAGAAATGATCTAGCAAAAATAATTCAAAAACGAACTAAAAAGCATGAAGATATGCCCCATAAAGCTCAATAAATTATTAAATAGCTAATAGAAGAATGGTAAGGAAACAGGGTAAAAGTTTTAATTATATCCTAGATTTCAAGAGTAATACTTGAATTTTAAAGTGTTCATTATTTAATCCCAAACTACTTTTTCTTAACAAGGAATTTGACAAACAGTTTCAATGTTAAAAGTTGACTTATACATATGTCCTTCACATTCAGAAAAATGAGGGCAAAAACCCTAAAAATTCAAGTGAGAAACAGCGTCCTTTCTGAAATCTTTTAAAAACAGGTTTCTGCAACAGCACACTGCTCGATCTCCTCAGCCTCCCACACACACTGGTTAGAGTGTGCAACACAGTGCATGGACATGTGGAACAGGAGCACAAAGCCAGGAGATGGAGACTACCAGGCACTCCTTGTAAATTTTTCTTATATGACAACACTTAATAGTCTTTCTGGTCTTAGATTTTTTTTCTTTTTCTTTTAAGTGAAAATCTCTCCAAACCTGTGAAAATTCCAAACCTGTTTTTAAGAAAAAAATGGTAGGACTTTCTTCATACTTTATAAAGAAAAATACCATAAATGAAAAAGCTGACAGAAATTCAAGCAGATCCAAATTCAGCCATCCACTTTTCATACTTCTCCAAGTCTGCATCAGAGACAGACTTAGCAATTTTCTTAAGAGCCAATTCAAAATCTCCTTTGGTAACAGGCATCTGAAGTTCCTCTTTAGAAAGTGCACGGATTTCTTCTGGACTTAAGCCATTAATTCGCCGTCTCATTGCCATTAAAGAGGCATCCCTAAAAATATACCAAAATTAGTGACTATTTAGTATTGCAAATTTTCTTCACACTTTCAAAGTTAAAGGAAAACATTTTTAAAAGGCCATTTTGTTTTCTACACTGCCCACATTTTTTCAATTCAGAGACACATACCCCAAGGGGTCAGGAAAATCTGTACTAGAGCTCATACCACTTCAATCCAAAGTGTATCATTAATAAATCCTAAAAGTCTAGTGAGGCTCAAATTTACTGAAAGCTTCTTTCTCCATTTGTTCCTCAAAGACAGACAAGAAGTATAGGAAAATGAAGTAGAATTCTGAAATACTGAATTGCACACTGGAAAATGAACATATGGTTACCTTCTGTAATTAGGTTATAGACAAACTAGTATAAGACTTGAATTATCTTAGGTTGTTGGTATAGCCAAGAATCTCTCTCTCTGGAACATGAATATATATATTCCCCTATAGTGGGTGGGGAATTCCCCACATACAGTATTTGCGGGCAACTAAAGGAATGAACTCTGGTTTCTCCACACCCTATTTTCAGCTCCATTTTGCTCACCTGTAAATAGTTATGAAGGTTTAGCAGAAGCAGATCATTAGAGATCATGAAAAATCAACTAAGAAGGGCAAAACAAACAAAAAAAAACTTAAAATTTTTACATATTTTACTACAGTGATTATATAATAGAAATTACTCTGAAAACTCATTTTAAAAGTCTAAGTAATTTTCTTTCAAGTTAGTGACATCATTACATAATAAGTGTGTGTGGTTATACATATATTTTATATCTACCTTCCACAGCTTAAACTGATCAAATCAGTTCATCTGCATGTAGTGAAATAATGCCCAAAAAAAATAGTATTTTATGTTGATACAGCTAGGTTGTAGTTTAGAGTTACATTAACCTTAAATTGTCAATCATGTTTAGGGTTACATTAACCTTAAACTGTCAGTCATTACCAATTTAGGCACAATAATTTCAATAAAAATTGAAGGAAACTAATGTGTTTAATCATCAACAAAGATAGGAAGAAAAAAAAAAAAGGCAAATGAGAAATCAATTCCAGGACCTGGATAACTGCTGTCACATGAAAGGTTAACTATACAAGCTCTAAGACCAATCCAACTGCCATCTCTAATACCCAAGGTTATAGGTCATGGAAGGGTTCAAGACAAGGATGAGAGCACAAGGGACTATGGTGATGGTGCACAGGTGAATTGGTGGTGGGACTTCTATAGGGACTACATCTGAGAAAAGAAAGCAAACACTGTTTAAAAAAAAAAAAAGAAAAATGAAAATAAAAAAAAAAACTCAGCAATAAAAAAAATAAAATAGTACCTGCAAACATTAGTTATATCAGCACCAGAATAGCCCTCAATCTTCTCAGCTATATCCTCCAGTTGAATATCAGGGTCTAATTCAACCTCACGAAGATTGATCTTCAGAAGTTCAGTTCTCCCTTTTGCTGTTAGAAGGTGATCGTTGTTGTTAAGTATTTTATGTTGCAAATAATTTTGACAAGAAATCATATATTAACATTCACAGGGAAAATATTAATACAACGAACAGTCAATAACAGTGAATTAAGCAGAATTACCAATTCACTGCATGATTAATAATTATTTAACTTTCTACATGCCTTTGCTGCAGTAATTAAAAATTGACACAACGCCCAACTGACAAACAAGACTTAAGGGGCTTCCTTATAGATTGCAAAAAAGTGCTATGAGAATAAAGGGTCTGGAATTCTTTATGGAAAACAACAGCATGCAAGCACCAGAAATGCTTTTGCTAAAAAATATTTATCCTAGTTTTATAAAGCTAAATTGTATGGAGTATAATTCCTATGAATTACTTTGCTCACTCTTTATTTTTAGTACAATAAAGAAATTATTTCTGTAACTCTAATAGGTAATCTAAAAAGATCCAAGTTATCTTTTCCTGAAATCAGCAATTGGCATAAAATGATTAATATATATTTTGCTTGGAAAGAGAACCCACATTCATTTACTGTTCCGGTTTTATTGAAATGCATATTGAATAAGCTCAAACTATAGAATTTTTAAAATAACCAATCATGCTTACTGTTTTGTCAGCTTGCTATTTTGTTAGCATCAAATCTGCTTGATGTGACACACTAATATGAAACATAACTGGTCCAGATCTAGTTCTCTACTACTTTCTGATAAAAATGAAATTTAATCTTCTCTAACTTTTACTTTGAAAATACTAAATCTATAGGGGGAAAAAAATCAAACAATACCAGTTGATCCTTCATCTAGATTTGTCAATAGTCAATATTTTGTCATTATTTCTTCCTCCTCCCCTCCTACCTCAACCAACATTTTTGAAAACATTTTTAAAATGTATTTATGCATACAAGAGGTACAGGAGGTGAGAAGATTCACCAGAAACAGGGGGGATCAGAACGCGCCAACTGACTGAAATACACTGCTGAGGAGGAACAGTGGGCAGATCAGAAGAGGTCTGCTGCGCCATCGCCATCGGGTCACCTCCCTGGCCAGGATGATCTCATGCTGCAGTGGTTGCCAACAGCTTCATAGTGCTGAGATTTAACCCCATGCGCCACCAAGGAGGCCCCCAACAAACATTTCGACTTAGAATTTAGATACTGACATAACGACACGTCATCTTAAATTCTTCTGCATGTATTGCCTATGAACACAATAACCACACTTATCAGAAAATTTAGCATAGGTACATTAGTAGCATCTAATACACAATACATATTAAAATATCCCCACTTATCCCAGGGCTTTATAACTTTCTTAAAAACCATTACACACAGCATTTAGTTATTAAATCTCTTCAGTCATCTCTATAACTATTTCTCAGTGTTTATTTTTTATCTTTCATCACATTGACAATTCTCCTCCCAAATGATTTTTATAGGGTCAAGGCATTCCATGAAGAGTCAAAAAAAAAAATCTGTATGTGGAACCTGACAGGTACTAAAATGTTATGGAAATAGGAAGAATAAAATACAGCCAAGACCCTGAATAAAACAGCAACAAGATAGGAGGAATTGCTCCACCTGATTTCTATACTTACTAGAAAGCAACAGAAGTCAATCAGCCTAATACTCTTGCAGAGACTGACTAATAGGTTGATGATATTGAATAAAGAGTCTACAAGAAGACCAAAGCATCTTGTAGACACTAGATTTATGACAAAGTTCAAGTAATGGGAGAAATAAGTGGCTCTTTAATAAGTTATTATTATTTCAATAAATAGTGATGTCAGAACAAGTAACTATACACAAGGAAAAAAAATTAAATGGGGTAAGGCCCAATTTAAATTTGGTGCTTACTATATTACTGACCTAAATGCCAGGTGCAAAATTTTAAGTATTTACGAAGATTAAATGTGATCTCAAAAACTTCAAAATATTCTTAGGCACACTGAATATATTAAAAATATATTCAGAAAATCAGGCCCTCCCTAGTGGCAAAATGGATTAAAGCACAGCACTACAAAGCTAGCTACAACCACTTCAGCACAAGTTTGATCCCAGGGAGATGACCCACAAGGTGCAGGAGACCTCTCCTGTCTCGCTCACTGCTCCCTTCAGCAGTGTACCTCATCAATCTGCCTGTTCTGTTCTGCTCCCCATTCTGTCTCTGGTGAATCCTCTCATCACCCCTACACCTCTGACCTATAACTCAGTTATGGTATGCATAAATAAACAAATCTTTATACACACACACACACATATACATATTCAGAAAATTAACTGCAAAGGAAAATATCCATAAAAATCACATTAACTTTAGACACTGATTCATCAAAAAATAATGTAAATACAGGAAAAACACACAAGTTATAGTTAAGACATTTACAAAACATGTAATAAAGATATATCAAAAATATTTTTAAAACTTCTATAAAACAGTAAGAAAGTCAGACTATCTAGTGCAAAAGATATGGACACATCAAAAAATCCAAATGGCCAATAAAGATGCTCAAATTCTTCAATAATAAAGGAAATACAGAATAAAGAAGTCAAAACACAATGAGAAAACACTACATACAAAAGACTGATACAACTGAATAGGCTGACAATACCAGATGTTGGAAAGATGTGAAACAATAGGAATTCTCAAACATTACTAGTAGGATGTAAATTGGGAAAATTATCTGGGAACTAATGATATTCAACTTATACAACATTACCTAGCAATTTGTTCAGGGTAGATCTAAAGAAACTCACACATTTGCACCAGTATACAGACGTACGGATGTTCACATAGCAGTACCGTTTATAATAATCTAAAACTGGAAACAATAAAAATGTCCATCAAATAATACGGTAGATAATTGTAGTATAATCATGTAACAATGAATGTTATGGCTGAACTATGTTCCCCTTTAAATTCTTATGTTGAAGTGCTAAGCTATAATACCTCAGAATATGACAGTATTCGGAGAAAGTACCCTCAAAAGAGCGAATTAAGGTAAAAGGAAGTCATAAGGTGGGCCCTAATACAATATGGCTGGTATTTTTATAAAGATCAGAAAATGAACATACACAGAGGATAACTACACAAAGACATGGGGAAAATGGTCATCTCTGAGCCAAGGAAAAAGGCCCCCAAATGAAACCAATCTTGCTGACATCTGCACCTTAAGACTTCTGGCTTCCTTGCCTCTAGAGCTACAAAATAATTTCTGTTTAATCCACTTGTCTGTGGCACTACATTACAGAAAGGATAGCAAACTAATACAATAACACATAGCAATTTTGTCATTATTGTTCCCTTTGTCTTATCAAAGGTAAATTGTATCTACATATTAAAACATGGATAAAATTTAAATATCAAGTGAGCAAAAGAAGCAACATAAAATGAGCTCAATTAATGCTATTTCACTTATGTCAATTTTAAGAGGACATAAAATTGTTTGGGGGAGGTACATTATTAGGTGGTAAAATTACCAAGAGTTCCAAGTTATTTCTATAAAAAGAAGGACCACACTGGGGAGACTTCTGACATCTGACAATGCTCCACTTCTTTCCCTAGAAAGTAGCTATATGGCCGTCTGCTTTGCCAATTATAAACTGAACAGTGGTTGCACATGTAACTGTATGAGTTAACATTTCTCTTTCTCTTTCTCTCTCTCATACACACATACTCTTAGAATAATACAAAGTAAAGCAATACAAAGCATAGTTACAGTGGAAAGAGAAGTTAAGTATGCATTACTGGGATTGCTAGGAAAAAATAAAGGTGTAACTAGAAAAACTTACCTCCAGAATTTCTTAATCTTAGAAGTTTTTTATCCTTGACCATTACCAGCCAATAGGCCACCTTTTGGTATACAAGAGCACACCACAGGTGGTGTAGGGTCAAGAAAATCCTCCATACAGGTGATCAGAAAAAGGGATATAAGGAGAAAGAAGGAGAGGAAGCTGCTAGGTTCACTGCTACAGGAACTACACAGCTCTTGGTGCCAAAGTCAGAACTCTGAATTTAACACAAGAACATAATTTCCTGGTGCTCTGCATATAGCAAATGAATGTTAATGTACAAATATCACAAACAAATACCACATTTGTTATTTCAGTCCCTATGTTAGAATACCATTATATGGCAGCTCTTCCTGCCCGCTTGCGTCTATCAAGTGTCCTTCTCTGACTGCCCTTGATTCTAATAAATTTGCTCTTTAAAAAAAATTATTATATTTGAAATCAAATGTTACAATGTCACCTGCTGTAAAAACTTAAAATGCCAAGTTTAAAATATTGTATTCTCTCCCACAAAAACAGATTCAGACAACCAGCTTAAATGAACTTTGAAGCATAAACTTGTTCGGAAGTGAGAAATCAGTGGTACTAATGGTTAACAGAAAGTGTCCCCCTTTTCCTGAGTAACTATGATTTGAGAAAATTAAATATTCACTTTTTGTTGTATCAGTGATTGTTAAAACGATTCTAAGTAAGACTTATCAGTGCTATAACAATGAATTAATGATATTTAATAAACTTATGGAGGGGACAAATGTGTTACTATAATATAAACGAACTGTCAATGCTATAGAGCCAAATTAATATGCATCTATATTTAAATAAACATTACCAGAAGGGTCATACACTTTTTCTTGTAATAACAACACTTCCTGCTGTAAGTACAGGAGGTAGTCCAGCATAGCAGAGGAGTGTTGTGTGAGGTAGGGTCAGATCATCTGGGCTCAGTCACACTAGGTAGGACACTTAACTAAGAATATCAATTTCCACATAATCTACTAGATAGGACATAATAGAACATAACAGAACAAAATCTACTGTGTAAGATGGCTATGTGGAAACAGTGAGTTACACAGGTAAAGCCTGATCCATAGTTGGTGCTCAATAAATGTGCACTGTTCTATCACCACCACTTTCATCAATCAATTAACAGATAGGATTATGGGGAAACAGAAAACCTAGGATCCCTACTATTAACTCACATCTAGAAGAAAAATAACACATACAAATCATCCAGAGAAACAAAGTCCATACAAGGAAGATAGGCCAGACTTCACAGAATTGGTATCCCTCAATGTCAACTTTGAAAATTAATGAAACTTAAATGGATGGGAAGAGAAAAAAATCTGGGAAATGAAAACAGGAAGCAGCATGTCACAGTGGAGAAAAATACAATAAAGTACTAAGAAATACAAACAACACAAATAGAATAAAGTGTGAATTTGCAGTTTAAATAAAAAAGAACTTTAACCCTGAGTTATCTTTGAAATAAAAAATAACCATGATGAGAAAAGAAATTAATCACTCAGTCTAAAAGACTTTATGATGCTCTGTTGGTCTAAAAACAAACTAAAATTAAAAGAAAGGAGTTGGTAGTTGCTGCCATAATTTAGATGCACATAGGAAGAAGAGATTGAAATTCTGGCAAATTCTACCAGAGCTGTTGTTTTTGCCTTTTGTTGAGTATGGCAGATTATATCTATCTGCCAAGATGGCTGAAGAGTCTCCTCATCCCATGCACTTTTACAGTATGGCTTTTCCATTTTCCCATCCACAGGCAGTAATTCCCCCCCTTTTAAAAATGGATGGGCTTGTGAATTTTTACCTCCAAGCCTATGAGATAAAAGGCAATGAACCTTCTACCTTTCCAGTGTTGGAGTCTTAAGTCATCACATACAAACTCTGAGGTCTCTGTACCTAAAGTAGCCCAAATCACATGGAACAGCCACAGGTAACATGAAGGTATTCCAGAAAGACAGCCCCATCTAAGGTCCCAGGTCAGTCCAGATCATTCCAGACTCCAGATGTGGAGATACCATCAGTCACTGAATCTTACCAGTTGTGACCCCACACATCATGGAGTAGACATGAGTCTCCCCTGTGGTGCCCTATCAGAATTCCTGATCCAAAGAATCTGTGAGCAAAATAAGATTGTTCAGTCCCATTATGTACTGGAGTAGTTTGCTAAACAACAAGAGTAAGTGATACATAACTTTTCTTGCCATCAAGTTTTAACTGCCCCTGGATATTACAAAATTATATTACCTAATTTATAATATGCTTGTTTTATCTATCTTATTTCTCATAATTCCTGCCTTTTCAACTAAAAATTTCTTTTGTTTTATTTATAAATATCCTTCCATTTTTAAAAGAATATAGTCTACCTTTATTTTTATTAATTTTTCTTATATTCCCAATTTTTTCATATTTATCAACCTTCCAAATTTTCATTATCATTTGTTTCTTCCAGACCCTTCTACCTACAGATGTTCCAGTCAAAATAAGTATCTTGTCTATTCAATTTGAAGTGACCACGATTTTGTTTCTTTCTCTGCCAGCACCTACATCACAATTTATTATTCTTCAATCTCAACTCTAAAAGCACGATGGAGAATTCCACTATACCATGTTACACTGCTTTCCTAAAGTTAAATGTATGCCCACTTTCCAGCCATATTATGAGTTGTACATTATTTTTTATCTTTATAATCACATGGTATTTAGCAAATTTTTTCAGATAGCCAAGAGCTAAATAAACTCCTGTTGTATTAAATACCAATGAAAGGAAAAGTTAGAAAAAAGTAGAATCTGATTACTTGTTTCAGAGTCTTTTAGGAGACAGAAATTTCTCAAATTCTATAATCATAAATTAACCTCAGACTAGTAATGAGAAAGTGAAACAACCAAAAGTGGTTAGCTGAATAATGAATATAAACTTTTCATAAGAGAAAACAAGCTTAGCAGAGAGCTCTTTAGTTAGTCAAGTTATTTGCCAAATTTCCAAGAAATTAAAATTTCTACCTTGTTCCATGTCTTTCTCTCATACTTAAGCTTCTCTCATGAGTTCAGAAAATTACTATCATCAACTATTCTTCCAATTACATTTTTTCTCCTATTATAATGATTGAAAATTCCAAGCACATAAGTATAAATGGTGTCAGCACCAGTAGTAAAACTTTTACTTTCAGCCATCAGTATTTTTATTTATAACTCGTAATAGTAAAGCTAGAACTCATTTCACACAAATGTACTATATATCATACACATTTTATTTAGAGAGCATGAAGAAATGAGAAAAGGAAGAAAATTAAAATTAGAATAACAAACCACTAAAATTTCAAATTTTCATGTGACTGATAAAAAGAGCAAGCCAGGTACAAAGATGCTGTTTCCACAAGGTATACTAACTTCAGGACAGCTTACAGGCAGTGAATGAACTACTCCCATTATTACTTTAAATGAGTTTGTTATTATATAAGCTCCATCAGTAAATTATGTACTGATTTAAGGGGAAAAAAAACTTTCTTTTTAGAAATGAGGTTATTAGGGAAATGGAATACAAAGTTGGCAGCCAACAAAGACAAATGGAAATGTAGCCCAGAAATCTATCAATTAATTATATTACCTATCTTATTCTTATCTGTATTACCTACAAAAATTAAAAGATTTGTATAATAATATTTATAGTTTTATTCGTAATAACCTAAAACTAGAAAAAACTCAAAGGTCTGTTAAAAGGGAAAAATTGTTTAGTTGTCTCACCAAAAAAATACTGATACTTATAACCATAAGGATGATTCTTAAGAGCATGTTGTCAGAAAGCAAACACAAAAGTCATTATTCCATTTATATGAAGTTTAATAGCAAGTAAAACTAAACTATGGTGATTACAATTAAGAAAGTGAATTCCTATTGTGGGTTTGAATTAACTGGTAAGGGATACACGGAATCTTTCTGGGGCCAATAAAGATGGCCTGCATCTATAGCAGGGTATGAATAAACAGGAATATACACTGTCAAACCTATCAAATTATATACTTAATATCTTTACATTTTACTGTATACAACTTTTATCTCAATATAAAAAGGAAAAAATTCACATATGGAAATTTCAACATTCATTAGGGCTGTGAAAGTTTTTTTCAAAAGGATATTTGAAAAAGATTCCCAAAACTTCATATTTAATCATTTAAACAAGACTTAACAAAGATTTTTCAAGTTTAAAATTAGAAATTTAGATGTCCTAAAAATTTTATTAAGATGTGTCTATTCTGAATGGAAGAATTGCTCTGAAATATAAAGAATTTCAACAGCGATTATGACCTCTGTTTACATCTGCTACAAAATGATTTTATGATCTTGCAGACTTCTTTAAGCACAATGTTGATGGAATGAAGACTTAAAGAAATAGAAAGAAAGCAAGAAGAAACAGAAAGAGCAAAATATAGTAAAGGAAACCATCATACCTGTTGGGAGAGGTATGTAAATTCTTTTTTCTAATCGCCTTCGCAAAGCTTCATCTATGTCCCATGGGAAATTAGTAGCAGCCAATACCATAACCATTTTGGAAGGATCGTCATTCTCTAAAGCTCCCCCAACTCCTGCACACAACAAAGAGGAAAAAAGTGATTTCTCTCACAGAGAAATTCTGTCATCTGTCATTCAACTAACATTCCTAAGCATAAATCAAAGATTTGGTGACAGTGACAGGCTCAATGGTGAAAGTGAGGCCATCCTTCTGCCTAAGTATGGTGGCAGAATCAAATACATCAACAGATAACTGTAAAACAAGGAAGGAAAAATACAACTAATCTACTGCAAGATTCAAAATCAATTATGAAACTCTATATGAAAATGAATGTACATTTCCTCTGAAAAGAAAAAACAGGGGAGATTATGTTGCTTTATTCTGCTACTTTTTAAATCTGGAAGTCATTTAATGTTTTCTTTTTATTTTAGTCTTTAGTCTGATTGATTTCCTCAAGAGGTAACAGGAGAGGGCTCACATTTATTTATTAAAAGCCAAAACTGAGAATCCTTACTGGCACCTCACCTAAAGAGTTCTATGATTCGGGCTGTAAGTGAACACCTCTTAGACACTGAAGATTAACAGAGATGGCACCAGAAGGGATACTTAGGAAATTCATGTTTGATTAAACAAGAGATGGGTAGAGAGAAATACTCTGAAATCGCAGTCCTCCATAAAAACTGCAGTGCTTGCCAACCTGCCAGCTGGCAACCCTGGGAAAGGAATAGTTAAAAGATGTGGTGACAAATACCTTTGACTGAGGGGAAATATATGCAGAGGAAATAGAGGAAATGGTATATCCCTTTCCTTCACCACTCCTCCCCCCCTCCCAACACACACACACACACACACACACAAGTTGGGTTCCCAATGAAAACAGCAAACAATACAGTGGCTACACTCCAGCCTACCCACAACCTTCAGACTGATACTAACCTCATGAAGTGCACTGACAGTACACAGACTGCAGAGGATCAGGTCTGGAATCTTAGAGAAGAGGGATATTGGTGCTACGAACATGAATCAATTCTCACCCCCCCACCCCAGCACATTCACACCAACAGCTAGACCACTTTTAAGCACTTCACCCACCCTGACTCAAAAGATGCCAGATCAGGCCTCTGGAAGCCAGCAAATGTCAAAGACCTAAAAAAAAATCACATAAAATCAGACTACCACCTGCTGGAAAAGTAGAATTAGTACAAGTTACTGCTACAGACCCCTTTTCTTTTTTAAAGGAAAATTTAAAGCAACAAATGGCACCATGAGACCTCAAAGAGAATATGTCACCTCAAGGAAAGAACAACTTCCTGGAATCCAATCACAAAAATGTGGAAGATTTTATCTTTCCATGGGATACAGAGTTCAAAACTGCTACGACAAAGAAAGTAAAAGAAATGATAGAAAACAGAAAAGCTGATCAAAGAAATACAACAAAATTCAGAAAT
The DNA here is from genome assembly GCF_000260355.1 of Condylura cristata. Classification (NCBI taxonomy): domain Eukaryota; kingdom Metazoa; phylum Chordata; class Mammalia; order Eulipotyphla; family Talpidae; genus Condylura; species Condylura cristata. The sequence goes on from NW_004567111.1 coordinate 42,786,332, forward strand.
ACTTATGAGAGACCTGAGAAGTAAAATTAGGGAACAGAAAATAGAAATTGAAGAAGACCTGATGGGCGAGATATAAAAATATCAATGAAGGATATAAAAAATTCTGGGGGGAAATCTAAAAACAAAATAATGACATAAAGACTGAATCAATGACTGAAGATAATAACATATAAAGAACCTACATGGGAAAACAACAAATCTGAAAGGAAAAAAAAAAAATGAGCACACACTTAAGTACTTATCCAACTCAGCAAAGGCAACATAAGAAAGGAAGAGAGCGAGAAGGGGACAGAAAATTTATTCCAAGAAATAACATAAGAAAACCTTCCAAACCTGAAGAGGAATGAAATATACAAAGTCAGTGAAGTTAAAACAAGTTATTTTAAAACCTACATGAAGACACATAGACATGAAGCTGCTAAGAGTTCAAGATGAAGAACACTGAAAGTGCCTAGGGGAAAAAATAAACAACAAACCCCACATAATCTATATAGTCCCATCAGGCTTATAAATCAGACTTTTTGAAGAAATCTATGAGCAAGGAGAGAATGGAATGACATATTAAAAATCCTCAGAAATAAAAATTGCCAACCAAGAACACTGTATTATGCAAGACTAACCTTCAGATATGAGGGAGAAATAAAAGCCCTCCCAAATAGAAGGTGAAGGAATGTAAATACTTGATATCCTCTACAAGAAATGTTGAAAGGAGATCTCCTAACTAAATTGAAGAGGGAAGACCACAAAAAAAATAAACGACGAGATAGATAGGATGAGAAATTAACAAAGAAATAGATAGAATAAAGACAAAATGGCAACAGAAAATTCTTACCTATCAATAATCACTCTAAATATTAATGGACTACACCTATCAATCAAAAAAACCCTACAAACAAATGGGACCCCAAGGAGAGCCATACTTAGAGCAGAAAAAATATATGCATAGCTAGCTAAAATAAGGTAACAAGAGACAGAGATCGAAATTATGATTGAGTACACACTAAACTAGGGAACATCAAAATATGTAAGATAATGACTAACAAATAGGAACAAAGTCACTAGCAGCAACACAATAGTAGCAGGGGACTTAAACATCCCATTTTCATCAATGAACTTATATACTGCAGCAACAACAAAAAACTCAAAAAAAGGCCAGAGAAATTAGATACTTCTTCAGAAAAGGCATACAAATGACCAAAAGACTCATGAAAAAACACTCATCATTACTTACCATCAGAGAAATGCAAATGAAAATCAAGTGAGATACTAACTCACACCTATAAGAATGGCACCATATCAAAAAAAAAAAACAAAAAACCCAGACACATTAAACATTGATTAGGATGTGGAGAAAAAACAAACACTCGTATACTGTTGGTAGGAATGCAAACTGGTAAAACTCTTGTGGAAAACAGTGTGGAGGACTCTCGAAATATTAAAAACGTATTTATCATAAAACCCAGAAATTCCATTCCAAATATCTACCCAAAGAATGAAAAAAAAAAAACAAGAAACACTAATTTGAAGCAATATTATATACACTCCTGTGTTTAATCTAATACCATTCACAAGCCAAATTATGTAAATAACTTAAGTGCCCAATGACGTGAGCGAATTAAGAAGATATGGCATATATCCAAAGTGGAATACTAGGCAGCTATAATAATGATAAAGTCTTTCTACTGGTGACAAAGTGAGTGAAATGGAGAGGATTATGAAATGAACCCAAAGGAAAAAGACAATACTGGATGGTTTAATGGATGTTAAAAAATGTAGAGAAGTAAAACAAAGGACCAAATAAAACCAAACCAAAGGCCCTCCCTGGTGGCGCAGCGGGTTAAAGCACTGCACTAAGAAGCTGAAACCACTTCCACATGAGTTCAATTCCTGCCTGCCCCGGAGGTGACCACATGGTGTGGCAGACCTCTCCTGACGCGCTCGCTGCTCCCCTCAGCAGTGTACTTCGTCAATCTGCCTGTTCTGCTCCCCACTGTCTCTGATGAAGTCTTTCACCACCCCTGAGTCTCTGGCCTGTACCCCAGTTCTGTATTAAATAAATCTTTAAAAAAAAAACCAAACCAAAAATAAACCTTATAAATCTGATTATAAAATTGAAAGGAGGATAGGGTTCCTAATGGACTATGTTTGAAGGCTATGGGTGGCTTGGTGGTTGATGTGATGTGGGTTAATATGCATCTGAAGAGATGTGAATTTAATTTCTAAATCATATACAATTTGTAAAAAACAGTGTCACCTCAATAATAAAAAGCAAAATTATAAAGTACCACCCCCCGGCAAATGGGTGTGTGTGTGTGTGTGTGTGTGTGTGTGTGATTTCTGAAAGACAGGCTATACTACAATACATTTGATCTTCACATTTTTAAGTTACTTGTAAAAAAAATAAGAAACAAAGCTAAGAATCTGGCACTGCTGAAAATACTGCTTTTTATATCAAACTAAATACATGTACACGTGTATTAGAGTCTACATTTAATGAATTAAAAAAAAACTTTAGTTGTTACAATGGAAATCATAGGCTATGAAGAAAAACAAAGAAGTCAAAAATTCACAAACTTTATTGATAATAGTTTCTAACCTGTCATAACAAAGTAGTGAGCATGAAGCAACCCATGTGGAATTCTGTTAGTAAATTCTTACTGAAATCCTATGTCAGTTATCATTAAAAATAATCAATAGTAATCACAAATACCATTCAACTAAATTCAGCTGACTAAATCTGCATTCTGATTTTTTTGGAAAAAAAAAAAACAAAAAACACCTAGTATTTCTCTCTATATCCCTCCCCCAAAATATAAAATATTAATTCCTTTTCCTCATACCTTAGCAGTAGCTAAAGTGGTAAACTCATTGAGGAAAGGAACTCCTAGTACATCTTATTGTGTCTGGCAGAATATTCAACACACACTGTAAGCATTCAATAATTATCCATGGTTGGTGGATAACCACATTTGTTCTGAAACAATACACGGGATATTTTTTAACACATCATGTGTTTTTTCATATTTTGCTAAAATAGTCTTCTGTTTACCACGCAACTCTTAGGGCAATCTGTCTCTGAAAAGCAGCTCTCTGAGCCCATCACTGTCTTCCTTTAAAGGCTCTGTAATGTCTTTTCTCCTGTGAATAACTTCAATCAGTGCTTCAAAGCCACTTGGGCTATCTCTGTTAATGACTCTTCTGCTAGGTGATGCCTCTCCTACTGTGCTTTTCACTATACCCAGTGTTTAGTTATACTAAAGGATACACTGCAATTGTTTGTTAACTGCCTGTTTCCCTTCTAGATCAGTTATTCTCAAACTTTTTGGTCTCGGGATTCTTTTATACTCTTTAAATGTAGTGAGCTCCAAAGATCTTTTATGTGCATGTGAAATACAGCAATCAATATTTATCACTAGAAATTAAAACTAAGAATTTCTTAAAATAGTAGTTGATTTTAAAGTAACCGCAATGTCTATTATTTAAGTAATATTTCTATGAAAAATAACTAATTTTCAAGCCTAACCAAAAAAATCAGTAATAGAGTAGCATTTTCTTACATTTTTGCTAGTCTCTTCACTGTCTGACCCACTACAGGAAAGCTAAATTCTCATAACTGCTTCTTCTTTCTCTAATGATATCACACATCTTATAGCCTCTGAATAACTCCACACTGTACACTTGTGAGAGAAATGTTGTAAAAAAGGCAAGAAATGTCTTGATAATATTATGAAAATAATTTTGTCCCTGAAGGTCTTTTAAAAGGGTCTTAAGGTTCCCTGGGACTCTCACATCTCTAACCTTGTTCTACATACTAACATCTTGAAAAAGATAATTCTTTTCTTTGTAATCTTAGAACCCCAAATAGTGCAAGACTTATAACAAGTATTAATTTTTTTTAAATATGCTGAAAAAGTGAGTGAATGAACAACAAATAATTAAAAGTCAACTCAGGATACCTTCTAATCACTAAGGATGAATCCACACAAAATTCAAGAAGAAAAGATAACAGTTTTGAGACAGCAATTAAACATCAATTACCATCCATCTGAATGAGTAGTTCAGACTTGACTCTGCGACTTGCCTCATGTTCATCAGAGGTTCCTCTTCGACTGCAGATAGAATCTATCTCATCAATGAAGATTGTGGTGGGGGCATAAAATCTAGCCTTTGTAAAAATGTTAAGAAATTATTAATCTCATAAAATAATATGATTTCTTTTAAAATTCCATTTCTTCTATAACAATGGCAAGAGAAAAGAAATTTCTCACTGCCTTAATGCCTTCAATTTGGTTATCGACAGGTTAAATCATATCAGGAAAAGGAAATTTATAAAAATAAGTTATTTGGATGGTAAGGTTGGATAGAGATAAATGGCACTTCAAGAACTCTTCTTTCTATTCCTGTATATGAAAATTTCCTTAATAAAACAAATTTCCCTTAAATCACCTTTCTCCTTGAATATGTATTCTTAGGTTATTTTTGAAATCCCTTAGGAAAACAGAATAAACTTTAAAATCAATTTATGATTTTTAAGATTAAAATAATTTTCTGCTCAACCAGCTTATTAGCAATCCAAAAATATCAGAGAAACCACACGTATTTCTAAAGTTTCTTTCACCTTCATTGAATAGAATACTAAGAAGCCTTCTGTTACCTCAGAGAGGAAAACAAACCAAAGACCTATCATTCACTCAACAAAACCCACCACTCCATCTTACTGAGGGGTCAAAAAACTATAAAACTACACATACAACTGCCCTTTAAAAAAAAAATGCCTAGGTGACTGGACATAGATTTTAGAGAGGGAAAGCTTGCCTATATAGTGTATCTGAAATCTGAATATATCACCACTTACCATTTCAAATAACAGACGGACTAACTTCTCAGATTCACCTCTATATTTAGACGTCAGTGTAGAAGAGGAAACATTGAAGAATGTCGTGCCACATTCAGTGGCAACAGCTTTAGCTAGCATAGTCTTGCCAGTACCTGGAGGTCCAACCATCAGTACACCCTGAAATTTATTTAAAAGATGTATTAAATGATTTATCAAGTTAAGATGTTCTCTTATAAAGTATCATAAATTATCAATGTACATTAAATTTTCCCATCAAAAGTAAACTCAATTGTCATAGTAAAATCATGGTGTATTTGACATGAGTATCATTTTATAGAGAGAAAAATGAAGAGTGACTTTACAGAAAGTCCAAATCACAAGTGAGCTGACAAAGGACCTTAAAAAACAAAGCATCTTCTGATACCTTAGAGAGAATGTATTTAACTTTCCTGAACCTGACAGAAGGTAAGTCTTGAGCACAGCTTAAGAGTGAATGCTGTGAAAATAAGGCATTTCTACATATAGTTAAAAAAGTTGCACACTCCTTGTCTTTATAAAGAACAAAATTGATTTTAACAATACACAATATATATTTTTAAAAAAAGATCATTTACTACTTACTAGGTAATTAAAATTCACTGGTGTTTTAAACACCAGCAAATTAGCTATCATTTTATCAGTTTAATGTGCTAGAGCGTTAATAAATTTATATAGTGTTAGTGATAGAAAAAGCCACTAGATATATTATAGACTACAAAATACATTTTAATTACTTTTTTTCATTTTAATTACCACATTTGAAAACAGAAAAGTATCCTTTAAAACTAAATAAGGAATAAAAATTAGTCAAGAAAACTAATCTAGTCTTGAAAACTAATGGATTTTAAATACCTACTTTCTTCTAACATGTTTAAAGGGAATAAATAGTTAATACTACATTTATTTTACATGATGGTGATTCTTAAGACTGCTGACCCATTTGTTAATTGTTTAGTAAGTTTCTGGAGAATTAAACTTTAAAACTACATATATGTCAAAGTCTCATTGCTCCCCAAATTCAGAAATCATACAAGTACTATTTGAGTTATAGAATTTTGATAGTCAAAACAGAGATCACTAAGATTTAAAATCCGAGTTTTACTAGGTTACTACCTCACACCATACACAAAAATCAACTCAAAATGGGTAAAAGAACTGAACATAAGACCTGAAACCATAAAATACATAAAAAAAATATATAGGTGAAACACAACATGACAGACATTTCAGTAACATCTTTAAAGACTCATCTCCCAGAGCAAAGAAAGTGAAAGAAAAATTAAACAGTTGGGATTACATCAAACTAAAAAGCTTCTGTACAGCAAAAGAAACATTAGCCGAAGCAAAGAGACACCCTACTGATGGGGAGAAAATTTTCACACTCCATACAATTGAAAAGAGATGGATCACAAAGATCTACAAAGAACTCACATAAATCAACAAAAACAAACTAAAAAATCCAGTGAAAAAATGGACAGAAGACCTAAAAAGACATTTCTCCAAAGAGGAAATACAAATGGAAAACAGGTATATGAAAAAATGTTTAACATCCCTTCCAAACAGGAAAATGCAACTCAAAACCACAATGAGATACCACATTACACCAGTGAGAATGACACATATTAAAACAAACAAACAAACAAAAAAAACAAAACAAAACAGGAAAACAATAAATATTGGTGAGGATGTAGAGAAAAAGGAACTCTTCTACACTGCTGGGGGAGATGCAAACTAGCCCAATCACCATGGAGAGTGGTGTGGAGGTTCATCAAACCCAAAAATTGAGCTAGCAGATGACCCAGCAATTCCATTCCTAGAAATCTACAAAGACACAATAACATTAAATCAAAGGACACATGTACCCCTATGTTATTTCAGCACTATTTAAAATAGGTAAATATGGAAACAACACAAAAGCCAAAAAAAATGGGCATTTTAGATGCATCCAGAAGACTGGATCAAGAAGATGGAGTGTATACATACAACGTAATATTATTCAGCAATCAAAAAAGATAAACATGCCATATGTAGTAACATGGATGAAGCCAGAAGGGATTATGTTCAATGAAATAAATCAGAAAGAAAAAGAAAAATACCAGATGGCTTCACTTATAGGAGGAATACAGGAGAGCCAAATAAGATATTGGAGAAAAAATAATAACAATAAAAAACAAACAAAAAACAATTAACAAGTACTATAAATCAGAGACATTCTGCCGGGGAGGAGGAGGAAGAGGGATCACGCTAGGGCAGGGAATAGCACAAGCCGATTATGGGAAAGGTGCTTGGGTGAACTGGTGGTGGGAATTCCAGGGTGAGAGAAGAAAGCAAACATTGTGCATAAATAATGACATTATATATGTGTATGTGTGTGTGTGTGTGTGTATGTATGTTATATATATACATATGCATATGTATATATGTATATATATATGTTACATTAATAAAAAATCTTGTTTTACAAAAAAAATTTTTTTTGCTTTTCAGTCTTGTGTATAAGATTGAAAATTAAATGTTGCCTTCCTAGAAACATTCTTTACTAAACTCATTTTAAAACTCAAGAAAAAAAAGATGGAAAACAACTAGCAGCATAGACCCAGTTATAACTAATTCATTATCTCCTCCTAATGTCCCCTTTTCTATACCCATTCATCACTTCCTGAAATGTCATAATTTGACCAGTTCTGACAGAAGTTAATATCTGTACATAAAGATAATTCATACAGTACAGTATTTATATATTTCACTTCTTTATGGCACTACTCTTTTAAGTATCTTCTCTATTTCTTGTACCTCCTTCTCTATTTACTTTCCCCTCTCAGTATGTAAGAATACTTAAATTTATCTCATTAAAAAAATTTTGCTTGACTACAAATCCTCAAAGTACTATCCACCTCTTATATTTGATTGTTAACCTTCTTAAAGAAATGGTTTATGATCCCTATTTCTTCTTCACGAGGTAAAATCTGGCTTCTGCTTCCACTATACACTAAAAATATTTCATTAAGTTTAAAAATATTTTAAAATATAAATATGTTTTACTAATTATGTGTATTTACTAGTCCAATGGTCACTTCCCATTTTCCTGCCTTCTCTCTGACCTGATGCTGCTGATTGCTGGTGTTCACTCTCTCTCTCTAGGCTTGTTCCATGATACTGCTCTTTCCGGGTACTTTACACACATAATTACCTTCAGTATCTTTCAGTTCTGTCCCCCCCAAAAAAAAAACTCCTGCCCCTCCTTTCATCCCCAAAGCAATTCTAAGTCTTTTGTTCTTTACCCTTTATAAAACTCCTTGAACAATTTTATCCATGTCCATATTATCAACCACTGCTTATATCTCAGTTTTAATTTAAACTCAAAAGCTCCACGCCTCCATTTCACATTACCTGCTGAGTATTTATTCAAATATATTTTATTTCTATTTAAACCTGCCCCTCTTCTCAATTTACAATTATCAGCCCATTGTACCCTGTATATTAAAGAATTTGGCTAGCCTTAATCCTTTATCTAGCCTTAGGGATTTCAAGCTTAAGTAAGTTTCCCTTTTGGCAACACTCTCTGTTGTCACACATTCACACACTAGTAGGATACAGCATCCTAATAACACAGGTAGTGCACCACAGAAGCATCACATTTGGCATTCTCCCACATCGTACCCTATGCATTTTTTCCTATGACTAGTTTTGATTTGCATCCTTTTATATTACAATAAAATTCAGACCTATTGATAATGCTTTCCTAAATCATTCCAGAGAAGTATTAACTAGAGGAAACAGTGGAAATCCCCAAATTTATAGTGAGCTGCTCAAAAATTAGTAACCTCAGGACATTCATTTGCCACTGACATCTGCACTCAAGGCTATGCTGTGGAAAACTCATGAAGCTTGGCACAGTTTTAGACAGACAGAGTGGGTAGCAATTGCATACTCTCCTTCCATTCAAGCTTGGAATCTGGGAGCCTTACTTGTCTCTCTTCCTCATCCCTATAATACTACCAGTCATACTGTTATCACGTATACCTTTTAAACACCTTTTGCAAATTCATCCTTTTTCACTAGTTAAATAACAAATATCTTTGTTCAGGTCTTCATTCTTTAGCTAGAGTAAGTGCCTTCTGTTCAGATTCCTAATCTATCATCATCTATTCCTAATCTATCATCATCAATTCAGCCTCCAAACTGCTGTCAAGGTGACCTTTATATATCTGCAAATAACTCTCCTGCTAAAAACTTGCAGAGTTTGTCATGAGAGGTAGGTTGTACCTACTAGTGCAGCTGTTTTAAAAACTTCTTTAAATACCTATTGTACATTCTTATTTCCTCTTTTAAATATCATCTTAAAATTATAATAAAGGAGGAAATTATAGTAATATACTCTCCAAATAACGCAAACCTATAACAGTGTGTAAACATTTTTAAACTGTGAGAAGAATCAAAATGTCATGTGTTTTAAGCTATTTGTAGAAATACAAAATATCTCCTCTCAGGCACATCAAAAGAGGAGAAAATACTGAGAATGGAAACAGACTTTCCTAACTAATTCAGAAGGGCAAAGTAAGATCATGCTTTTATATCACTCCACCACAGTAAGGAAGGACTCTGCCTATGGCTAAGACAAAAAAAAAAAAAAAAAGTTCACACAGCAATCATTGGAAAAGATTTTCAATAAGTTAAAATGAAAACACTGGACTTGAAAGGAACTAGTCCTGGGCAGAATTCAAACTCTAAGGCAGAGGGCAAGCTATAAAAAGGAAATAGAAAAAAAACATTCTGATAATGTCTGAGAATTATACCAAGTTAGGTGAAGCGATCAAAATAATGAGAAATAAGCCAACTTTTAGAAAGTAATTTGATCAAACACTTATTTTACAAGATTGTGCTTGTTAACTTTTTACTTACAGAAACAGACATCTAAAAAACTTTGAAAACTAATCTCTAACTTAATGCCCCTAGTGAAAATGACTTTAATTAAAAACTAGTTTCAGGCCCTTCCTGGTGGCGCAGCGGGTTAAAGCACAGCACTAAGAAGCTAAAGCCACTTCAGCAGGAGTTTGATCCCTGGCCGAGGAGGTGATCCACATGGCACAGCAGACCTCTCCTGACCTGCCTGCTGCTCCCCAATCTGTTCTGCTCCCCACTCTGTCTTTGGTTAATCTTCTCACTGCCCCTGCACCTGTGGCCTGTACCCAGTTCTGTATGCATAAATAAATAAATCTTGAAAAAAAACCTATAGTTTCAGTACCATAAGCTCTTCTCCTGCCACACAAAGGTAATACATCTTAACAAATAATTTAAATCCAATTATTTAAGGGATATACAAACCTCCCCCAATACCTTTACAAATTACATTAATAAACATATAAAGAAACCTTTACAAATTACATTAATAAACATATAAAGAAACCTATCTGTCATTATCTAGTAAGAAACTCTACACTATCTATACTATCTTAATATATTCTCACCTTCCATGGTCTTCTAATTCCTTTGAAAAAATCAGGCATCCACATTGGAAGAACAACAGCTTCTCTTAATAACTTCTTAGCTTCTTCCAGATCAGCTATATCATCCCTTTGTAAGCAAAAGTTTCATGTTTATTCAGGGACACTTCTGAATATGGTCAAAACCAATTTCTTTTTTTTAAGTTATGAAAAGTATTCCTTTTCTTTGCTGACAGAAGTTCTTATGTTAAAAACATTCTAATTTTTACTTCATAAAGTGATCAGTTATGACACACTGCAGTTATTAATTAGGACATCTTACTCAATTAACCACCTTTGTTAGTTATGTCAACATCAAATTAACATGTATGCTACCTTTCTGATATTCTAAAAGAGCTGTTTCCTGCCAATTCTATACATTCATATTATGAATGAAGTCATACATGAAAAATAATAAGACTCATAACAAATCAACCTATAACATGCTTTTTCCTCTACTTTAATTCAAGAACTTAAAAGAATCTAACCAATGAATGCTAGGATTCCTGGACACAATGTCTCTCTCAAGAGCTTCCACCAGATCCTTATCATATCCAGCACCATCAAATTTTGGGATTTCACCATCACTTGCACCATCTTGCATATTTTTCCTCCCCTAAGGACAGACATTTAAAAAAAAAGTATTGATCAATAACGACAACTTTAATTAGCATTGTTAAATTTTTTAAAAACTATAGTCATTTTAAAATGACATTAAGATACTTTTTCCAACTGCTCAAATGTCACCTTCTCTATTTATCAGAAATAGGTGAAGTGACCAACTATTAGATACTTCTTCAAATGTACATTCTCAGAAAAACAGCTACAGATAAAATTAAAATGATCCTTGCTAGATACCATAGACTGGGAACGCCTACCTCTGAATTTGAGGATGAAGATTTCTATTATTAATTAACTACATTAATGCAAATGAAGAAAGAAAATTAATTTAATGAAACCCTACTACTTAGCAAGAAATTTCATACATATTGACTCATTTAATACAACAACCCTATAAGAAACAGGTATTTTATCTTTATTATTACAGAATAAGTAACTGGGACCCAGAAAGATGAAACAACTTAATGAAGACCACAGTTAATATGTCAGAGTAGTTGTATTAATCCAGGTCTTCATAACTCCCCAAGTCCAATGCCCTTCCTATCAAACTACCTTGCACTTGGCTGAGTCAGCTTAAATTCTCAAAACAGGTTGTGTATATCAAAACTACTACATCCTTCAAAGCATTCAAGAGAGTTGGAACTCTACAATTACATTTTACAAAGCCTTAGCCCTCTCCCTGTTTACTATAAGTACTCCCTCAGGATTCAGGGTTTCTTCCTAGAAAGGTCCTTTGGACTTCATCACAAAGTTGATGCAATGGCAATGATAAAGAGGACCATTTTAAATAATTTTAGTAAGGCATTAAAACTATATGCTTTACCCCGATTTTTTTTTATTTAATAATATGGTAGCTTTAAAAAAAATTATGTTATAGTTTCTGTGGGGTGCTGCCAAGATTTACTGATCTTTGAAGAGCTTTAAATGAAACATGCTCAGATTGCCAGTGATAATTCAACCACTGGAACTACTTCAGCAGACAAAGCCAACCACCTCCTCTGAGATTCAGTCCTACAGTTACTGTCTAATATAAAAATGAAGGGGGAAAATGATCAATTTCCTAAGCATAAATCTTAAAACAGAGAACAGGATAAAACTCTCCTACCATACTTCATATAAGATAAACCAATGGCTCAATCATAAGGCTGAAAAGGGAATAAATGGCTTCCTTTTGGGCAAATGTCCCAGTTCTTTAAATTACTAGGTAAATGATCAAACAGTACTCTGGTGATTTGGCCTCAAAAAATGAATAACTTACTGTTTCTTAGGTAGTACTGTGGTACTATTAAGGTAAACTTTCAAAACTCTTCTAGGAATAAATCAACTAAAGACTAAAACCTGGATATATATCTCAGTCTTAATAAGCCAACTTGATATGGCACTGAAACTAGAGACTTAATTTAAAAATTGGCATTAAAAATATAAGCAGATAGCCATTATTTACAGGACAATCCAAATGGTAGTGGGGACTTGATAAACACTATAAAGGGAAAGGAAAAGCTGTACATCTACCTAAAAAAAAAAAACAGGAATCATAGTATTTTATAAAAAATAAATGTGTGTATTTACTAACACATTTTTTTGTTTTTAGATTTTAGATAAATGAATGAAAATACATTATCTGTTCTCATTACATCAATGTAGTGGTGGAAGCAAGTAATAAGTAAACAAACCAGAAACATTCATACATTTAATTATGAAGCACTATGAAAAAACTGGTGTCGGTGTGGCTAAAAGACAAAAAGAATAGATTAGAGAGTGAAGTATAGGCTAGCTTCTCTAAGTGTTTACAGCCCTGCGAAAATTTTAGACTTTACTCTAAGTGCATGGAGAAATTTTTAAAAAGATTTACATTTTTAAATGACCCATGTGGGTGGTATACAGAAAAAAAAAAAAAAAACGGTGGAAAAGAAAAGCAGAAGCAGAGATATAAAAGCCTGTTGAGTACTCAAAACTAAGCCTCTCAATTCACAGAAAAAGAAATGTGAGCATAAGTTTGTCTTGCCCTAGAATCCCAAGTTTCTCAAAGTTAGGAAAAGAAGCCTTCAATACAAACTAAAAAGTCCAAGGAATATTCTAGTAACTTTTTCAAATAAAAATGATAAGGCTACATAAAAACAGATTTAGGAAAATTAAAAATAATTAATTTGGCTACTTTGGGAAATCAATAAAATTAATCCTTCAAAACAAATGCTTAGATAAATTGGAATAGGAAAATCAAGTATAGTTAACTGTGCTTTCAGTTAATCAGTTAGATTAAGTACAATACCTAAAAGAAACTTAGAAAATGTTCTTTCAGATGTCAACATTATTAGCTACACATTTAGTGATAAATACTAGTAGCAGTGTTACTGAAATAATCCCAGAATTTTTGCTTAAGATTTTTACATCATGAGGTCAACGTTAGCAAGAATTTGATATTTAGCATGAAGCTGATATATTTTTTCTTACTATAGTCAAATTTTTTGTTTCTTTTTAGTAGTATCTAAATTAACCATATCAAGGAAGGTTGTTAAAGACCTTTCTTTAGTATTAGTTAATCTGTTTGAGGAAAATGAAGCTAAAATTAGTTACCAACCCCAAACTATAGTCAATAACATAACCTATTCAAAATTTTTTTTTTTTTTGCCTTTTTATTGATGCCTTCTCACACTAGCAGATGAAGTGAAACGGCTACTTTCTCTGAGTCTTTCACTCTAAAAGAAATATTACAAGTACATTACACCCAGAAAGAGGCCCAGGATGACAAAGGGTTCAAAAATTCTATCATATGGAATAGGTTCAAAGATATTGAAGACATTTAAGCTGAAAACAAAAATGTGGATCAAGCAACAAAAATCAACTGATCTAGGAATGTCTAAGCTGAACTGTAGGTGACGTTTGGTTCTTTCAGTAAAGACATTGCTTCTCACTTGGCTATTTAACTCATCTGTTACTTAAATTCAAGACCCAAGACATGCAAAATTTCTTGGAAATGGAAATGCATGCCATATTTAGAGAACTGATTTGTATTTTGTATCATGTCTTTGTTAGTTTCCCATTTTCATATTATCTTTATAGTTAAATTCATATACTGCCTACTACATGCCAGCCATTATTCTAAGCGCTTCATGAAACCATCTTAACCCACCTTAAAAGTCCTATACAGTAAGTATCCTTATGACTTATTATTTTTTTAAATAAAAAAAAATTTTAAGTCACTGACTATTTGATTAATCACCAGTCAATAGCTCTCAAAAGAATATTCAAATCCAGTTTTTAAATCTCTCTGTATCATCCCTGTACTCACTCATCATGAAAAAGTACTCAAATGTGACTTACCACATTTTAATCTGAATTCTATTAAAGTCATATACCATTTTAATCATGAGCTGATAATGAAAACACTGTTCATTTCACTAAGTTAATTAAGCATAAAGCCATAATCTTAGACACTTGAAAATCAGTTTTATGAATTTAATTTACTTTTGGTTTTAATACAAAAACATTTCTATTTAGTATTTTACTTTTTGACTTTTTAAATAAAAAAATGCATGTTATTTCTATATATACTGTACTAAATCTAGATTTAAGTTGTAAAATAATAACACATCCAATTTTTTCAGTTCCATTCAAATGAGACTGAAATATATAGCAGAAAAGGTTACTTTATTCATGTGATTCTCCTCAATAAGAAAATAATTAACTTGAGGCCAGAAGTCACCTCATTGAAGTTTGTATTCCTGGTATCCAGATGTATGATTGACACAAAGTATGGTAAAAAATTACCCCATGTGTAAATCAGATGGAGTAACAAACTGGCCTCATAAGACTGTCTAGACCTGCTAAGAAAAAAAAGACCTGTAAGATCTGAGCAGATCACTCTACAAAAGCATTACTATATGCTGAAAAGTAGTATATTTAAGTTTAAACCTAAACTGAAGGCTTTCAGCAGTTTTTTAAACAAGAATATTATATTTAATCACTCTCAGAAAATGAACTGGTACTCTAAAAAGAAAGAGGTATCTGTGGCACATTAAAAGAAGACAGTAAGCATTTTCAAATTAAAAGGATATGTGGCAGGATTAAAGCAGAACTGGGGGGAAAAAAAGTTGATTTCATAGGAATGTATTTAAAAAGCTGATATAGGCCCTCTCTGGTGGCGCAGTGGGTTAAAGCACAGCACTACGAAGCTAAAGCCATTTCAGCACAAGTTTGATCCCTAGCTCCGGAGGTAACTCACCCACATGGTGTGACAGACCTTTCCTGACCCACCCGCTGTTCCCCTCAGTGGCAGACCTCTCCTGACCCACCTACTGCTCCCCTGAGTTAATCTGCCTATTCTGTTCCCCACTCTGTCTCTGTGAATCCCCTCACTACCCCTGCACCTCTGGCCTATACCTCAGTTAGGTGTGCATAAATAAATAAATCTTTTTTAAAAAAAAGCTGATATATATGTAAAATATAAAAAGCTTCAAAAGGGACCTGAAGTATGCTTAAAAAAGAGTAACATTTGTCACTACTGCTGTTATTATTAGTTGCTCCACTATACTATTTACAACATTAAGAAAAAATCCAAAGATAATGAAAATCTGGGGTAAGAAACATCATTTTTTTGTCTTGGTTTTTTTACATTTATAAAGTTTCAATTACAACAACAACTTTCAAGCATTGGACCATGACACAAAGTAGAACATGAGCTAATTATATAAGTCATATGAAAAGTATATAACTATATAACTGGATTTTTATATGTTCATATAACTAATTTTTTCCTTCAAAGTAATACTGTCTTTACCATAGGAAATACACTAAAATTTCTAGGCAACTCTACATCTTTTTTAAATTTGTTTTAAAGCAGGTTGTAGTAGACAATTGATTTTTTAAAAGCCAACAATACTGGGAAACTACAGCGTATGAAAACCCTTATTTTTAAGTTAGCTGTCAATCTGTCAGCTTCACCTAAGGTATCTCAAACCCATACCACAGACTTCAGTTAGTTTTAGGAACTCTACTATTTAATGAATATTTGAGTGCTTAAAATAATCATACCTGATAAACCTTTCAAATTCTAATAAAATTTCCATCAGTTTGTTCTTTCTTAATTGTAATTAACAAATTTTATTTAGAGTAACTCAGTAAACATCCTTTATCTTCAAACTAGTTTTTTTTTTGTAAGATGACATCATTTTTCCCTGTGATACACTTTGTTCATTTGTTTTTATGTATACAAAAAGAGGCCAGAGGTGTGGGGGTGGTGAGAATATTTGCCAGAGACAGAATGGGAAGCAAAACAGGCAGATCTACTGAAATATACTGCTGAGGGGAGCAGCAGTCAAGACAGGAGAGGTCTGCTGCACATGTGACTCACTTGCCGAGCCAGAGATCTAGCTGTTGCTACAATGGCTATCGATAGCTTCATAGTGTTGTGCTTTAAGCTGTTGTGCCACCAGGGAGGTCCCTGTTTTTTGTTTTAAAAATTATTTTCCAGTGACATTCTGAGTATTCACATGTCAATGTGGAATAGCTAAAACTTAGAAAATTACTTTAAGGACATTTACAACCTGTAGAAAAATTTGACATTCAACAACTGCTGCCTGATTGTTCTGTTCTTAAGATTCATATTTAAAAATTAGCATTAGTCAGTTGTTCCAGGATAGTAATCAAACACAACCCAGATTTTCAATATAGTTTGTGGGGGATACCACAATATCCCAAAACTACAATAAGACAAATTACCAAAAAGAAAAAAGCTCTGGAAAAAAATAAGTCATCGCAAACTACTATTTGTGTGTGTGTGTGATTTCAACACGTAGGTTTAATAAAATGGTAAATTTTCTATTTTGTGTGGGGTTTTTGTTTGTTTGTTTTCCCATCTGTACTTATATATTTTCAATTAAATTTATTTATTTAATATATATGTACATCATTATTCATTTTTAAGCAATGTTTAATTGCCCCAAGTGTAGACCACATAGAATTTCCTACCCTAATTCTCCAATTTCCACCTAGGCACCATCACCACAGTCCTCTGTGCTCCTCCCTCCCTCCTCCTGATCTCTCCCTCATCCTCTCTTGCAGGGAGTCTCTGGTTTGTTTTTGACAATCTTCTTTTCCTAATCACCAATTACCTTAGGTAAGTTCCTTTACTAGTGTTCTCTACCTCAGTTTCTTCATTTGTAAAATGAGGGTAAGACAAAACTATACTTGCTTCATGGAGCTGTTTCATGAATTACTGTCTAATCATTCCGAATGGTACTTAATAAGGCAGCATCCAATAAACCATAACGTAGGTTCTTCTTTTGTATTATATGAAATTAAGGTAAAGATTAAAAGTTCTTCACTTGGCTCTAAAAGTTTACCTAATAATAGAAAAGCAAGGCTTGGATTTCAGCTACTACTTTATTCTCTAAAAAGCAAACCAGTATATGCTACATACAAATGAAAAATGAGGAAGAAACAAAGATGATACATAATATCATTTTTTAAAGAGTCTATTATGTAGCTGTGGAGTGGGAACAGTTTAATTTCACCAACAGGAAAAACTTACTCATTATAGTCCCTGGTTAGACTGAAAAGGATTTGAGGTGGGGTGAATTTATGTTTTATGGCAAATTAGCTCTACCAAATTATAAACCAAAAAGTCCTACTTCATTTTCAGTGTCACAGTGAGGTAAAGAAGTAGGTTTCTAAATCTATATCAAAAAACACTAGATGGTCTAAACAGTGACAAGGCCTAGAATGTTGGTTGATTCAAGAGCCCTTCATTCAGAAGCTACTAACTGAAATGCTATCTAATAAAAATATGCAAATATATAATTTTTAAGAACAGCTACTTGCTATTACTAATCATATTTTTATTATAAAAACCACGGCATGCATGATATATCTTGAACCCCTCAACTAGGAAAATAAAATTTTTGTGGCAACTCAATTAAATTACATTATCATCCATTTATAACATCACAATGGAAATGAAGAACATCATCACTAAACATTTATTTTTGTCTTTTTATTAAAATAAAGGCTGAGACCCTCCCTGGTGGAGCAAGGGAGCAAGGGGTTAAGACGCAGCACTGCAAGCTGTTGCCAGCTGCTTCAATGCAGGTTCGATCCCCGGGCCCGGAGTTGATCCACATGGTGCGGCAGACCTCTCCTGACCCACCTGCTGCTCCCCTCAGCAGGGTACTTCATCGACCTACCTGTTCTGCTCCCCACTCTGACCCTGGAGAATCCTCTCACCACCCTTGCACCTCTCGACTGTACCCTAGTTCTGTATGCATAAATAAATCTTAAAAAAAAATGTAGCCTTAAATAATTAATTAAATTAAATTAAGGCTGACAGATACATCAGGTCATTCTGATTTAGCTCCTTACTCTGTTAAGATTTTCTTCAGCCCATTTTCCATTTTACTTTTGAACAAAATAGAATTTCCACAATCATTTCACCATGAACCCTAACCAAGGGAAATTTTCTCATTAGGAAAAAAGAAAAAATCTGTTCTACTGTAAAATTTATGGCTAAACAAAAGATTTTTTCAAATTTTTAATAATGAATCATAACATCTGATTTTGTGTATATATACCTTTATAAAGTTTTTACAATTAAGTTTTCATATATCATTTACTTAATAAACAATATGAGTTTATTTTTAACATATTGTTTTAATTTTTAATACACTATTTTGGGCCCTCCCTGGTGGCACAGTGGGTTAAAGAACAGCACTGCAAGCTAGCCTCAGCTACTTCAGTGAGCCTCAGCCCCAGTGATCCACATGGCACAGCAGACCTCTCCAAACTCACCCACTGCTCCTCTCAGCAATGTACTTTGTCTATCTGCCTGTTCTGCTCCCCGCTCTGTCTCTGGGGAATCCTCTCATCGCCCCTGTACCTCTGGCCTGTGCCCCAGTTCCATATGCATAAATAAATAAATCTTTAAAAAAATTTAAAAAACAAAAAACACTATTTTGAAAATTTCTACAAAAGATTCATTTTACTAAAGATATGTGTGTGCGCACATGCATGTATCTCTGAGATTACTGCTGCTACAGAATCGTCTTCAGAGTACAAAGATTGCCTAGGTTTTAAATCAGACATTTTAAAATCTCTTTCATGTCAAAACAAGAGTACTCTGAAAAGTCAAAAAAAAAATTTGTAATGTGAACCAAATGTCATGGGCATAAGTGAGACAGTTACAAAGAAATATAGTCTTGCCTTGTCATCTTTCCCTCTTGCTCTAGAATCCTTCTCCCTACTTGTAGAGGGTTTTTCACTCTTTGATATAGGATGTGCTCGGCCTACAGGTCCCCGTGCGCCTATTCCTGGCATTTCTTTCCTCAGAGGTCTTACTTCTCGATTGGGACGCCTTATTTGATGTGGAGCTCTGACAAAAGAAAAATGAAAATTGAAATTAATCAGAGGCAAAAGTATTTCAATACTATCTTAATAATATCAAATAAGAAGTCCCAAATTTCTATTCTATTCTTTTTTCCCCAATTCATGACCACACCTATTAGATTTTCAAAGTTTTTAATCTATCAGTTTTCTCATGTTTTTTAAAATAAACTGATTCAATTATTAAATACATATAAATGACATGTCTAGCAGCAATCATTTTGTCAAAATTACTTTTTAACCAATAGAGGGCAATACAGACTATTTTTAGGTAATAAACTTAATAATGTAGTGGGAAGTCAACTATTCACTACTGTCTTAAACCAAGAATTAACTTTTAAGCATGAAGGACAGGAATTCAAAATATGTATTTTTGCACAAATTTATTTTTTACAAGCAAAATGATTGTCTCTGCTCTATACTGGACCAGTATTTCATTCACCAAATTACAAGTGGCAAGGTTTAAAATTAAATATTCTTATAAAAAAAGTAATTTATGTATTAAAAATATTATTTATGTTTTAAAGGTATAAAAATCACAGAATCACTCAAATTATACAAGCTTCAAATGTAAATTAAGAATTTCAATGAATATATAAAGTAACTATACACATAAAGTGACATTTTGCTTCATGTAATTTGAAATGTTTTCTTTAAATAGTAAATTTGAAGGCTTTTCTGCACAAGTATTTATTTGTCTTTCTGGGTGTCAAGAGGACTACATTATTTTATGTCTAATTCCTCAGTCTTTCCTTGACCTGTTCCTGCCTAGCTCTGTTTCCTACCTTTTCTCTATATATAGTCTGCTGGTAGTTGTAAGCCCTTCGAATCCCATGTTGTATTCTTTTGTTCACCCATATGTCACATCTATTATTACCCCTTATTCAGCTTCATGCTTTTTATTCACTTAACTCATCATGGAATTTTTTCTTCCTGGCATCAGGAAAAGTAACATATATACATATAATTCAATTAGTCCTACAGGGAAGGAAAATGGATAAAAAACCAGGATCATTATAGACTCAAGGCAAAAAGATTAAAAAAAAAAAAAAGGTTAACATATTGCAGGTCTCATGTAACATCTTCAGACTGTTGCAGTTATATCATGGCATAAAATTGTTAGTTATGGGCCCTCCCTGGTGGGCAATTGATTAAAGCTCAGCACTGCAAGGCAGCCATAGCCCTTCAGTGTGAGTTCCATCTCCCACCCAGGAAACGATCCATGGCAGACCTCTGGCATCCATGGCATGGCAGACCTCCCCTGACCCGCCCAATGTTCCCCTCAGCAATGCACTTTGTCAATCTGCCTGTTCTGCTCCCCACTTTGTCTCTGGTGAATCCTCTCACCACCCTGCACCTCTGGCCTGCACCTCAGTTCTGTATGCATAAACCTTTTTTTTAAAATGTTAATTATGAAATAAGCTAATTAAAAAAACCTGCATGTCTCTGTTATAGGTTACCATATACTATTTCTGAATCCTTAGAGTATAATCCAATTAAACAATTATTTACTGAACACCCATTAGGAAGTATATAATCCTTACTATGGTAGGCCCTACAAGAAGACAAAGGAAATATGCTATTTTGTGAAAAAAAATTTAGGAAAGGAAGTAGAAAAAATAGATAAGGCATTTCTAATATTAAAGCTATTATTATATTACTGGTTATACTGCATTACTCATTTTTTAATCATTCTGCCAATAAAATAAAAATATGATGAGTCATAAGAACTAAAAATTCTATATTGCTTTTTTCCTAATATTTCAGCATAATTAACATTTTAAAAAGAATTTTTGTTATCTTTTGATAAAGCAGTGGAAAGCAGATCAGAACTTTTATTTACATATATTTTCCTGAGTTTATGTTTATGACCCAAGACCATAAAATGTGGCCAACAATCACTTCTGCATAGAATACCCATTAAGTTAGCCCCTTTGTTAGCAGCTGCGCCTGCTATTTAAATAGTCTATCACTGTGGTCCTGTTTTTTAGATACAGTCTGAAGCTTTTGGCTGGCAAATCCATCCTTTATATCTGCATGCCATGCTGCTCCTCAACTGTTGGATTTCTCCCACTAGAACTAAGTTGCTTAAGATGAATTGTAGTGAATCTTGAAATATTTATTCTGCCTTCTCAGCTTGTGCTTTCCCCATGTTACTCTCTAATTAATAGTTGTTTAGGAGTGCTGCTAGAGTCTATTTTGCACACACCTCCAACTCCGTAAAGCTATGTTGCTAGAATTACTTCAAAGCTCACACATAGTGTGTAACTAAGTGTCTGCTACTGCTGACCTTGTTCTGTCACTCAATATTCTGATGAGCTCATGAATAGTATGTATGAATGAAACTCTCAAGAAGCCAGATGTGCCATTTGTGACAAATTCTATGTCTCCCAGAAAGTATGCCTCTCCTTTGTAAGTTTTCAGTTCCATCTCACTGCAGTTTGATATTGTATTTGTAAGAGACTCTGTCAACTTTCCATAAGACATCCTTGATTTGTTCTGTAATCTCGTCCTCTTTCTGCGCATCACTGCACAATGTCATGCTTCAATTTAAAGATTCAGTGGCAGTTTTTAGGCTATATAAGAAATGTCTCAAATGTTCTCTTACTGGTCTCTGCTTAAAAACAGACTTTAATAGGGTTACACAATATCATCAACCTCTGCCCCAATGGTCAAACATTGTACTAGTTTACAGAATTTCAAGTACAGAGAATAAGTAGATCTTCAGATAGTAGATTTCAGATAGTAGGTCTCATTGAGCTCTATTGTTCTATGTGAATGTATTTCCCTGTAGGAATGAAGAGAAATATGCATATTCTATCATATGCATATAAGCATATCCAATACTTCCTCTTTCTAAGCAATATTAATTATCAATATTTTATGTAAGTATTCTATCAGCATTGCTTATTATAACAAATATCTAGAAACAACCCAAATATCCTGTACCAGAAAAGACACAGAAACTGTACTACATAGTCACAGAATACTACATACAAGTGAATATTAATTATAACTATAAACAGTAACAGTAAGCAAACCCAAAGAATATAATATTCGGTGAAAAGTAAGTTCGAAGAACACATACAGTACGATCCCAAGCAAAATAGGATACTCCATGTAGACACAAACATATATTAGAAGTATAAAGAAAGTCAAGGGAATAATAATCCTAAATTCAGAACAGTCTCTAACTCTGAATGGGGAAAAACGGGAATTGGGTACAGGGGGACTTGAACAATAACAATAAAGTTGTTTATCTTAAATTCTATATGGGTACACAGATACTAAGTATTGTGACTCCTTTATATGTGTGTGTGTGTGTGTGTGTGCACTTTATATAAATTTTAATGACTCATTTTATCTATTCAGTAGTTAATAAAATTTTATATATGATTATACAATACTAGTTAATGTATCTGAGCACCAAAAAATAAAACCCAGATTCTCTTTTTTAATATTATAACTATTACTTATCAATAACATACACATTTCCTTGAAAAAAATAAAGTTTGAGCACTTAAAAAAATGAAATTATAGGCTAGCTACAAAGCTTCTGGTACATTCTACAAACATATACATTCTAGTGATGTGGGTTCAAAAAACATAGATTATCAGCTGAACCTACTGGATTACTGTCTGGCAAATTTCCATAAAAGATCATACTTAAAAGGATGTCTTGTGGCACCTATCTCAACAATCCCAGGAAGAAAAAGGGAAAGAGTTTTATTCTGGCGATGCCATTAGTCCACCTCATATTAAGAAACAGTCTAAGATCTGATCACAATTTTCTCCAATTGTTATACAGACTCCTCTTTAAGATCCTCATCTACTGAGCTCTTTCTGTTTCTTCTAGCTCTGTTTAATAATAATACTATATTTCTTATATTACATTTTTTCCCTCACATTGTTAGAATTCTAGTATAAAAACAAGTATTTTGGAACAGGCTCTATATATTACCAAGAATATAAAACAGATTAAAGTTAATTTCTGGAAAACAAAAAAAGTCTTACTTTATCATTACATTAATTATATTATTCTAGAATTAACTAAACAAGGAAACAGCCCTCTCCATAACTAATAAACTACTGAATATGTTCCAAGTAATTCATATTGAGACTTTAATTAAGACCTGGAATCCAAGTGAGAAACTGAGTCCTAAAGAAATTATTTAGTAAGGAATTAGAAGATTAAAACAAAGTTTAAATAGAAATTTAAAAACCTATGATTTGAAATTAAATATTAATTATAAATTTAATGTCCACTCTCATCTAATATTGTGACTATTCTTTAAAATCAGTAAATATTTATTGTTTACCTCATAAATACAAGAACTATGCTAGATGTTATGTTAATGTAAAAATGTTGCAAATACTATTCTATCTTACAGAGAAACCACATGGGAATTTGCAGTCAACATTAGATTTAGAATCCTAAAATCTGGGGGCCTTTTTACTCCAAGACCCAACAATTACTGATTATATGAGCATTATCACTTACTATCTGTAAGTCTCATGTTCTTTCTCTGTAGAAGCAAATATATCATAGAATTGTTAGTCAATTATTCACTGATATACAGTAAAATGTACATATATTAAGTGTAAAACTCAGTAAACTATGGTACTATATAACAACCCTTAGACCGACATATATAATAGCTCCCAATATCACAGAAAGCTTATTCACTGCTCCTTAGTCAATTTCAATTCCTAAACTTTTACTAGCATAGATTAAGTTTGCCTGTTTGAGTTTCACATAAATGGAACAAGTCCTATAAGTACATACACTGTGTCTGGATTCTTTCTTTCAGCATTACCTATGAAATGCATCCATATTCCCATATATAGCATAAATATACCACTATTTATCTAACTACTGCTGTTGAACATGTGTTGTGGTCCATTTGATGTTATTCTTTTCTGTTCATAGTAAATATTTATGTTCAATTCTTTGTGGTACATTTCCAGGAGTAGAATTGCTGTACCATAGGATAGATGTAAGATTAGTTAGTTAATATGGATCGTTTTCCAAAAAGATAGTATCATTTTAAGCTCCCACCAACAATGTGTAAGAGTGCTAGTTGCTCTAACCTAGCCATTCTTGCAAGAATGTAGTGGTAACTCACTACCTGTTCTCTGACTTTCTGAATGACTACAGATTCTGAGAACCTTTCAACAATATGCTTATTGGCCGTGTGAATATCTTGTTTTGTACAGTGCCTGTTCCAATCTCTAGTCCATTTTATTTTTTCTATCATGTTATCTCACTTTTATTAGTGTTGTTCTTTATCTGGATATAAGTCCTTTATCAGACATATATATGTATGTGTACACATATATACACACATTTATACACATGGATATATATGAAGATATTTGCATACCTTCATAACCTGACTTTTTATGTATATACATATATACACACACATACATATATAGCTTCACTTTTTTTATTCTTTGTGGTAGCACATATATATATATACACATCACACATATCAAAATATCACATGGTATTACATATATCAAAATATATGTGGTATCACATATAATAATATGAAAAGATATTTGCATATAGTCTAGCCTGATTTTTATGTGTGTGTGTGTGTGTATGTGTGTATAGCTTGATTTTTTTATATTCTTTGTGGTATCTCTCTTGATAAAGCTCAAGTTTTATAATTCTGACTGACCATTCTTTTAACTTTAATAGTTTTATGACCTATATAATAAATCTTTGCTGCCTCAAGATCAAATCTTTTTAAATTTCCTTCTGTTAGTTTTATTTTTTATACTTTAGGCAGTATCTATTTCAAATTAATTTTCATATGTGATACAAGGGGTTATTTTTTTTCCCTCATATATGGATATTCAGTTAACTCAGAAGCATTTACTGACAAGACCCCCCTCCTTTACCTACTGAACTGGTGGTATCTTCCTCATAAATCAAGTGATATTACAGAAGTAAACCTTTAATGATAGGTTCCAGTTCTAAAAAGAACCTCAGAAATTTTGTTTATACCATAAGATTATAAACAAACATTTGCTACAATATATTCAGGAATTTGCTCAAAAGAATAATTTTTTTTAAATAAATATCTAAACTTTACTAAATGCAAGACACTATACTACATAATATAAAAGGCTGTATGTAATAGCTTAAGTCTTCCCTCATTAGTTAACCAAATCAATCACATTTGAAATTACATAAATATGGCAGGCCATGTTGATGTGAGTTGTTTTGTATTCCCAAGAATGTTTTGGGGGCAGAAAATACTATCAAAGGCTTACTTTGATTTTTAAAATATTCAGTTTAAAAAAGCTAAAAACCAAAAACTTTAAACCTTAAAACATTTAGAAGATTCTGCTTACATATCTTTTCCTATATACAAGACTATCAGATTTCAGAAGTCACTTTTAAAAGGTTTTTAAATAATATTTGGTCCCATTTACAAGCATGGTTAATTAAATATCACCAGGAATTTTTACCTATATTTGTAAATTTAAAATACGTTAGTTCCTTCTTAGTTAACTGTCTTAATAAAACACAACTTACATACAAACACCTTTATAAACTTAGTAAAATACTTGCAAATAAGGTGAGTATAAATTTTTTCTAAATGTTCCCTAAGAATACTATTGTAAATTATATTTTAAAAATGATCTAATTTATTCCAAAATAGATTTTAAATTGGAATTGCAGTTATCTCCTTCAATAGTCATATTTTAAACTATAAATACATTAAAATATGCAACTATGTAATATTCCATTACAGAAAAATATCATTCATAGTTTTAATTCTTTTAGACATTTCTATTCTTAATTCTAAATTTTCCTAGAATTGAAAGCTATTTACTACAAAAGATAATTATCATCTAAGAAAACAATTAACCATAAAGTTCCACTGGTATAAGATCTGGAGATACAGAAATATTTCTTAGACCATTTCCATTGAGTATCATGGTGGGTTACCTTCTTAGAATTTTGTTATTAGTCACTGCCAGATATGTCAGCAGATTAGTGACTGAATTCTTGTCAGTAATTCTGATGAGACACAACTGGGTCTTTCTTAAAATTGCTAAGCCACCATTCTATCACTTCAACTGTGGTAGGGAAAAAGATGATAATATTACTAACTCTCTAGTCTAGTGGTGAAATTCCACCACACCCAGACAGCTTAGTTACACATTGTTCTTCTTTTAACTCTGAAGATAGGTTGTTGTTTCCATTTAATTGAAATATATATATATATATATATATCATTGTTTATTTTTGTATAATCTGTTTGTATGCTTTCTCCTTTTAGGTGTATTCCCTATAAAATTTCCACAGCCAATTCACCTGTGAACCATCATTGTAGTTCCCTTTGCTCTTCTCTCCCCTGTTTGGATCCCTTTTCCTCCCTCTAACTCATAGAATGTCTCTGATTTGTAGTTGCCTGCTAATTTACTTATTTATTATTATTGCTATTTTTTTTTTTTACCTGAGCCCTTGTTTGGTTCCCTCTATTGTTACTATAAGTGAAACCATCTGATATTTTTCTTTTTCCTTCTGGCTTATTTCGCTTAGCATAATCCCTTCTAGCTCCATCCATGTTGCTGCAAATGCATGGTACTTTTTTGATTACTGAATAGTATTCTATTGTGTAAATACACCACATCTTCTTGACGCAGTCATCTATTTCTAAGCAGTTAAACTGTTTCCATAACTTATCTATTGTAAATAGTGCTGCAATAAACCAAATTTTTATTTTTTGCCTAACTCTAACAGCTTACAATCAGAAGGACAACAGCATTCTTTTAGATCATAAGGACTCTGCAACTTTTACTACATTAAAATATTGGATGAACTTCAGAAATCTCAGTCCTATGTCTAATTTACAGTCAATTTCTATAATTATAGTGGCTAAAGAGCAGCAAGGCAAAGGTTTTTTTCAATAAAAATTAAAAGTATTGTGTTTTATTTGGTGATGGGAAACCCAAGGGGACTGCAACTGAGATGGGAAAATGCACAAAAATATGTAAAAATAAATATAATAATAATAATAATAATGTGTTTTTATTTTATTCTAACTTACCCACTCTCTTGTTCCCATTCCTTAGTTTATCTCTAATGAAATAAAATTTCTTTCAGTTGTCTTTTCTGTAACATAAAAAAATGGTAAAAAAAAAAAAAAAAAAAAACCTTCTACCTAGAATTTCAAAATAAGGCTTTCAAATAAGTGACAACCGAGTACTATAAAATAAAACAAATACTCCTCAGGAGAAACCTATATAAAATAAATAACTGAAACATCCAAATGGAACAACCTCCTACTCTCAAGATACTTTAGAATTTGGAGCCTAAAAAAAAAATCTGTGCTCAAACTTATATGATCTTGCCTGATTTCTTTTTCCCCTATTTGAAGTAGTATCAGAAGAGAACTTTCACAATCTCTCACTTCCATTATCTACCACTTCCATGTCCTTGGAAATGCCTTACAATGCACCCCACTTGTAAACTACAATCCATCTTCTCTCTTCTATTCAAGGACATTATTTCAATACTTGTCCATTTTTTTTGTGCAGTGCATCATTTTTCCCCCTCTTTATGAAAGCATTTTCATCAGCATTCCTTAGAGATCTGTTATTTCTTTCCTCTCTATAACAACAACTATTGATTCCATGACTTCCCTGACTACCATTTGTCTGCTTCCCTTTTCAACAAGATTAATTAAAAGAATTTATGTATTTGTTTTCAATTCCTTTCGTCCTGTTCTATGAAGCCACTACATTATTCTCTAGCATTCCACCAAAAATGCTCACCAAGATCACCAAAGAGCTCCATGTTGTTAAATCCAACTGTCAAGGCCTATCTTACTTGACCTATACAGGAGTACCTGTACAAAGGGAAGTGCTTAGAATATTCAAATCGCAGTTTCTTCTAAAAATAGAGATAATAATAGTAGTACCTATTTTGGAAGGGAGTTGTGAAGACTAAATAAGAAATGTGCTCTATAAAGTTGATAGTACAGCATATGGTTCATATTTAGGAACATTTACTGATGTCAGTTACTGTGGTTAAACAGTACTACTACCTATATTCTACCTAGTCTAAAAATAAAGTTCATGCCATACTCCAGAAACAGAATTTTGGAAGAGAACAACTCGAGAAAGTTAAGGTGATGATTATAATTCTCAGCATGGCAATTGCACTAGGTAAATAACCTATCCCACCATTTCAAGAATGACCTTACAAGTTGTTTCTTAGAATTCATTAATTATTGATGATCACCAAAGAACTATCACTCACACCAATCTCTCTCAAACTACTGTTCTCTTTTATAATCTCCATTGTAAATGAGACTAGTAATTTAGTTTGTATATTTAATTTTCTGTTTGAATTTTTTTCATTCTCTGTATCTCAACCAAGTCCACTCCATTTCACCTTAGTAATAGCTCTCATATACGTTTTATAGACTATATGATTAGGAGGGCAGGGACTCAGTCTGTCTCAGCATTCTAGCACAGTACTGGCATTTGGCCACTTACATGGCATATAATGGGTACCAGTAAGTATCCTAGTTCAAACATTCCAGGATATCTATATTATTTGTTCTTATATTGATTTGCTGGGGCTATGTTTTTCGTTAACTATCTTTATGCTTTCCAAGGGGCAAAAAAAATGTCTTAATATATGACATGTATGTTCATAAAATATGTGAGATCAATGTTTTTCTTCCAAAGATTTCAAAACAACTTTTTAAAACAAACTCATTTTACCACAATATGCATTTTACAGAATGAGAAAAATGAAGCACAGACAAGTGAACTTACATTGGAGAACAACTCAAATAGTGATATAACAAAAACCTCCTCTCCTACTTCCTAATCCCAGGTAAATAACTGAATTAAAGCTTGGGTGAAATATCTCTATGAAAGAAATGGTAGTTTATTACTTTAAAGGAAATTGATGTCGTAGTTAAGAGATTTTTTTTCTACTGCAAATTAGAGTTTAAAATGCTGGAAGTTACCTAATCTATCTAGATACCCAAAGAAACAACTTTAATTCCACCTTTCTGAAATTCTACAGAACTCAAACTTGATAAGAAATCAACCTTCTTATCTATAATTACACAAACAAAAAAAACACTATACCTTTTGGTTCCATATGTAATAATATTAGAGGGCCTACTAAAAGTTCTATTCTACTTATACAGAATAAGCCAAATGATTAATTTCAGGCTTGTATATTCTATTCTTACTGCCACCTCTCCCAAAAAATTTAACTTTAAAAGACCTAACACACTTTTACACTGATTAAAGAATACTTTATTGAATATATGTCAAATAGTGTTCCAATACAGAAAATCTGAGTTTCATAGCTACAAGTCACAGCAGGAAAGATCATTTTTAAATGGTATCATTGAAGAGAATATGCTTAATCAAAACCCATGGAGAATACTTTAAAATAATTTGATTAGTGCAAGATACCTTTTAATTTAGAATACTAAGAGTGATCTGGAGGCTTCATATCCGTGGGGCAGAATTCTAATATTATTACTACCTCCCATCATAATCTTACTTTTGTAGTCAATTTTCTCACATTTATAACAATGAAAATCTTACTCATTTTAAAAATTGTTCTCATTTAGTTATATAGCTGCTAGTGATTTATAACAGGATAAGATTAAAATCAAAAGATACCTGGTAGATAAGATTTAACTAGAAGCAATTAACGCAAAGTGGCAAAGCACTACTGGAAACCACAGTACAAAAATTACTTTGGTATGCAACAATTAGGATAGAGATCCTGTTTTAAAAATTTATGAGGGGCCCTCCTTGGTGGCGCAATGGGTTAGGATGCAGCACTGCAAGCTGGCTGCAGCCACTTTAGTGAGAGTTCGATCCCCCGCCCCAGAGCTGACCTACATGGCGCGGCAGACCTCTGCCTGTTGCTCCCCTCAGCAGTGTACTTCATCGATCTGCCTGTTCTGCTCCCTACTTTGTCTTTGGTTAAGCCTCTCACCACCCTGCACCTGTGGCTTGTACCCCAATTCTGTATGAATAAATAAATAAATCTTTAAAAAAGAAAAAGTTCACGAAGTTTAAAAGCACAAACCCACAAAAAGAACTATCAAATTAGTAGCTAATGCAAAACACATTAGATGCACCTGGAACTATTTTGACAAAATAAGGTAAATTATATTTTCTGATTGACTTAACACTATAATTTCAGTGAGATGTTCCCCAAATTTTTAATTAAATTTAAAACATCAATATTCATTTCAGTAAGCATTTTCTTTATCTATATACCTCTAATAAAAATTTAATCATGTGAACAATAAATCTGTAGAGCATGTATATCAAAACATAACCACAGATACCACTAAGTATATAGGAAAGTAACAAAAAAATGGATATAAACAAAACTCCTGAAGTTAAGGAGATTTGGATTCACAGCCTAGTTTTCCCACTTTTTTATTCAGATGACTTTAGGAAAATAACAAAGTCTACAAGCTTCACTTTCCTATTGCTTCACCAATAACTGGGGTTCATAATAAATTACTAATGCGAATATGAGTAAACAGTTAACAGTAGCTATTTTCATGGGCTCAGAAGTTTAGATAATGACTGTAAAACATATAGTAAGTGAAAATAATCAACCTCATGAAATTTAAAACAAAACTATTCTCTCTGTGAGAGAAAGAAAACTGCCAATTTCAGAAAACTAATATACAACGGAATATGCAGGAAGAAAATCAACTTCCTTATGGAACTTTATGAATGAGACTGTCACTTTTAATTCCTGTATTTATCTAAAGAACACTGCAGTATTTCATTTCTGAGTTGACCATTAATTTTAACTACATACTTAATTACAAGCCAGTTATAACTGACCTAGATACTAAATTCTATTCACCAACAGGAAGCAGACATCCCCATTTTATAGATAGTGAGACTAATTATCAGAGAGTTAAATACCATTCAATGTCATAAACCAAGTAGGAATTAGAAGTAGCATATATACTCAGATCTCATGAACAAGAATTAACATCTAAATGTCTTCCATGAAATCAAGAATGTGCAAAAACAGTTTCCATTATTTACTCTCTCTAGTGAAACAGTTTGAAAATTGTACATAACTGTAAGAAGAAAAACATGTTTCTAACTTTCATAATTTTTAACCCTAAACTTAAAATCTGAGTATTATTTTATCAGCCCATAAACACAAACCTGTAAAAAGGTTTACTTCATTAATATTTGCCTTCCATATTTATCACCATGATGTTATTACTTCATAAAAGACCTGTGACTTGCTTATGTAAAGGTTATATTTAAAAGTTAAAAACTACTAATTCCATGCCATTACTCGGGGTATTAGACAATTCCTTCACTAGTAAAACCTTGTGGAGTTTTTTTACATTTATTTCCTATTATTGTGATATTTGTGGGAATGGGGATCTTTTTCCCTGGGCAATACACAGTCTTAGATTGCCTTTATTAAGAGTTTCTGATACACAGAAGGAAAAAAAAAAATATGCACAATGGATACATATAAAGGAAATGTTTTTTAATTTAGTGTGAAGAAAGAAAGTTTAGATAAATACATTCAGGTCCACTCATCTTTCATTTTCATTGAGAAGATGGATTAAAAAGAAGGATAAAAAAAGGGCCCTCCCTGGTGGCACAGCGGGTTAAAGCACAGCACTGAGAATCTAAAGCCACTTCCGCATGAGTTCGATCCCCGCCTGCCCCGGAGGTGACCACATGGCACGGCAGACCTCTCCTGGCCCGCCCGCTGCTCCCCTCAGCAGTGTGCTTCGTCGATCTGCCTGTTCTGCTCCCCACTCTGTCTCTGGTGAAGCCTCTCACCCTCCGCATCTCTGGCCTGTACCCCAGCTCTATATGAATAAATAAATAAATCTTTAAAAAAAAAAAAAAAGAAGGATAAAAATAAGATGTGTTATAGGCAGTAAGTGGAAGAGAAAGAAAAGGAAATAATTGGGCTAGTATATCTCCAATAAGAAGTTCTCAGTTAAGTGTTCTATCAACAAAAAAACAATAATGACAAATTTTATTCAGTTTGAGCCAAAAATATCAGAGATGTTACCTGGGCTCACTGCTTTTTGGAACATATCACAGTGCTCTAGCAATGCAGAACAGATTATTTCCAGTATTGAAAGTTATTCCTAGAACCAGAGGGCTTCATTGGAAAATTGTAGCAAACACACACAGAAGAATTAATAACAATCCTCAAACACTCCAAGAAACCTGAAAAGGAAACACTTCCATATATATTTTATGGAAACAGTATTATCCTGATGTCAAAGCCAGATAAAGACACTACAAAAAAACTATAGATTATATACACAGGTATATGTTTTCAACAAAATATCAACAAGTCATATTCAACAACACATTGAAAAGATTATGCACCATAACCAGAGGGATTTATCCCTGGGATGCAATATATGTGGCGTACCACATTAACAAAACAGAAGATAAAAATCATATAACAGATTGTATATAATTCATGATAAAAAACGTCAATAAATTGGGTCTAGCTGGAAAGATATCTCTTGTTCATTAATCAGAAAATTAATAGTGAAAAC
>NW_004567111.1:42822178-42887607 GCF_000260355.1 Condylura cristata
AAAATACCGGATGGTTTCTTTCATAGCAGGAATATAACGGAACAGGCGAGAAAATAATGATACTGATGAACAGCTATATACCAGAGACTTTTTGTGGGGGTAGAGTGGGGAATCAAAAACAGTGGGAGGAAAGAAATACACTGGACTATGGTGATGGCAGATGGGTCATTTGGTGATGGGAAACCCAAGGGGATTGTAACTTAAATGGAAAAATGCACAAAAATATGTAAAAATAAACTATTATAAAATATTAAAAAAAGTCCATACAGACTACATCAAATTAAAAAGCTTATGCGCAGTGAATAAATTATTAAGCAAAAAGGAAAGTTATAGGGTGAGAGAAAATATTTGCAAATCATATACCAAATAAGGGATTAATATCTAAAATATAGAAACCAAACTCATAAAACTCAAAACCAAAAAAGAAAAAAAAAAGTAATTAAAAAAAATGCCCAAAGGACTTGAAAACTTTTTCCAAAGAAGACATACAAATGGTCAAGAAGCCCATGAAAAGATGCTCATTATCACTAATTATTAGGGAAATGCAAATCAAAATTAATAAATATTGCCTTATATCAGTTAGTATGAATATTATCAAAAAGGCAAGAAATAAGAATTACTGATGAGGATGCAGAAAAATGAACTCTCACATTGTTGGTAAAAAATATCAATTGTTTACTACTGTGACTCAACTATAAAGAAGGTCCACCCCTGGCTGGTAGCAGTGTTGCATATAAGTAAACACAGAAAGCCAAAGAGCAGAGAAAGATCATGGCCCAAACAAAAGAGTGAAACAAAATTAAAATTCAAAAAGATGCTAAAGAAATGAAGGTAAAGTACCTCAGGTAAATTACCTCTGGTAAAGTTCCTGAGGAAAACTAAAAAGTAATAGTCATAAAAGACACTTACAGGTTTAGGTCCAACAACAAACTGGATAAAGCAGAGGAATGTAAAATGAGTCAAAAGATAAAATAACAACTCACTCAAAGAGCAGAAAAATGAAAAAGGAACTTTAAAAAGTAAAGACAGCCCAATTGGTCTCTGAGAAAATATTAAGAGGATTCTGAATTTAGGGTTCCTAAAATAAGAGAGTAAACAAGGGCCAGAATAAAATGTTTGAGAAAATAATCACCAAAAACTTCAATATACAGCAGGATGCAAACATTCAGATACAAGACGCCCAACAAGTAGCAAATCAGAGGATCCCAAGGAGACCAATATCAAGACACATTACAATTAAAATGGCAAAAATTAAAGCAAGTTTATTAAAAGCACCAAGAGAAGAGCAATGTATCACATATGTGGGAAATCCTATAAGGATATCAGCAGACTTGGGGGGGGGGTGTTTATAACCCTATATGTAACTCAGAGGTACAGGCTCATATACTTTCCAATCATGTTACCACACCACACCTACCTACAATGGAGGCTTCTTGCCATATACTTCTATAACAGTCCAATGGGCACCCTCTCCACTTTGTTCTCTATCCTCCCCTTAACTCTCTGCTACCCTCAATTCTACAATCTATTAGCAGACTTTTCAACAGAAAATTTACAGATTAGAAGAAAGTGACATAATATACTCAAAATGCCAAAAGAAAACAACTTTCAACCAAAAATCTTATATTAGTCAAGACTGCCATTCATACTCGAAGGAGAGATCTCCATCAATCAAAAGTCAATCTTCATTTACCACTAGCTAAAATGAAACTGCAAAATATATGAATAGGACTAATCTAAACTAAAAAGAAAAGGTTATAAATAAAAGCAAGAAAACACATAAAAGAGAAAAAATCTAAAAGACAGTAATAGTAATATTAGTGGACTGGCCATCTATAAAACAAACCGAAGAATAACAGAAAAAATAAAGTTGCAATGATCAGTCAAGGGAAATATTTAACATAAAGATGAGACATCAAAAATATGAAATATGGAGGGGATTAAAATACACAGGTTTGGCTTTTTCACCACAGCCCCTTTCCTGCCACCTACACACTCCTGCTCATGCCACCTACACAATCCCCATAGTCACCACTAAATGGCAAACAGAGGAACTGTCTAAGGCCTGAGGAAAGAGATAAAGCAAAAGATTTAGAAGCAATATGACGTAGACCTGGAGTATATCTGCATCTAGCTGATAACGATCCCGTGCTACAAGAATAAGGGCTGACACCAGCCTAGGTGTGAAAACTTCAAGAACTATCTTAAGAATAGCATGGCTCTGGATGACATCCTTAATGCTGCAACTCAAGGGACAGACCCCCATGGACAACTTCCAAGGCCTCCTCCATAACCACCATGCAGATGGAACAGAACTCAGTTCCTACGGGTGATGGAGCACAAAGACACCAACACCACTGACAGCTCTAAACTATAAACCTTGGGAAGAACAGAACATAACCTGTGTTTAGCAGATGCTCATAAGGCTGGGTGAGCTAGATGTAGCCTGGGATAATAGGCTCTTCTCTAGAGAACCCAATTGGTTCCCTAAGAAATCCAAGGAGAACACTTGTAAATTATCAGATAACCAACCGCAAGAGGGCAAGAACGTGACTGGTTTCAGATGATCACCAACCATGGGGCACCTCAGGTAGGTATGACTGGCTATGCGATGCCGTATCAGATTCTCTGATCCCATCCACCTAGCCCCGTACTTCCATAAATGTTCATATGTGAAGATATGTATTTAGCCTGTGACATTTCTTAGAGTCCTGAGCTCTCCAGCTCCACCCTGAGGAATGGGGCCTGACCTGCCCTGTCCCTTCCAGAGGTGCAGTCCCTCCCCCTGTGCTTCATAAAATAGTCCCTCCTCCAAACCCACTGAAACTGGATCAGTTTACTTCATCTTTTCCTTTGGAAAATTTGGAGGCCACCCTCCAGCCCCATTCTGCTCCTCTTTCCCTTTGGCTTTTTACTTTAAGGTCCAGAGCTCTATGCTTTCACCCATTAATTGGCTGGGGTGAGACCTGCCCGTCCCAAGAATGCCTCACCCAAAGCAATGGCTATGGGTGTGGCGCACTCCCCGGGTTTCGGCATATGGGGATGTAATTGACAGGGAGGGGCCAGTGGTGACCTCCCACTGAACAACATGCATACCACCATCCTAGGAAGCCTGTCCTGGAGAGGCAGGCCCTTTTGGCCCATCCTCATGGGGTGAAGTGAGGGACAGAAAAGGACGGATGCCGATTATGGGTCAGGACTTGGAGAAGCCGAGTTGACTGATTTAAATAAATAATCTTCTCATTGAAATAAATAAATAAAAATAAAATATTGAGTATGTTCAAATATGAGCAGCTATAAACTTAATATAGAGCAATATACACACAAGACCTTATATCTTATTTGTGAAAACTCAGTAATTACAAAGCAGAAACATAGTAAAAGCATAAGAAGATTAAAAAAAAGCACATAAACACACCACTAAAGAAAAACATCAACTCTCAAAGGAAGAGGGGAGTGATGGGAGTGGTGATAATATGCAGGGGCTGAGATAAAAAAATGTACCTCTGAAACCTATATAATGCTTTGAAATAATGTTATCTCAATTTAAAAAAAATGAAATGATCCAGCTTTGTCACTTGTATCTATCCAAGTATACTTATCCAAAGAATAGGAAAGCATACTTAAAGCAACACATGCACACCTTTATTCACTGCAGCATTATTCACATTATCCAAGTGCTGGAAACAACCTACATGCCCATCAACAGATAAAAGCATTAAAAAAGTGTAGTGATGGTATATGTATATACCATATACCATATTATAAAATGGAAAACTACACTCAGTTTTTTTTTTTTTTTAAAGATTTATTTATTTTTGCATACAGAACTGGGGTACAGGCCAGAGGCTTAGGGGCGGTGAGAGGCTTCACCAGAGACAGAGCGGGGAGCAGAACAGGCAGATCTAAGAAGTACACTGCTGAGGGGAGCAGCGGGCGGGTCAGGAGAGGTCTGCCGTGCCATGTGGTCACCTCCGGGGCAGGCGGGAATTGAACTCATGCGGAAGTGGCTTTAGATTTTCAGTGCTGTGCTTTAACCTGCTGTGCCACAAGGGAGGGCCAGTTTTTTGTTTTTTTTTTTAATGAAATACTTTCATCTGTAACAACATGAATGGAACTAGAGGGTATCATGTTTAGTGACAGAAGTTAGAGAAAGAAAAACATTACGATTTCATTCAGATGTGGTAGATAAAGAAACAAAATATATGAACTAAATAAGTAAAACAAAAATAAACTCTTAGGCCATAAGAACATAA
The DNA here is from genome assembly GCF_000260355.1 of Condylura cristata. Taxonomy (NCBI): domain Eukaryota; kingdom Metazoa; phylum Chordata; class Mammalia; order Eulipotyphla; family Talpidae; genus Condylura; species Condylura cristata. Next base: position 42,826,435 of record NW_004567111.1, read on the forward strand.
TAGCAGTTGCCAGAAGGAAAATGGGGAAAGAGATGAATAAACTGGGTAAATGAAATCTATTGTTCAATGATAGACAGAAGAGAAAATTATGGTGGTGAACAAAATGTAATATACACAGATGTTGATTTAGGAGACTATACACCTGAAACCTATGTTTTGAGCTAATATTGCTTCAATAATAAAAGCAAAATGCAGAGAAAAAGTAATGTCCAAACTACTCAAGTAATTTATGAATTCTTCAGTTACCATCAAAATTCCAATGTAACTCTCAAAGAAAAACAAACCCAAAATTTATAGAGAACTACAAACGACCCCAAATAGCCAAAATACTCATGAGAAAGATGAATAAAGCCAGAAGATTTATACTACCTCCTTTCAAACTATTCTACAAAGCTACAGTAACTAAAGTTTGGTATTGGCATACAGAATAAAGAGCCCAGAAATAAATCCTTGTGTTTATAGTCAACTGATATTTGACAAGAAGGCTAAGAATACTTATTAGGGAAACAAATGGTATTGAAAAGAAAGGATAATCACATGCAAGAAAATAATATTAGACTCCTTGCCTTACACCACTCACAAACGAAATTCAAAATGGATTTAAAAGGCATGAAGAGAAGACCTAATACTGTGAAATTCCTAAAAGAAAACATCAGAAAGAAAGAAGTTCTTTGCTATTGGTCTTGACAATGATTTTTCTGAATATGCCATCAAAAGCAAAATAAATAAAAGCAAAGTTCAACAAGTGGATCTGTAAAAGTTGTAAAGTTTCTGCACACACAGAGAAAAAAAAACATGAACATAATGAATAAAAAAGCAACCTATGGGTTAGGAGAAAACATTTGTAAACCATAATATCCAAAATATGTAAAGAATTCATACAACTCAATAAAACCAAAAACAAATTTTAATTAAAAAGCTGCCAAAGGGGGTGGGGAGGCCTTTCCCTGGTGGCACAGCAGGTTAAAGCACCACATTATGAAGCTCTCCAAAGCCACTCAGCATGAGTTCAGTACCCAGCCAGAGAGCTGACCCACATGGTGTGGCAGACCTCTTCTGACACGCCCACTTCTACACTCAGCAGTGTACTTTGTCAATCTGCCTATTCTGTTCCCTACTCTGTCCCTGGTGAAGCCTCTTACCCACCATACCTCTAGCCTATACCCCAGTTCTGTAAGCATAAATAAATAAATAATTAAAAAAAAAAGCAGCAGCCAAAAGATTTTTTCCAAAGAAGATATCATAATGGTCATCATATGAAGACGGTCAACATTACTAATCATCAGGAAAATGAAAATCAAAACCACAATGAGTATCATTACCGCATACTATTAGAATGACTATCATCAAGAAAAGTGCTAGTAAAAATGTTGTAAAAAGGAAGGAAATCATGTGTACTATTGATAGGAATACAAACTGGTTCAGGTATGAGAGAAAAATAAAACAGAACTACCATGAAACTCAGAAATTCCACTCTTGGGTATATACCCAAAGGAAATGAAAACAGGGTATCAAACAGATATAGGCCTCTCGCGTTCACTTGAGCAATAGCCAAGACATGGAAACTAATGTCCATCAATGGATGAATGGATACAGAATGTGGCTTATATAAACAACAGAATATTATTCAGTTATGAGAAAGAAGAAAAAAGCATGTTATTTGCAACAACACAGTTTGGTTGTGTGAATATTGCATTAAGAGTGACTTAAGTTAAAGAAAGACATACACTGTTATGATCTCACTTACATGTGAAATCCAAAAATGATAAACCCATTAAAAAAAAAAAAAGCCAGAGAATAGAATGATAGTTACCAGGGACTGGTAACTGAGGAAACTGAGATGTCATTTTAGGGTACAAACAGTTCCAGTAAATGAGTGCACAGCACAGAATTACAGACAATGCTATATAATAAACTGCAAAGTTGTTAAGAAAGTAGGTTATCAATTGTAACACAAAAAGGAAGTCATAATTATATATCAGATAGGAAGATTAGCTAATGCTACCCTGGTAATCATACTGCAATATATAAATGTATCAAATCAACACTCTGTATAAATTAAGCATACACAATGTTAGATGTAAATTATATCTAAATAGAAATACTTGTCAATTTTCAGCTAGAAATCTATTTCTAAATTAATAACTTTCATGGGGGAAAGGCATTTACAAAACCTAAATTCTGGTAGACCAAAATGTCATTTCTATTTTTCAGTATTTACTCTGGTAATTTTATGATAACAAACCTTTGACTCTTAAAACATTGCCTTAGCAGAGGTAATAGTTCCCTTAATTCAAAACACCAGAAGGTGACTAGTTGGAGTGAAGCACTGCATTGTTGTAAACCATAGAAAAGAATCATCATCTAGTGTTTTTATAATGAGAATCATAAAATTATCTGTAATTCAATGGAAAAATCCCTGAAGGAATACATTAGCCACTTTCACAGTTCTTTTAATGCTTTCAAGAAACATCAAGAGATCAACAAGTTAAACACATGCGCCACTGACCAAAGGGAACTTTTTTTCTCTGATGCAACACTATGGCCTCAATACCACTTCACGATCAAGGGACTGAAACCCAGAAAGACCTAAGCTCAAATCCTGGTCTGGCTACTAAAGTACAGGTCAGGGTCAGTTTCCTCGCTTGCGAAATTAATGGAGTTAATTCAATGTTGGCTGAATGCCTATTATGTGTCAGCAGTGGAAGATTGTTGTTTATTATGAGTAAATAAAACCATGGTCAGTGTCCTTGCAAAGCTCCTAATCTTGTGGAGAAACAAAGAAATACGACATGATCACTGCTATCAACAAACTCCTATGGCTGGGAAAAGTGAAAAAGGCTACAGAAGAAAGACTTAAAACTTGAAGAATATATATGAGTTGTTTAGTGAGATGGAAATAATTGGTATTCCATGAAGAAAGAACAGCCTGTGCAAACTTGGGAGAGGGGGACTCGGAGGGTAGGGGAACACAAAGTTTAATGCAATGATATGTCAGCTAGGCATCAAGGAGACAAATTTAGAGTCTTACATGCCACATTAGAGAATTTGACCTTTAGTCTTTAAGTAACAGCTAGCAATGTAAATACTCCCCATAATGTTCCTTCTACACTGAGACTCTAGAAACCAGCTGTTGGCCCTATCAAATGAATACAATTTGTCTATCATCATTTGAAGTTGTTAATCTTTTAAAGCAAAGAAGCTATGTAAGTTTTGATGCTGATAAATTGAAAAGGGCTCAGTTGAATTTTAGAACTCACAGACTTCTATTATATGGCAGATTACTATTGTTGTTAGAGCATGAAAATATTCTACAGACAAGACATATCACAAGTGATACACAAATATACTTGTGATATATTTTATTTATCAACTATAAACTCTATAAACCTATAGGTGTGAAAATCAGAAACAGATACTAAATGTACATGCCCCACTACAGAAGTACTGAAAGAGAATATAAAATACCATTTACCTGTGTTCTGCAGGCACCGGGGGTGGCCAAACAGCAGGATCCCTAAATGGTTCATCTTGACAGGACACAGGGAAATCTGGAGGTTTGTCGATTTTAAAACTTTCTAAAGTGCTGACAATACTTTTAACTTGTTCATATTCTTCCAATAATTCCTGACGAACCTTAATAAAAAAAGAACTTTTATGTTATTATTCATGGAAATAGTAAGTTGTGACAGAATATGTTTTTAAATATTGTTCAAAATGTGCAAATGACAAGAAAATATTAAAAAAAATCGAAGAACTATTTAAAGAAACAGATTGGAAAACAAGAACTGGCTTGAAAAAAAGCATGTGTACTTTCACTAGGGCAAGTACTTCTATATCTTTCATAATGAAACCTATTTCTACCAAGGAATGTGAATATCATTAATATCACTTAAGGCAAGCAACTAAGTTAGTAATAATTGAACCATTCCCAGATATCTGTATTATGTTAAATTATTTAAATATATTTGTAAGTAGTATCCCCAAAATTGCCAAAATTTCCACCAGCATTTCTATACCCAGTGTCATTAAATATGAAATGCCTGTCATTATCACCTGAACTAGAAATTATTCATTATCCAATTAAGGTTCATCAGGAATTGTTGTTTAAATACTTTCAAGCCTTGGATAATGCTCATTTTGAGCTAAAAGGCAAGATTTTTCCATCATTTAAAAAACTTTAGGGACCTCCCTGGTGTCCTCGGAGTTAAGTCTTAGAGCTATCACCACCTCGGCCTGAGTTCACCCTGGCCAGTGAGCAAACCCACATATGGCATAGCAGACCTCTCCTGTACTACCTGCTGCTCTCATTAGCAGTGTATTTCAGTAAATCTGCCAGTTCTGCTCCCATTCTGGTGAATTCTCTCAACCCTACACTTCTGGACTCTACCCCTGCCAGTTCACAGATAGATAGATGAGATGAGAAAGATAAGATAGAAAGAAAGAAAGATAGATAGATATTATTTAGACAGATAGAGTAGATAGATTAGATAGATAAATCTTTTTTAAAAACTTCACTACCTACTCCAGAAATTCTTTTTTATTCAAACTTTAACTCAAACCAATTTTCAAAGGTAATGAACAAAACTTACATTAGTAAATTCATTGTACCAATTCTAATTTTTAAAAACCACACAACATACTTTAAAGCAGAGCATAAGAAATTTTCCCTTAACTTTATCTTGAACAATATGTAGAAAGGAACACATAAAGAACTTGCAGAAATAAAGATAAATCTAAGTAAAATTTAACTGCTAATATATACAATTATATTGAAGGAGAAATGAAATTTCAGAGCCTAAAGAAAAGAAAAACAGGAGAAAGATCTGAATGGAAATGGTCACTGATTTAACACAATTAAGAACATGTCAAAAATATTTCCATGCTAGATTAGTATCCCACTCTTGCCTGTGGCTAGTAAGCAAGATAGAAAACAAGTAAACATTTCAAGCATATTGTTCTCACTCAACATAATTTGGTAAAACTTAAGTCAGAAAATAAGCCAAATTTACCCTGAAAATTTAGGTTAATCAATTTTTGACTAGTGGAAAAATTAGAAAAAACACTTAAAAGGCATTAGCACATAAAAATGGAAACTTCAAAGAAATGGTTGACTTTGTACTTTTAATTTTAAAAGGATTTTAAGTTTTAAGAGTAAGTGGGGAAATTTTAATTCAAGATTTTATTAACTGTATTATTATATAATCAAGTTGTATAGTCAAGAGACAGAGCAAATATATTAGTGTTTTTTAAATTAGATTACTAATTCCTTTGTATTTATTTGTAAGGAGTCTTTCAAAACAGAGGAAACTTTCTTAAAGGAAAAGTTTTATGAAATGGATCAAAACTACATATAAAAATGAAAGGGGAAAGGGCAAACAGAAATACCTTATTTGTTATTACACACAACTAGGCAACTGATCATGAAAAAATATTAAAAGTAAATTCAATTATAATTAATCTTACCCAATATTATCTTGTGAAATATTTCATCTAAAATATTAACCAGGTAAGACAGAAAATTACAGTACATTTTAAGTGTATCTCAGTATTCAAACAAATTAAAAACTATTTACAAAAATCAAACTAATTTTCCAACTCTAATCTTTCAATTACAATAGACTACACTACACTCACTCACTGAATATTTAAATGTGATCTCACCTGTTGCCATTTGCCTTTGACAGCTGGGTCTCTGACCGACTGACAATGTCTCTGAATCTGCTGTATTACTCCCTGATAATATACCATCGATGAATCATAGTTTCCAAGAAGTGCATATTCTCTTCCTTTCTTTGCATTGTCACAAATCTCAGCCAAATTCATCTTCTTTCAGAGACCTAAACATAAAATATATGCCTTTTTTAAAAGTTTTTGGCAATGACTTTAAACATTTTTTATTATTCTTTAAAATACCTGCTAAAAACTACTGAAAGTCAAAAAGTTTCTCTTATTCTTTGAGGTTACCTGAATGCATTGTATAATATAGAACAAAATTTCTAACTGTGGAAGTACAAATGATATCACAAAATACAATGGAGATAATAAAAAGGAGAGAAAATTACATAACTCTGAACTACTGGCACATAAACTGGACACTGGTTTTCCTGGCTCATTTATAATGAACACAAACTGAAATAGTAGTAAAGAACAATTTGTTTTATTTTACTCAGTTTATTCTTGATAGTGTAGGAATGAATATAACATCATATCATATTTTCTACTGATGCCAAATAAGACTGCAGAAATTAATATTCACTAAAACTTTTTGGCCCCAAGAACAAAAATCATACTTAGGATCACATTTTGAAGAAATGGCCTACAGTTGTCCATACATCATTTATATGCAATAAATTGTCCCATACAACTTAAATGTAAGCAATAACATGAGCCCTTTTGTAGCCTTCTGTGATCCTGTATTCTCTATAGTTTCCTGTCTGTGCAAATAATTATCACTAAGTTTCCATTCTACAAAATGTTAGGAAGATATCAAATAAATCTCCGCTTTCCACCAAAGCGCTCTGACTCAGTAATTCTGGGTTGTTTTTTTTTTTTTTTCCAGACTTTGCAAAAGTCTCCCAGAATTATCTAAAGCTTTCCCCTAGAAAAGAGACTTTCCCCTAGAAATTACAGAGCAGTAAGTCCAGAGATACAGAAGAATGACATCCTAGGAAAGAGTCCAAATTTTCCTACTCTAATTTCCTGGAACAGTAAATCAATGGATAAATGCAATAGAGAAAATCAAAATATTTGCCCATGCCTTCCTGAAGGAATTAAATTTGGGGGTGTAATTTGGTTCTTCCTCTCTGCCTCTTATCTTATTAAATAACAGCATTAACATATAAACATTTGCAGTTGATTTGGGAATGTCTAATCCTTTTCCAAAATTAAGTGCATCTAGTTCTAGGCATTTCAACCGCCTTTAGTACTACATTCATGAAGATAATACTGTTTTCCTTTGTGTGTTTTGCCATTATTATTTGCTCCTTCCAGCATAGGTTCTCTGAAGACAGTGTATATATACTACTTGAGTATCACACCACAGGCTATTAATGTAAGTTCTTAAATAATGAGTCAAATATTTCCACAAATTCAATTATGAATAGAGCAATATTTTATATTACAGTAATAGTTGAGTATAATGTTTTATAAAATAGTTCTGCTAATAAAAATGGAACTCTATTTGGGTGATAATTAGTTGGGATTCAATATTAGCATTCTAAATCAACTGCAAATGTTTATATGTTAGTGCTATTCTTTAATAAAATTCTACACATTTCATCTTTAAAAATGTCTTCTTACCCAGATAGACACTATCACATAGTCATATCAAATCATAGTGAAAATAAATCTCAAGCATATGATTTCAATTCAGTAAATTCACTATTTGGAAGGCATCTGAAAAATATACTCTTCTCTTGATATTTCAGCATGTCACTGCACTGTAGATTAATCATTTCAAATTGAAGGCTTGGTGGAAATGCCTCAGTTGTACAGTTAAACAGATTTCTTAATACAAGTATTTCTTCTGCACTTGCATCAAGTCTAAAAAATGCCTCTGAGCTCAGAAAATATATGTCTGCAAATATGGATGGAAATGGAGATATTACATCTTTATTCTGACAGCACTGAAAGTTACATAAGCAAATTGACATTCAAACATTAGTTTTTAATAGCATCTTGTAGTTCTCATTGTAGTCTTTCACCTCTGTAGCTAATTCCAGTGTTTAATTTTTTGGAAGCAATCATAAATGGAGTTATCTTCTTAATTTATTTTGCTTCTTGTTTGTATTTTTAAAAAGCTGTGATTTTTGTTTATATTTGGTTTATACTGAAACCTGACACTTTGATATTATTTGGTATATATTGAAACCTGCCATTTTGGTGTTATGTATCTACTGTGTTAAACAATTTTTCAGTCTTTAGGGTTTTCTGTATATAGTATCACATTTTTTGCAAACAGCACATATTAAAAAAACATCCAATCACAAGTGCTAGATGTAGACACAGAGAAAGAAGAACCCCATTACACTGTTGGTGGGAATTTAAACTGCTACAATCATGAAAAGCAACACGTATTTGTTAGAGGTAAAGGATGTCCTGAACTAAATCTACAAATACAGGTTTTGTGGACTCCACCCCTTATTCCAGTCACTGAAACTACAACTCCCAGGCAACACCAATGGAAGGATTGTGAGGACCCAAGAGCAGAAGCTAAACAGCCATTTTGAGACTTTTGGGATATAAAGGAACTATGTTGAGTGAAGGCTCACTTTCTCCCTTGGCCTCCTGGCTGTCAGCTGGTCGCTTGGCTCTAGAACAGCTTTCAGTGTGCTATTGGGGTTCCAGGTCAGTGGAAGTGGTAAGATGGTCTAGTTACCTTGTATCTCTTCCTCTCTTTCCCTGGGTTGCTCCTTTTCCTTTCCCCTTGTAAATAAACCCACTATTGACCCTTTTTGTGTGTGTCTGCAGTACAATTGAATCTTAAGTAATGGGTTGCCCTGTAACAGATTTACCTTTAAAAAGCTTTATAGGCCCTTCCTGGTGGCACAACCCGTTAGGACGCAGCACTACAAGCTAGCCGCAGCCACCTCAGTGCAAGTTCGACCCCAGGCCTGGAGGTGACCCACATAGCACAGCAGACCTCTCCTAACCCACCTGCTGCTCTCCTCAGCAGTGTACTTCGTAGATCTGCCTGCTCTGCTCCCTACCCTGTCTCTGGTGAATCCTCTCACTGGAGAGGATTCTGCACCTCTGGCTTGTACCCCAGTTCTATATGCATAAATAAATAAATCTTAAAAACAAAAAACAAAAAAACAAACCTTTACAAATGGGAATGCTAGCAATCCCACCTCTAGACATCTACCCAAAGCATATGAAGCCATCAAAGTAAAAACCTGTATGTTCTACAATGTTCCTGGAAGTTTCACTGACAACAGCTAGCAGATGAAAGCAGCCTAAATGCCCCTGGACAGACAACTGGGTCAAGAAAGATGTGGGATATACACTGTGGAAGATTAATGGTCATAAGAAAAGATGAAATGCAGCCATATTCAATAAAATGAAGGGAAATTGAGAGAATTATGTGTAGTAAAGTCAGAACAACAAAAATAAATAATGTAAATTTACATTGCACACTAAGTGAAATATTTACAAAAATTAGTGAAATCATCAATAAACAAACGAGGGCTCTGAGGTGAAAAGGGAAGAAGAGAGAAAGGAACACAGGGACATTAGGGGTGCAGGGAAAAAAAAACCAATCAGTTGTTTTGTTCAAAATAACTTAATCTATTAGCATTTGCCTTATAACTTGAAGTTGAATTCATTAAGAAATAAGTTGCGGCCCTCCCTGGTGGCACAGCGGGTTAAAGCACAGCACTGAGAATCTAAAGCCACTTCCGCATGAGTTGAATTCCCGCCTGCCCCAGAAGTGACCACATGGCGCGGCAGACCTCTCCTGACCTGCCCACTGCTCCCCTCAGCAGTGTACTTAGTCGATCTGCCTGTTCTGCTCCCCAATCTGTCTCTGGTGAAGCCTCTCGCTGCCCCTGAGTCTCTGGCCTGTACCCCAGTTCTGTATGAACAAATAAATCTTTTTTTTAAAAAAAAAAAAAAAAGAAAGAAGTTGCTGCAAGAAAATGATTCAGTGTTAAAAAGTGATTGAGGCCCTCCCTGGTGGCGCGGCGGGTTAAAGCACTGTACTAAGAAGCTAAAGCTGCTTCTGCATGAGTTCGATCTCCGCCTGCCCCGGAGATGACCACATGGCGCAGCAGACCTCTCCTGGCCCGCCCACTGCTCCCCTCAGCAGTGTACTTCATCAGTCTGCCTGTTCTGCTCCCTGCCCTGTCTCTGGTGAAGCCTCTCACTGCCCCTGAGCCTCTGGCCTGTACCCCAATTCTGTATGCACAAATAAATAAATCTTTTAAAAAAAAAAGTGATTGAAAGCAGTTCCTCTCATTCAGAAAAGTTTCAATCAGCACTAAGCTCAGATGATTGTAAGGTAACTCCTATGAAACCAATGAAATGCTCTATGGCAGGGCACTACAGAATGTTGTTTCTATTTCCAACAAGAATTCATGGAACTGACAATGATTAAGCACATGCACAAGAACAAATATTGACACTATTAGTTGCATACCAGAGGATAAGTTAAAATATTCTCTGCAAAATAATACTTTTTCATTAATGCACCTGCTGATAAAATAATGAATAACCTCACACACCTTACATTCTCAGTTTTGTAAATTTGCCCACCTAAATTTTTACCACCAGAGGTTGTAACATGTGTTAGCAGACTCCATTTCAAGTTATACAAAATTATTTTCTCAATTTTTTGGTGAATATTCTTGTTTGTAGTTGTTTCATGAATACCATTAAAACTAATTCAGGACTTCAAACTCAGCATTGATTTCTCTAACAATTGAGCTGTATTAGTAATATCCGTCAATTCATCAAGAGCCAAGGAAAGCCACTCAAAATCATTTGCCTTATTTTTTAATTGATTATTGATGTCCTCAACTCTTCCAGCAACTGTTCTTAAAAAAGATATTAGTCTTAAACAAGTTTGTTTACTCCAGACACATCTCTTTGGTTGTTTCAACTAAACACTAGTTAGTAATTCACTGAAAAGTTAGTTAATGACATCCCTGCTTGCCTAACAAATAAGATACTCAGAAACTTAATCTGGTTGCAGTCTGATTTTCATTTTTTGATGTTGTGAAGAAATTCTGCTGTGATAAAAATATTCCTTTTTAAGTTTTTTATTTTTTTCCTGACCATTGCTTTCCTATGCATTGGGAATATTGTGATGAATGATTAGCCTGCTAATGTCAATTATGTTGCATTTCTTTAGTGTAGCTCTAGTGTCACTCCATAATAAACACAATGCTTTGTCATCTAATGCAGTAATCCACACTTCACTGTGCTTTAAAAGTATAACATGTCAAGTCCGTTTTTCTCACCTTTCTGATTTGACATCATGGATATGTGCTGTAATTTAAGCACACTATCATGGCATACAATGATAGGCATAGCACTGGAAACAACGCGGCTATAGTACCCCAAGAAGCAGTGCACAGAAGTACACAGCAGTGAGAATCGACACAATCTGTAACTACTACTGGACTCTGCCATTCTAGCACAAAAATGGCCAGAGAAAAAATGTAAAAAAATGAGTAAGACTATATTCCAATGAAACTTTTATTTATGAACAGTGGTATCTGAATTTAACTTCCACATGTCAAAAAAAAATGGTAGTTCTTTCTCAACCATTAAAAAAAAGCAAAAGCCAGGCCTCCCTAGTAGCACAAAAGGTTAAGGTTCAGCACTATTAAGCTATGGGCAGCCACAGCAGCAGTAAGATCCCTGGCCAGGGAATTGGCCCCCTTAGCACAGCAGACCTCACCTGTCTTGTCCACAGCATCCCTCAGCAGTGCATTTCCATCAGTTACCTGTTCTGCTCCCCACTTTATCTATGGTGAATCCTCTCACCCCCCACACCTCTGGTCTGTGCCCCTAGTATGCATAAATAAGTAAATCTTTTTTAAAAATAGGAAATAAAATTTTTAAAAAGGCCATTCAAACACAGGCTGGCAGGCAGGATTTGGCCCTCAGATTGTAGTTTGCTGACTCCTGCTTTCAGCATCTATTTAGGAAAAAAAAAGTAAAATAAGCCCCAAAGAAACAGAAGGAAGAACATAATTGTAAAGTTTAAAAAAGAAAATTAATAAAATAGAAACAAAAACAATATAAAATCAATGTTGCCAAAAACCTGTTTGTTTAGAAAAATCATTAAAACAGACATATATATATATATATTTGACAGATATGTATCAAAACAAGAAATGTAAAAGGAGCCAACACTACAAATTTTATAGATATTAAAATACAAAAGAAGGCTTAATGAGATGGAAAATTTTTATGAAGTTCACAAGATACCAGAGCATGCTCAAGACTAGTGAATATGAATAGTCCTGTATAAAGAAATGCAACTGAATTAATAACTTAAAATCTTCCCACATATATACAAAAATTTAAACACCCAGATCCAAAGTGACTTCATTAGTAAACTCTCTCAAGCATTTAAGGAAAAATAAAAATCTCCCAGGTGGAAAAATTTGCAACTAAAAATGTGAGGTCAGCATTTCCAATAAATACCAAAACCAGGTATTATGGAAAAAAAAATTTATAAATCAGTATCACTTCAGAATATAGACAAAACAAGGCGCTCCCTGGTGGAGCAACGAGTTAGGTCACAGCACTGCAAACAAGCCATAGCTGCTTCAATGTGAGTTCCATCCCCCAGCCCTGGAGGTGATCCACAAGGCATGGCAGACCTCTCCTGACCAGCCTGTTTGTTCTGCTCCCCACTCTATCTCTGGTGAATCCTGTCACCTGAACCTTTGGCTTGTACCCAGTTCTGTAAGAATAAATAAGTAAAATTTTTAAATATATATATACAGAGACAGACAAAACAAATTCCTTAAATTTTAGCTAATCAAATGCAGTAGTATATAAAAAAAAATATTATGACCAAGTGGGGTTTATACCAAAAATTCAAGGTTGTTTATATAAATACATAAAATTTTTAAGCGACTAGAACTTAGACACCTTATAATCATTTTAACAGAAGCAAAAAAAAAAGCATTTTCACAAAATTCATTATTAAGAACGCTGAACTAATATAATTTTCTCAGTCTCATAAGGACATCTATGAAATACCACAGCTAACACACTTATTGTGACAGACTGAATGTTCTCCCCCAAAATCAAGAGATGTATATTTTATCCCCTTTTACTTAACATTAGCCACCTCTATGAAATACCACAGCTAACACACTTATTGTGACAGACTGAATGTTCTCCCCCAAAATCAAGAGAAGTATATTTTATCCCCTTTTACTTAACATTAGCCACCTCCAGTAACCAGCGGGGTGTCAGAAAAATGCTAGGAAAGAATAAAAGCATCCAAATTGGAAAAGGAGTAAAACTGCTTTAATTCACATACAACATGACTGTTAAAGGAGAAAGTCCTGGGAAATCTACAATAGCTACTAGGTGAGTTTTAAAAGGTTTCAGGATACAATTCAATGTACAGAAATCAACTGTATCTCAGTATATTAAATAGCTGAAGACTAAAAATGAAAAAATGACACTATTCAGAAATAGTAAATAAGATAAATCTAACCTAAAAATATGCAAAATCTGAACACTGAAAACTACCCAAAACTAAGAGAAATTAAAGAACAGTTCCAGCAACCCAGAAAATTCCCCCTTGCCACACTGCAGTCAATTTCAAGTCCAAGTATGCAGTCTTCACTTATCATAATGGTTTTTCTAGACTATGACATAAATACAATCATATGATATGTACCAGGGTACAAGGTGGGCCACAGAAGCAAGAGAGTGATGGACCACCTGTCTTCCATGTTACATAGGTCCACCTAGCCACTCAGTTCCACCTCCAGTTCCCAGTAGTTCCCCTGCTCAGGAAGTCTATTTCATGGTATAAAGGATTTGTTGTAATCCAAGGTAGCTGATGTGAAGGTGGGAAAATGGTACCCAGTCTGTTTCCTCTTTTAACAGTTTAAAACAGAAATTTCTCATAAAATATAGTAAGTCAACAGTCCCTGTTTTCATTACCAATTCTTAGACACTGTATCATAACTTTAATTATTTGTAGCCACAATTTTAATATACAAAGGGATTTAATCTCCTTTAAAAAAGAATTAGAAAAGTTCCTAGAACTTTTAAGAGGTCAGGTTACATCTACAGAAGGCATGAAAAATTTTAGTAATATCTTTTAGCAAATGTCAAAGAATTTTATTTTGGGTTCACCATGTATTCTAAAATAAATTCAGTATCTTCTTGCAATATTTGTTGAATTGTTCCCATAATGTTGCCTTATACAAAATGATCAGAGTATTATTTTCTAGGAAAGTTCTATACTCAGAATGAACAGAACTCAGTTCAAATTTATCCTCAGACCAAAAAAGGAATATTGCTTCATTTGGTATTTGGTCCTAGAAAAGTATGATTTGTCTCTTTCATGACTCAGATCTAAATATAATAAAGCCCTGATTCCAACCTCTCTTTCCAGTTATGTCTCCAACCACACTCTGCTCCCCTTTAAATCTACCATCTCCCCACATCACACACATACCCTAAAACCTTTCTTTCCCAGTGTAACTGGAATTTTATCTCACAACAAGACAAGACAGAAGACTGAAACTAAAACATTACTTATACCCAGGACCCAAAAGTGTTTAGTAACATACCAAACACTTTTGGGTTCTGGATATAAGCAACTTCAGAAATAATGAAGGATTAATGTCAATGATAGCATGTGACTAAAATATAGTAGCAAAATAAGTCAAATTTCACTTTAACATTTTGTTCCAAAATGAACACCATCATTATCCAAACACTACATATATTTTAAATGTTTACCCAAATCATCAAAGTCAGCTTTACTTCATACAAACACATGAAAATCACCCAACCGCAACCCAAACTAACGTATCTGGAAATATGTTGCAAATGCAATAAGTTAATGTGCTATGTGAGAGCTAGTCAACCAAATTTATTAGCTCTGAAAGTCACAATACCTCCCATCTCTTTAATAGGTTTATATTCTCAACTACTACAGAATGGCACCAATAATAGAGAACATGACTACTAATCACAAACACAGAGATAACAGCTATCTGCCGTGAAACTTGTTCATTTGTTCCCTTACCTGAGTTCACTTCTGAAATGTTTTATATAAAATATAATTCTCCATGCTATAAAAATGAATTCAGATACACAGATTTATGAGCTTATATGTTTCTCCAAAGTAATTATAATCGTAATTTCTGCCTATGTACCAATTTCCACAGGCATGTTTAAAACATTACAAAAGACAAAAAATCTTTACAATCTTTGCTTTGTCTTAAGATGGCAACTTAAGCAATAAATTTCATCTTAAGTACATAAATACCCTGTAAACATGAAATATTAACAATACATATAAATACTTACTTTGCATCAGGCAATGTGGGAAGAACAACTTTCTACTCATTATCTCATTTAATCCCCACCACACTACCAAACAAAAATGGCTACTCCAATTTGAGAAGGCCAAGGGTGTTGGGAATTTAAACCAGAACGGAGTCTGGATTTGCACCCAGAGCTCAGAGACTCTGCACTGTCACCTCATTATAGTCTACTGTCCCAAATTTCTTTAGTCAACTCCTAGGTTATAAAGTTAATTCAAAAACAAAAATTAAGGTTAATTAGTAGAAATGAAGTAAAGAATGTAGTTGTCAAATACAATATTATTATTCCTTAATGTCAGTGTTTCAAATGAAAGCCTTTCAAAACTGTCCGCTTCATATCATTTATTTTATTTTACAAGATTTAGTTATTTATGTATGCAGAACTGGGATACAAGCCAGAGGTGCAAGGGCAGTGAGAGGATTCACCAGAGAGAGTGGACAGCAGAACAGGCAGATCGATGAAGTACACTGCTGAGGGGAGCAGCAGGTGGGTCAGGAGAGGCCTGCTGCGCCATGTGGGTCAACTCCGGGGCGGGGGATTGAACTCGCACTGAAGCGGCTGTGGCTAGCTTGCAGTGCTGCATCCTAACCCATTGCACCACCAGGGAGGACCCTACTTCATATCATTTTACCAAGGAATCTTTAAACAATTAACTGTTAAATTCATTCATTCACACATTCACCATTCAATCTACACTCTTTTGCAAGCACCTGGCCAATTTAGCAAATATATATGTTTATGTAATAAACTATGTAAGGTCACACAGTATTATCAACATAATTTCTGACTTCAAAGACTACATAATATTGCAGAGGAAGTAAAAGGAGTTTAAAAATATATTTTTATCAGGAAATATAAGGAGTTAAAAAACTCCTTTGTTCTTTGGTGATTTATCTCCTTAACACACACGAGAGTGAATTTACCACAACTAAATATGTATGGAGCACTGACTAAACAGTGAGCTCCTTTAAGAAAAGGAAAAACAGAGGCACACAAGTATGCTTCTTGAATTGAAATGCAAGCACACATTTTTGATAAATATTATGAATATAATTCTCATTCTAAAGAGTTCTAGAATACCTTGGGAAGTAAGTATAGCAGTGGTCAGCAAATAAGCACAATACAGACATGATTATAAAAGTGTTTATAAATAAGTCTTCATACCAAGGTTGAAACTCTCATACTAAAATAATTTTTTAATAGGCTACTAATATGTGTTTCTGATGGGCAGTTACTAATGAACAATTACTAATTTTGTATTACAAAAGTTAGAAAGGGACTGCCAAACCTTCAATTAGAACCACAATGAAACCATCCCTGGCAAAAGCTATACATTTAAAGACATATATCGGAGATTAAACAAACAACTCACTTTTTGAATACTCTCACAATTTTAACTTAAGAATTTATCTAACAAATATCTATATTATACCTGACTTACTAGGTATTCTAAGGTATACTTTTACAAGGTGTACTTTAGATGGATGGACAGATGGATGATCTAGGAAAGTAAATATTTACAATAATGCTGAGTACATTGACTATATACATATTTTCATTTATAAACAGATGCTCAAATATTAGTGACATCATACTATAACTCAGTCCAGAAATAAGACAGTCAAAGAATAAAAATTTAATTAACTGGAATCTTAAATTATGTACTGGATCTCCCTATTTCTTAGATGAAACCAACATATATCTGTTGCTACTATTAATGTTATATGAACTAACATTTTATAGAGTTCAATGAAGTCTCATTTAGAATAATGAGTCCTTTTATAGGTCAAATCATCATTTGGTAATGTAACTAGAACTTGATCCACCTGCATAATGCGGTCTGGTAAAGTCATAGAACAGTCTTTTGTCAAATAGAACTGACAATTCTGCCATATTATTGATAAGGTATGGAAGACAAAGAGAAGGGGGTGGGGGAGACCTTTGGTTTAAGCACTTAGGGTTTACCTACAATGAACTATTTAATCTTCCCAATTATAGAAAACAGTATTAGTGCTTTTTGAGTAAAGGAAACAGTATGGAAACTTGCATAAAATCACTCTGAAAATAATTTGAAGTTCCAGAAATGGACAACAGATCTAGACCTTCCACTGTATCACAAACAGTAGAAATACTCAGAGAAATGTTCCCAATAAAAGAATACCTCTGAAAAAATAAGACAAAGTATTAACCCAAAAGATGTGTAAGACCCTATCTTGTTTTATTGTGATATTTACATAAAATAGATACTAATTATCAGCTAAATGGATAAATCTAAAGTTGTTGAGGAATGATTCAATCAATATGTTTTTGGCCTGGATTCTCTTCTCTTCTCTTCTGTAACATTGTTATTGGCTTCCTCCCTTAGTAAATCAAAGGTGAAGGAAAAATGATCAAACAACCTCATGTTTTGCTGTCAGTGAAAAGCACTTATCTTTAGTCTCAGTTTAGTGAAATAATTCTTTCCTGTCTTCAGTTCCATTTCTACAGTGTCTCTTCTAAATCTCCACCATTCACCTTTCCTAACTCCAAATATTAGTATTTTTCAGAGCTGCAAACCTTTCTAACCCCCAACACCCAAGCTTTTACTAAGATAGATCAATTTTAACTCAAATATTGCTATATTCCATCTAACTCACAAGTACTTCAGACTCTCAGCTGACCTTTATTCCTATTACTTTTAGAAACCATAAGCTTTGAACTCTCAGATTTTACCACCCAAACTATAAATATCCATATCTATTTTCACTTCTTTTTTTCAATGCATCCACTTCTCTATCAACATTAGATATTCCTAGGAAACACAGCTCTCACTAAATGGGTACTTATTAATGTAGTCTTTCATACTGCTCATCCCAACCTTTCCTGCATTTTAAGACCTCTATTCTTTCCTCACTTCTTTTCCTTCATCTGTTATATCTTAAGACATTTCCTAGTAGTCTGTTATCATTCTTTAAAAAAAAAAAAAAACTGCCAATTTTTTAAATAGGATGTTAAAGTTATACATGCTTAAAGAATACTTAAACTTTAAAAATACAGATAAAACCCTCCAAGGTGGCGCAACAGGCTAAAGCACAACATTATGAAGCTATGGCAGCCACTGCAGCACGAGTTCCATCCCCAGCCAGGGAGATGACCCACATGGTATGGCAGACCTCTCCTGACCTGCCCATTGCTCCCCTCAGCAGTGTATTTCAGTCGACCTGCCTGTTCTGCTCCCCATTCTGTCTCTGGTGAAGTCTCTCACCGCCCCTGAGCCTCTTGGCCTGTACCCCAGCTCTGTATGCACAAATAAATAAATCTTTAAAATATATATATATGTATGTATATATGTATGTATGTATGTATGTATGTATGTATGTATGTATGTATATACAGATAAACAGGTATATCTGAATTTATTTTCCAAATTTTCCAGATGGGGGTGGAGGTTATTGATAAACAAAATAGATATGTGTTATTTGTATTATTTGTTCAACCTAGATAAACTACGTGGGGGCTCATTATTCTATTTTCTTTTGTATATGTAGTTGTGGGGAAAATAGTAAGATATTTTTCCTCGAGTAGTCTACACTATGATTACCTTCTTCTCTGCTTCATAGCCTGTCTCATTTGTGACTCTTCTCCCACTTCCTCTCAAAAATAACCTCCCCAAACACAAAGACACATGATGTGCTGACACATACACCATAAATGCTACTGTTTACCAAGGGCCCCATCTTCAGACTTCTTTCGTTTTCATTTCTAAACTTTCCTTCTAGGTAAGCTAGTTCAGTCTCTGCAATTAACTGTAAATACTTATCTAAATGTAAACTTCTACCTCCAGTCCTGAGGCCACTCCTGAGCTCCAGATCCAAATGCATGGAATACCTGAGAAACCCACAAAAATTTTGAACAAATATTCAAAACGGCAATGATTTCTTTCTCCACAACAAAAACTTGCCCATCCTCATCTCAATCAATGGTTTCACTATCATGTCCATCATCCGAGCCAGAAAACTAGGAATAATTTTTCTTAATTTCCAGCTGCCAACATCCAAACTCTTACTAAGTTAGATCAATCTAACTTCACTATTTCTACAATCCATCTTTTCTATAATTCACAACTGTAAATTCAGACTCTCTCCATTTTTCTACCCAATATTTTTTTTCCCCAAAAACTGATCTCCCCACCACCATTCCAATCTTCCTCTCATGGGTCTATAGTTTACACTGGAACTGGATTTATCATTCTAAAATGCAAACCCGAGAACACCACTACCCGATCTGAAATTCTTCAAATTGTTCAGGCTATGTTGAAGAAAAATTCTGAACTATTAATCATGGTCTAAGTACCTTAAGATATGGCCTCTCCCACTACTCTGCAAATATTCTGGTCTTCAGTTATCAGAATGACCTAGAATTCCTGAAATACAAAAAAAAAAGAAAAACCAGTCTATCCTTTGCTCTTATTGTGCCATTTGCCTAGAATACCTTCCCTCATTCTCTCTCAACTGAAACCTTTCTCAACTTTCTTAGCACAATCCAAGTGTCACACCACACTGGAGACTTCACTGGCGCTCCTTAAAGAGAATCAGAATCCTTCTAGTAATGGGCACATAAGATGGCCTCAGTGGTTGAAATGGTGACTTTAATTAATGAGACCCCCCTGGGTGGAACTCCCAGGCTCACACTTTAAGCAAGGTGTCTAAACCTGTTTCTTCATCTCTAAATAACAAGGGCTATTTTACAGGACTGTTCTGAGAATCAAGTAAACAGCTGTTTGCAAAATAGGCTGGTCTTGCCTCACATACTGGAAATTACTGTTAAATACTCCCACCCTGAGTTCCTATAGCAACTTGTGCTTCTATTACACTATTGTGATGACATCACTACCCACAAGGTACTATCTTATCACATCTCTTAAACCCCACCACCTGGCATAATGTCTAGGTTCTTAAGAAGTCTTGAGAGAGTAAGTAAAATACTTCAAATATCTACAATACCAAACCTACTTTCCATCTCCTTGTACAAAATTGCTACCTGAAGGAAAATTTAGAAGCAATCTTCATTTTAATGGAGAATAAATTTTACAGTGGATTGTCCTCTTATTTGAGCAAACACGCACAATAAGCCCACAATATCATAAACAATTTCTAACATACTATACAAAACACCAAATTACTAAAATGTTCAGTGCAAAAAATTAAAATGTGGCCCTCCCTGGTGGCACAGCGGGTTAAAGCACAGCACTGAGAATCTAAAAGCCCTTACGCATGAGTTCGATTCCTGCCTGCCCCGGAGGAGACCACAAGGCGTGGCAGACCTCTCCTGACCCGCCCACTGCTCCCCTCAGCAGTGTACTTCGTCGATCTGCCTGTTCTGCCCCCCCACTCTGTCTCTGGTGAAGCCTCTCACCGCCCCTGAGCCTCTGGCCTGTACCCCAGTTCTGTATGCACAAATAAATAAATCTTTGAAAAAAAAAATTAAAATGTATTCAAGGCAAGTTTTCGAAATGTCATCCTGCTTACAACTAGGATCTGGGTGAACTCTGAGGACTAAAGTGTATTCCAAAGCTAAAAAAAAAAAAAAATAGACTTAAGTTTTCATTCTGAAAACACACTCCTGGGCTATGGTGGAATACACTGGAATAATCAAAGAAAACAATTACGCTACTGCTTAGAAAGAGTCTAAGGCTTGTGGGTTTAAAATTAATAGTAATTGAAAGCTAACCTGTCTTCAAAGTAAAATCAAAATATGAATAGGCATTGTTCAAGACAGTGGAAAAGGGTGGGGGAGGTACACATTTTGCAATCCTGACCCTCAAATAAATGCAAAATAGTACGAATATTGTTAGCTACAGATACTATTACAAAATAGCCTGGTATTTTTCATCTACGTCTACGCTTTTAAACATGACTGTCCTTTGAATAATTAGCAATGAATGGGTTTAATAGCAAATGCCTCTGAGTTCCTTCAGAATAAAGATGATTATATGCCAAGAAATAAACGGGGGAAGGAGAAAAACCCGTTAAAAAATAGTTTCTTGGGTCTCACATCAAGTGCGTGACATACATACGGTTCTGCACCGAGAGGCAGCAACCTGGGAGGGTCAGAGGCGCCGAAGGCCCGAGGCCCTACAGCTAGGGCGGCTGCTCATCCCTGTGACTACGCGGGGCGGTGGCCAGACCGGGTGGGGCCGAGCGCTACAGCAGGGGCGGGCCAAACGGCAGGGCGGGAGGCGCCAAGTCTCACCTCCACTTCCCTTTCCCACAGCACACAGCACAACTCCGCGACCACCCAAGAGCCCCTCGCCACAAAGAGCTTTTCTCTCTCCCGATCCTCCCAAAGTTTATCGGTCTTTCCCATCTGTCGGGGCCGCTGGGCTTTGTAGTTCGTCTGTCCAGGCCAACACGCTAAGGATTAAAGCCCAAAGAGCCGCTGAACTACAATTCCCATAATGCCCGTGAGCCTCGCGCTCCCACAGCTCTTTCACCCTCCTAGCACTGATGCCCGCGCCCCAAGACCCGCGAGGCACTGAATCCTAGCGCGTCGGGCAGTAGAAACGGAGCGAGCCTGGGTACCCCACCACCGGCTCGATCTCCGTCCGCGTCTCCCTTGCATTCATTACCTAGTGCCGCACGTCGGCCGACCGTTGGGGATGCGGTCCAGGTGGGGGTGGGGGTGGGGCACAGGCCGCCGCTGCGGCAGAGTCCGTTAGTTCGCGTCGTGCGTGAAGGGGCGGTGGCGGCGGCGTAACGTTGCCATGGCAGCCACGGGCTGCGCTGCAGGGGGGAGCGCGGGGACTGGGAGTCTGCTCCTGGGAGGGGCCCGGGAACCCCGCCCGAATGCGGGGTAGGGAGACGCCTGGGTGAGTCTGGAGGGGAGACGGTGACATTGCGGAGGGCGAGTGACTAACTGAACGCTGCTACCGCCTGACGAGTCCTGCGGCGGCAGCGCCCAATCCCCGTGGCGGGACGCGTGTGCAGTTCTCTGGGCAAAGCGCGTTGATGCCTGCTCTATTCTGAGAGAATGCCAGTGGCGTCAATGGAAGGCGCACGGCGAAGACTCAGCGCCAGGCTCTTTAAAGGTCGTCGTCTCCTGCCCATCCCCCTGGCTCTGTCGGAGGGCGTGTTGGGAACCTGAGCTTTTCTGTTTGGGCTTTTCACCAGTGAAAGCCAATTTGCCATCTACCGCACGTCTTTAATGCGGTTTACGAGTTGCGGGATGGAAACGATCATTCGCTAAAACGTAAAGCACTTGGCCCTTAGGATTATTCAGGAGGCTTGAGACTTTTGTAGATGGCATTGAACTGAATTTTCTATTTTGAACATTTCTTAGGAATCGTTGGTAGACTGACACTTAACTGTCTCAAAGATGCAGTTTAGTGTAAACTGAGCTTTAACGGGCGTCGGCTTGGAAAACCTGCTTCTTAGTTCGGGTTCTGCTGTCACACTTGGTAGCTGAGAGCCAGGGGCAACTCCTTCACCCACTCTGATACCCAGTGTTTTAGTAGGCAAAATGAAGATAGCAATCTACAGTGTTTGTGAGAAATAAAAGCATTGATATGGATTATTATAAAACTAAACCTGGCATTTAACGATAACTTAAATATTATTTAATCCTACGTGATGAGAGTCAGGAGAACTGTAGCTTGAATATACAGTGGGCAGTTGACTGGGAAGGGGTTTCTGTCGTGATGGAAAAGCTATTTCTCTTGCTTACAGTTTGGGTTGCAGAAGTATATGCATTTGCCAGAACTTACAAAATGGGTACACAAGATTTGTACACTTCACCTTATGTAAATGTACCTCAAAGAACATAAAAATATTAGATTTCTTTGAAGATAACTGCAGTATTAACTGCATTCACCAGATTGTACATTTCATCCCCAGCACTTATTTACTTTATAAGTTTGTGCCTTTTAACACCGCCCCCTCTCCCAGCAACCACCAGTCTGCTGTCAGTAGCTATGAGATTATTATTAGAGCTGTGGACTATTATTAATAGAGACCATGGAGATCTTCTAGGTCCAGCCTCAAGATTTTTTACAGAGGAAAACAAGGCCTAAAATTTTTATTCAAGTAAATCAGGGAGCAAAGGGGGAGTGACTGGCCCTGCCATTTTCTAGTAATAAATGTCTCCTCAGAAATTATGACTGAAAATATCAAGCTGCTGTGTATGCCATCCAGTGCTCAGTTGGGGTCACCGTTCCACAGAGATTCTGTTGAGATTGACTCCAGTCCCATTCCACTGCCTGCAGAGAGACCAGTCAGTGCTCTCTCCAAGATTGCACATTCCCTGGGGGTACAATCTTGTAGTCACTTCTGGCTCTGAATTCTTGCTTTCTCTGAACACTTAGTTCTCCCTCACTTTTCACTATTTCACTAGCATTTATATCCACCTACCCTCATCCTCTTACAGCATAAATTGCAATTTCCCTTTCTCTGCCACCTCTCTGGTCCCATCTCTCCCCTTTTCTCCTCTGTACAATAGGTTTAGTTATCAAAGTATTTCCCCAAGAGGGAAAGTTGCTTCCCCAAGAGAAACTCTAGGGCCAGTGTAAAAATAACACTCCCCCCTTAGATTCTGTATTTTTTATTTGATTTAGCATACTGTGTAGTTAGCTGATCCATAAATATTAAGCAGCTTATGAGGCACATGACCCTGGCTCCCTACATAGTGAGCTCAATTATGAAAAATATTTAGTATAAGTGAGGAAACAATGGATAGTAGCTGGAATCTGATGTCTAAGAGAAAGAAAAGAAACCAAAGGCTGCCAACCGTATTTTTAGATTGTAGTAGAAATACCATTCAAGCAATAAAACAATAAAATCTTGAGTATGAAGCAACAGCATCCTTATAGAAGCAACACCTAGCAATTCAGTTACAGTGCTGCATATATAAATAGAGTCTTCTTTACTCTTGGAGAAGATGATACTGATCTATCAGCTAAACACATGTTTTTGTAGTAGGGATGATAGGTTCACCTGATCCATCTATCCCTCATCTAATTTCCCTTGTGACCAGTTGCTTACATTTGCAAGGCAGCTGGCCAGGGTTGGAGTGCAGTCTACAGCCATGAAGTCTCCAAATGCAAGGTTCTAATGCTTAACCCCCCTTGTTTTTTGAAGTTAGGATCCTAGAGAATGAACTCAGCAGGACAAGCCACTTGAGAACGGATGACAGCAGTGAAAGGAAACAGCTGCTTTGCAGTAAGCTACAGAGAGGCAGTCACGCAAAGGAAGACCATGAACCACTGAAGCACAGCTTTAAAAATCTAGCCTGGCTATGGACATCTGGGGAAGAACAGGAACTGACAATAAATTTTAGTTTATTGTTTTACTGGTCTTTGGATTAGTTCAAGTGATAGTTAAACACACTATGCGAATCCAAAAGGTGGAACTGATTCATCCACACACACAATCTTCACACTCATTAAAGAGGCCTAGCTTTCTCCTCAGTTCTGTCTTGGCCCCTGGGGTGTTTGACTTTACAGATCATCCTTCTTAGTGGTCCATGACCTTAGTGTTCTTACTTCATTATATTTATCATCTCTTCTACCTGCTCCTTGAACACAGGAATGGTTCTCAAGGTTCAGTGTATATACCCTGTCAGTTTCAAGGTTTCAACCCCAACTCTGGTTGGCACACTCAGATTTCCTTTGCTGATTCCAGTTCCTTTACTGCACCCAACATGCCATGTGCTTCCTTATCTTGTTCAGTTGCTCCTAATGGTCTCTTCATCTGCAATGCTATTTCCCGGCCCTAAATCCTTCCTATTTTGCAATAACTAACCCAGGCCTCTATGTGAAACATTCTTGTTGCTCCTTGCTCACAACTGTCCCACCCTGCTCCATACTCAAATATTTCCTGAACATATCAACCTCTTGACAACTAACATGCTGTGTAGTGGCAGCTCATCTATTGCTTAGACATTGGCTTTTATCTTTTTTCCTCAGAAGATTTCAACCTTCTCTGATGAACATTTCTGGCTATTCTCAAAATACTTTTATATCTTTTATGTAATAAAGACACATTAAATATTTTGGATTGAATTGTTTCCTTAACTTTTCTTCTTAGTAGAATAACTTCCTCTCTGGCAGTTCTCCTTTTAATAGGAGGAGACATTAGACAAAAGGAAATGAAGACCCTTGTTCCTATATTTCTGCCTTATCCAGTCAAAATGGGGTTCTTCCTCTCTTTTATTCATGAACTTAATATACTTTTGCTTCAGTGCTCCCATGACAAACAAAACTTTCTTTAAAAATCAGTATCACTTAATCATACATCCCTAATGAAAAAACTGCTCCACATTTTAGGAATTTGAAATATTTCTTACTTATGCCAAAATAAACACAAAACCTTTTGGCAATATACTATGGAAATTCTCCTTACTTGTAATTTTGTATTTCTTTATGCTTATTTAGAAATATGAACAGAAAAACCCAGGACTTAAGGCTGTTAAGTGAATTTATAACACTCTAGAGTATTGTAGGTATATAATTTAATGAATGATTATACAGTCCTCTTTGATAGCTAGAGTAATAGTATTTACATTGAGCACTACAATAAGTCATTATGTATATGCTACAAGATGACTTCTTTTACCCAATTGTATGGAACCCCTATATTTAGAAAAGGAATACATAACCAAATATGCATTAGGAATATGTTGGCAAGAGTTCCTTTATTTCTGTCATACAGAATATCTTGTATTGAATTTGAAAGCATGTCACTTGATTTAGCCAGTGAAGCATGTTACAATGTAGGTGGTCAGAGGAAAGGACTTGCGATCAGGTTTTCTATTCCGAGAAGTAGGCATTACACCAAGCAACCCTGACCACAAAACATTTCAAGCCTCATTGGGAAAATAAGGGTATAGCCAGGACCCCATTTCCCCACCTAAGCAGACAAGATACTTTAAAACCAGCCCCTCCTGGAATTCTTCTTTCCCTATTTCTCCATGTGCTGTTCTACTTGGGCTATATATATGAAAAGTGGTGGCTGGGGGTAATTTCCTTTTCCTTCATTCCCAGTTTCTCTGCTACATTTTTGGTTGTCTTTGTCATTTGTGGGTATAAGTGATACGAAATCATAAATTCTTGCTTGCATGAATCACTCCTAAATGGTTAACTATTCAAGCAAACTGTTCAACATCCCATTCTCCTTGCTTGCCTCTCATGTTCACCAAGCTGTCTCACTTCTTAACTCACCTCAAATTTTACCTTTCAAAAATCTCACTGACAGCTGTAATAAAGAATTCTAAAGAATCTCTAGTCTGTCCTTTCCCCCAACTCACAGGTTATCTGTTTTTGTATCTGACCATGAAGTTATGATGAAATAAAGGACAACTATTAGATGTTTTCTTCCATCTTGATCTGTGTCTATATTCAGGCCTTCATGACAAGAAAAGCATTTCAGTTGTTTTAAAGCGTCTAAATCATACAAGAAAATTAGTTACATATGAAAAACAAACCTGGTACCCACCACATCTTGATTTTGATGTTATCTGTCAGGTACATAGTTCTTACTATTGTTATGTATCACTATATATTACCTACTATATAATATTGCTTTGCAATTTTTATTGTCTTACTATGCTGTGCTTTCTGAGATTGGCTTTTTCTTTTCATTGTGTCCATCTCAGATTTATCCCTATGTTTATAAATAGTTCACTTGCGGTATAATAAGGTTCATCCATTTCCTATTAATGGATATTTAGTTTCTTTCCAACCCTCATGTTTTAGGCATATAAACGGCTGTAACAAACATACCATAGGCTGGATGACTTATTAAAAGTACAAATGTGTTTGTCATATTTCTGGTGACCAGAAAAATTCAAAAACAAGCAAACTCAATATCTGGCAAAGGCCTGTTTCCTAGTTCATTGACAACTGTCTCCTTGCATGGGCTTACTCTGGCAGGAGAGAGGGGTCTCTCCTTTTTTCCTTTGACCTATCAACTAACTTTTTTCACACGAAAGTTAATTTACAAAACTACATCATTCATACCCATATGGGGGCTCTACAGTACAAAAAAGAGTGACATAAAGTTGTTCACACATGGAGGTCCTCGATTACCAGCTTCTGTTCAAAATAATAAAGAAAATTAGATTACTAACCAGGATTTGAAACAAAGTTTATGCCTGGGTTAAAACCTCCCTCTCAATTAGCTCCACATGAATGTTAAGTCATTCTAAGTACTCTTGCTCTGATGGAAAGAGGCCCCTGAAGCCCAAAAGATTTTTAAGGTCCCTAAATACACTCCCTTCTTCCTGTAGACTCTCATGGAAAAAAAAAGTGTGGGTCCTCCTTTTTGTTAATCCATGCAGTCGTGGGGACTTTGGGGTAACCACAGCTGAGTCGTTTCTTGATGATGGCAGTGGATGCTTACACCAGTCCACCCTAATGTCCTGGTTTCCCTCTGAGGGCAGCTATGCCCTCTAAGCTCCTGCAGGCAGAATCAGATGTGTCCTGTGTTATCCTAAAGACCACACCTCAGCTTTGTGTGAGAGCGGGCAAAGGCAGACTTTCTGGACTTCAGTCCCAAGGCCAGTGTCCTAGAGAGTGGAAAAGTGCAAGTATGGATCTTTTCAGGTTGCTGGTTCCTAGGAGTCTGGACTCTCCTTTGTAGGGATGATAAACTCATTCATGAGGGCTTCATCTCATGACCTAATCACCTCCCACAGGCCTCAGTCTAAATTACACCTCACTGAGAAGCCAGATTTCAACATATGAATTGGGGTTATGGGGAACAGGAGTAGAATACACATTTAGTCTATAGCGTTCTCTTCTTGCCTCCCCCCCAAAAAAATTCATGTCCTTTTCACATCACCAACTTGGAAATCTAAAATCTCAGCTAAATCAGACACAGGTGATATTCAAGCTAAGAGTCATCCTGACACAGATTCCTCTATTTTTATTTAAAGATTTGTTTATGCATACAGAACTGAGGTAAAGATGAGAGGTGCAGGTGATGAGAGCATTCACCAAAGACAGAGTAGGGAGCAGAACAGGCAGACTGACTGAAACACTCTGCTGAGGGGAGCAGCAGATGGGCTAGGAGAGGCCTGCCATGCCATATGGGTCACCTCTAAGACTGGGGATCAAACTTGTGCTGAAGTGGCTGCAGCCAGCTTCATAGTGCTGTGCTTTTAACCTGTTGCACCACCAGATTCCTCTTTAGCTATAAGCGTGTACAACTAAAAATGCCAAGTGTTCCCAAAATACAAAACAGTGAGACAGGCACAGGACAGACATTCTGATCCAAAAAGGAAATACAGAGAAGAAGAGGGATAGGTCCTGAATACTTACAAAGCCCCATGGGGACAAATTCCATCAGACTTTAAGACCAGAGCATAAGCCTCTTCAGCAGGATTTTCCAACCTCTAGGCTCACTCCTTCCTTTTAGATACACTTGAATAGTGGTCTGGCCCTCCCAAATTTGCCAGACACGGTTTGGGCTCCCCCAGGTTCCTAACAGCCCCACTCCCTAGTTTGGGATGGTCACCATTAGGCATTGTATTGGACTGTGCCAAGGCACCACCCTTGTGACTCTGTGGGAGTTTGATTCTATCTTTTGAATTCTAGATTGAGACAACCACACTCCTAGGTCTCTGCATAGTGCAGACACCACTAGTTTGTGCCTGCACTTTCTCAGAAGAAAATTGCTGTGTCCTGGGCCCTCCCTGGTGGTGCAATGGATTAGGATGCAGCACCGCAAGCTGGCAGCAACTGCTTCAGTGCAAGTTCAATCCCCGGCCCTGGAGGTGACCCACATGGCGTGGCAGACCTCTCCTAACCCACCTGCTGCTCCCTTCAGCAGTGTGTTTTGTCAGTTGGCCTGTTCTGCTCCTCACTCTGTCCCTGTGAAGCCTCTCACAGCCCCTGCACCTCTGGCTTGTAGCTCAGTTCTGTATGAATAAATAAATCTTAAAAAAAAAAAATTGCTCTGTCCTGTGCTGACTTGGTCTTGCATGCACCTCACTTGAGCAGGACTTTGCTCCAGCAACAAGAAGCAAGGTACCAACCTATTACAAGTCTGCAGTATGAGGAGGTACCCAGCAGCTTGCACGAGCTCCTCCTTTGAAACTGCTCCCCTCTGCTTTGTACTTGAGCGAGTGATTGGAGTGGCAGCCCTGACCGTTTCTGACACACACTGGGGGAAATCCTTGGCCATTCGCTCATTGTCTTGGAGACAAGCTCCTGGCTTCTGTTGGGATGACTGACCCACACTAGTCTCCTTAGCAAATGGTCTGCTGGCCTTTTGTTAACTTACTATTGTCTCCTAAACAACTTTCTCATTCTTTTCAATTGGGATATACTGAGAATCTTCCAAATCTTTAAGTTCCTCCTCCTCTTGGTTAACAATTTTGTATTTAAGTCATCTCTCTCCTTACATTTTACTGTAAGGAGTCAGGCTGTTCCTGCAACACTTTGCTTAGAAACTGCTTCAGTTAAATATCCAATTTGATTGCGGGCACATTCTAATTGCCACAAAACACTAGTACATGAACACAGTTCAGTTCGTTGTTATTTTATAAAAAGGATGACCTTTCTCCCACTATCCAATGAAATGTTCCTTATTTCCAATTAACGTCTCATCACAATGGCCTTTACCATCCCTATTTCTACCAACATTCTATTCAAAATTACTTCAGAAAACTGAGGTGCTCTCTCTCCAGCTCTTGTGCTCTCCCTAGAATTGCCCTTAATGGTCTGTTCACTGCAATGTAGGCTTTTTATAGCACGTACCTGTTAAAAAAACA
Organism: Condylura cristata; assembly: GCF_000260355.1. NCBI lineage: Eukaryota > Metazoa > Chordata > Mammalia > Eulipotyphla > Talpidae > Condylura > Condylura cristata. Next base: position 42,856,219 of record NW_004567111.1, read on the forward strand.
GATTCATCTGAGTAAATTTAAAGATCTTCTTGCCTTTAATTAACAATTCATGAATCAGGCAATATCCCATCTAACAAATAGAAAGGAGCAATACAAAATGGAAGACATTTATAGACAAGAGGGGACAGGATAAGAAGAGTGTGTTGTTTCAGGCAAGGTGACCTCCCTGGGAGGATGGTCCTATCAGGCAGATTTTATTTTTAGCCAGGAAATTCCAGATTGGCTAGTTAAAGCTTACATTCCTGGGAGGGGCTAAAATTGCAAATAAATCTTGATTGGGAAGTCACTTCTGACTCCATTTTAAGTCTGTTTCTTTTCTGGCATAGATCAAACTCTTCCCACCTTTCCCCATTCTAAGTTCCAAAGCTGCCTGAATATTTATTTGTTAGAGCATCACCTTATTCCTGGTACTTAGTTAATATTAAAGATTATATGATAATCCTTAGAGATTGCCTTATGCATATATGTCAAATCTTTTATAGGATTTATACCAAAAGCTGTGGATAGCAAAACATTTTAATCTTCCATTTTCATAGACTTTGCCAATTATTTTCTGAAGTGACTTTCTCCACTTATACTCACAACAGTAGTGTAAAATCTTGGAATTAGACATTTTAATTTTTGCTGGACTGATAGGTAAAAATATAAAAGTCTATTATGGTTCGGTATGGCTGCCAGAATATGAGTGTTGTCAAGTTGAGACTATATAAGGAAGCAGAGAAGGTCAAATACAAATCAGACAGCATATTAGTTATGTGCTCTGCAAATTACTATAATCTTATAGGCTCAAGACAACACACACCATTACTCAGTTTCTGTGAATCAGGAACCTCGGCACAGTTTAACTGGGTTCTTTACTTCAGATTGTCCCAAGGCCATAATCAAGGCTTTGAGCAGGGCTTGGGTCTCACCTGAAGACTTGACTAGAGAAGCACCCACATCCAAGCTCATGTGGCTTTACAGGGTTCAGCTATTTTTGCAGCACAGTGAACTGAGGGCCTTAATTTCAGAGGCTGCCTTCAGTTCTTTGCTATGAGAGCCTCTTCACTAGCCAACTCATAACATCCCAACTTCCTCCATCAAAGACAAGGATGAGACTGGCTGACATGATGGAAGTCAGAATCTTAAGTAATCTATCCATGAAATTGTCATCCTTTGCATATTCTATTGGTCAGAGGCAAATTACAGGTCTCACCCATATTGAAGGGAAGCTAATTACCCAGAGGTGTGAATACGAGGCGATGAAAATCATTATAAGCTATATTACAGTCCATCTGCCACAGGTGTAATAGCTAAGAACATCCGTCAGCCTGCCATTACAAACCCAAATAAAAATCAGCTAAACAAGACTAGAAGTTTCTTTTGCTCTCAAACAAGCCTGGAAATACAGTATGAGACTGCTATGGCCATTCCATAATGACCAGAGAGACCCTTGATCCTCTAACTCACTGATCTGCCATTCACAAGATGTGTTTTGACCACCATGTTGCATTCCAACTATTAAATCCATTCCACCTGTGTGGCCATAACTATGCTAAAATGCAAATTGAATCATGTCACTTCTCTGGGTAAAAACACTTCAGTGGCACTATTAGAACAACCCCAGAGGAGAAGCCAAACTCCATCCTCTGATGGAGCACTACCCAAGCCAAAGGGGGTGATGTCTGCACAGTGCCCAACACCCCCTCCCCCCCACACACACAGCCCCAGTGTCCTAAGTGAGGAGGATGTTGGGAAGCAGGTGTAACTGAGCAGCCATCATAGTGAGCCTCGCAAAGGGAGTGAGCCACATGGACACTTTCTGTTTCACTGCGGCTACTGAGGAAGGCAGCGACCCTGACAAGTGGTGGGCTTCACCAGGCCCAACCCCTGACCGCAGCAGGCGACACAGGCCTGGCTGTACCCTGCCAGCCCCTGGAGCTGCAACTCCACCTGGTGCTATCAATCAGTAATTGGACCGTCTCCCTCTCCCTCTCTATTACTTCTTCCTTTCCCTCCCACTGTTGTTTAGAATAAATTGTTTTTGTTCTCTTTTGCTGAACTGAAGTCCCTTTTGTCTGCATTTGTGGCCAGATGGCTGGAACCAGAACCCATGAGAGAAGTTCTAACCTGGAGACCATTTTTAGACCTTTCATCTGGTAACAGCAGAGTATCTCAAATATTTTTTATCATTAAGTCCATGTACAGATAGACATATATTGTACACACACACACATCTGTAACTGAAATATAAATTTCATAATAAAAATAGCCTTTCTACATATCAAGCATTCTGATAGTCCCTAAGCCATTTCATTTATATTTAGTTTATAAACAGATTAAAATGAGAAACACTGGCCTACAGGATAAGCTCCAGAGAGTGTGGCTATTTTTTCTTTTGCTTGTTCTCTGCACATCTTCTGCTCCCAGATCTGCGTCCATATACTTCCTCATCCTGCCTGTCCTCCCCTGCTGTCCCAATCATCTCTCCAAACATTCATTGTTCTTCAGGAGTCAGCTCAGGTATTCCCTCGGGGGCCCATTCTTTGACCTCGGCCCTAGAGAAGCACCCACATCCAATCTCATGTGCCATATAGAACTCTGCCACCTGCCACCACAGCACGTACTCTGATTCCAGGCCTACTGTTTCGCCAGTAAAAGATGAGTTCCTTGACAATGGGGACTGTGACTTTATAGCTGTGTAGCCCCAGCCTTTGAACAGTATATGACAGAAAGTCAAACTTAATAAATGTTTCTTATATGAATAAATGAATGAATGCCATAGAGAAAGAAACTCCTGACAACATTTATTGAAAATTTACTGCATGTAGAGCATTATGCTAGAGGGAGTAGAACTTGACAGTGACAAACAAAAATCTGTACAAAATGATCTAAATAAGGAGTGTTTCTATACCTACAACTAAGTGTCATTCGATTTCTCGCTGACAGTGGATTGAATGATGAAAGTGGGTTTGAAGAAGGCATTTCTTTCTTTCCTTCTCTTAACTGATTCCCTATTTTTGTCTGGTATGAAAGAAGTCTCTGATACCCTCAGACATTTCTCTTCTAACCCAGGTCTAGTCTTTAACAGTGAGGCCCAGTGCTGAACAAAAGAACAGTCCGGTTCATGTTATGTTTGATCAAGTATACCACGGGGCTAAGTCAGGGCCCTCCAAAATAGGTCCAGGAAATCCAAATGAGCTAGTATGGCATGTTGTAGGCTTCAAAGGACACACATAACAGCAGCTTCACATCCCATGAGAGCCAGAACATTCAGAAGGCGGGCAGGAAAGGAAGTGTGAACCCAAAGTGAATTCAATGTCTCACGTCCAGACACTGACCCTGGAAAACCCAATCTGCTAAGGCAAACTCTGCGGTCTTTGCTAATAAATTAATAAATAAACAGACCAAACATATATGCAGACTGTATTTTAAAAAAAAATACTGTAAGCTATACTTTGGTGTTAATTTAAAGTCCCAAGTGCAGGATAAAGTCCTTATTAATAATCTGACCCCTCTCAAACCACTGCTTCCTTCTTCTAGTTAATAGCAACCGCAAGAGCTTACATTTGTACTGAGTTTAATAGTCGACTGGGTACTTATCTCGTTTAGATCTTGAAGCCCTGTAATACAGTTTCAGGTACGATCCCCATTTTATAGATGAGGATACTGAGAGATTAAATAGCTGCCCAGGAGCTACACAGGGAGAATTAGAGCTGCATGGGGTTCTAATTTATAAGGAACCAATTTGTTACAAGAGACCAGCAACCAAAAAACTGGATTCTAACGCAATGTAACTCACTGCTAATTAGTTAACTGTGTAATCCTAGAGAAGTCATTTCCACACCTCTGTAATCCCTTTCTTACCTACCTCAAAGGTTTTGAATATGATGGTATGTACAACAGTGCTTTATAACACACAGATGTCAGATCTTACCAACCTTTTGTAATGAAATAAAAACAGTATTATCTTTTACTTTGTCAATGCCTCTCACCAAACTCATTCCATAAGGTTGCAGCCTATTACTGCCTAAGCAACGCTTCTCTTGCTGCCATATCTACAGTTGCATGAGCTGCTGACGAGAGAGGACGTTCTTTCTTCTCAAAGTGACTTTAGGGCTGTGACTTTCAATGTGGTAGCACATTAGCATTGAAGAAGGAACTACATACAGGTGTCTAAGCTCCACCACGACCAACTAAAGTTTTAATCTGGGGTGGAGGGTGGTGCAACTGGGCACTGTTTTTTTTTTTTTTAAGATTTTATTTATTTATGCAAAATACATAAATGGGGAACAGGCCAGAAACAGAGTGGGGGAACAGAACAGGAAGATCAACAAAGTCCACTGCTGAGGGGAGCAGCGGGTGAGACAGGAGAGGTCTGCTGCGCCATGTGGATCACCTCCAGGGCGGGGGTTGAACTTGCACTGAAGCAACCTCAGCACAGCTTAGCTTTGCAGTGCAGCGCTCCAACCCACTGCACCACCAAGGAGGGCTGGGTGGGCATCAGTATTTTTAAAGTTCTTCCAAGTGATTCTAATTTGCAATTCATGTTGGGAACCACTGATGTACAAAACCACTCACTTGTTCCAGAGATAACAGCATAAAAGTTAATAATGTCTGAGGTCACTTGGGACAGGAGTTGACCCTGAGCCACAAAGATCTTAAGGTCCCACCAAAACATATGGGGGGATGGGGCAGTCCTCCTTTTCTGAATCACTGGGAAGCATGGCCATATGCGTTTGGTGGGGAAGATGGACAGCACAGGAAAAGCCTGCACTATACAGAGCCTGTTCCTCATCACTGTTTTTTCTACTAAGCTTTGCTTCTCAAAAACATCCCATGGTAACTTCACTACTTCATAGGGATACAGAAACTAAACACCTTAATTAAAAAAAAAAAAAAAAAACACATAATGTACAAGTGACCAATCCTACCAGTTTTCTCACTGGTAAGAAAATGGTCATTAATTATTGAATATCAACTTTGTCTGTTTAAGCCCAATGTACTTGTAAACAAATATGTCCTTATGTTTCATTTTAAGGTTAACTAAATAGAAATTTACTTTATATATATGGCATATTTCATATCTACTAAAATTGTTTAGTTTTATATTTACTTATAAAAATACAGATTTAGCCATTTGGCTCAAAGACAATTAGAAGACAGTATCTATCAAAAATCCAGAATATTATAATTAGACCTTTGATTTGTGTTTAATGGGAAATGAAGCAAAACTTCCTCACCTATTTACCTGTGAACTCGCTCTCATATCAGAAATGAAGAAACAAAAGGATTTGATTTATCAGAATCACCCTTTTGATCTGGATACCACCCAAAAAGGACATCGTCTTAAACTGGTCTCAATAAAAATTATCTCAAGATGAGTTACATATTCTCATCTGATCACTTCTCTCACAAGACCAGAAACAGTTGGAGTAAACTCCTGTTCCAAGGCCTGGAGATTTAAATGATGAAGAGGTTTATCTCTCATCTGAGAAGACTTTATAGTCCACAGCAATAGCCTGGAGACAAATACTCATGCCTCTGGGACCCCACAAAGGCAGTAATTAGGCGGCATTTTATTGTGATGCAGTAACGGTGCAAGCGTGGAGCCAGGCTACTCTCGGGGGCTTAGGAACAAAATTGGCTTCCTGGAGAGCCAACAGAAGAAATCTGGCAACCTAAAAATATTTAAAGAGTTTAGGGCCCCCAAGGGAGGATTCCCAACTATTGAAGTGGAAAAAATTAAGCATTTGCTAAGTCCAAAAGGAGATTTCTACTGAAGAACTTAGCAAAGTTCACAGACTTGGGTAGGGTGTTTTAAACAAAGTAAGAATTAAAATCACACATATCATATACAGAGTAATCAAATTGAGGACTTTATGTTTTCTTTATAATAACATAAGAATAAGGATCTAAAAATAGACTCTACAGAGAATGAACCCTTCTTTCTCCTGAATTTAATAGAAAATAACACCTTCATTATACAGAAGACATATCCCATCTCACCATCTCATGGGCATAAATCTTGACAGATTCTTCAAGATCTTTCCCTCTGCCTCTAATTACAATTCTGCCACTTATTCATAACTCCACACAGCCTACATTTCATACATTCCTAATATGAATGACATGCAGTGTGCACTGTGGTTAACTTTCAAGACCCAGGCCAGCTGCCTGCCCAAACTCTCTGACCTTGGCAGAGTGTTAGCAATGACTCTGTGCCTTGGCTTCCTTGGCTGTATAATGGGGATAACAATAGTACCAGCCTCAGTGTTATCAGGAGAATTAATGCAGTTATTCCAAGGGAAAGCATTTGGAAAAGTGCCTGACACAGCAAGAAATCAATAAATGTTTACTAGCATTATTGCTGCACTTTGCATTTCCCTTAGTACCTATAAAAATATTTTGCATATTTTAAGTGAAAAACAAAACACATGGTCTAGCAATTATTTTCAGATTCATGGATTTCTTTCTGTGGAAATTCCCAACAAGCTATTTAGTCACACACATAGGGTAACATTTTTTTATTACATAAAATCCAGGAAGCGTTTCACATGTGGTCCCTGACTTCAACCAGTTTATATTCCATTTGAGAACAGAATATATGCTCATGAGGCATTAATTAAAAATCCAAAGCCATTCGTGATTGTGTGTAAAGTAAGTAATCCAGACCATCAGAGCTACAAAAATTTGAAAGAGAAGGAATTCTGAGGGAATCACATCACCACATGTACATAAAGTTGATAGAGAAGCCTTGAGTGCCACGAAATACTGGTAAGATATGAAGGGGTGTTCCCACAGGGGAGAAGGCAGGAGGCAAGGCTGAGTAAATAGAACTCTTCATCTGGGACATGCGATTCATGTTTAAAATTAGGTGAGCGGGATTGATAGAGCTACTCCGGGCACAAGCCCTGTGGTGAGGATTTCAAAAGTCAGACTGAAGAGTTTGATTTCTCCCTGCATGTATCTGACGTTTTCTGAGGTGGGAAGTGGTACAAACACAGATATATGCAAGATTTGTGTGAGAAGAGACCTGAAGCATGGAGGAAAAAAGGACAACTCTTTTTTAATTTCTATAAATATTAGTTGATAAAATACAAAATGGAATATAAGTATAATTATTGAAAATACAAATATACTAATAAGAACACAATAAAGTTCTCTCTGGGAGAATACAATTTTGCTTAATGGGGTCTCAAAAAAGTATGCCCCCCCCTCAGTTGCAAGTATTCATCTTTTAATATGGATCTTTGTGAGATTTGACAACACTCAAGGGGAGGTCACAGTCCCCACCCCCATTCATATGCAGCCTTGGATGACAGGCCCCAGTGTGCCATGAACTGCAATGCCTGGTGGGAGGTGGGGAGGAGGAAAGTTACTGGAAACGAGGTGCAGAACTGAAGGGCCAGGTGAAGCTACATAACACGGAAGGCAGGTGGGCCCTGGAGTTCTTGCTTCTTTGGCTTCGATTTGCACAAAGCATTTGGGGGGACTTGGAAGGAGACTCTTGGAGGAGAGACATGTGGGGAGACTGACAGTAGCAGCTATTATATTCATGTGGTATCTCCTCTTGTCCCATTTCTCTAAGGCATGTGCCTACACCCCTACATTTCTCCCCCAGAAGAAACCTTAGATTTGTGGCAAACTTTCAGGTGTCAGTGACCCTGCTTCAGGCTACCCCTGTTTAGCGAGGCATTTGCCCATGAGGGAATGGGGAAATCTGGGGAGTTTTATTGGGGACTTGTTAGGAACATCCTTTCTTCTCTAATTCTATTAAAGACCGTTCACATTAAGAGTCTGCTTCCTTTGCAGCAGATGGCAGAATCCTTTTTAAAGTGTGTATCCCTTAAATTTGTCATTCCTAGTGTCCCTGGTGTTTCTTGGTCATGTATTAACATTTTCACACAAACGGGTACTATGAATTAATGACTATTATTGGTCATGGCCCAAGGTGGGGTGCATTATGAGCAAAAAGAAGTGACAGCCATTAAGGCATGACAAATTATTTGCAATTTTTGCTACATGCTCACTGTCAAAATGTTCCTTAGATGAGGTTTTTGCTACCTGAGCACACCAGGCCAACTCCAGAAATACCAAAGGTAGCCCTGATGTTCCAGTAGATATCTATGCTCTGGCACAAGCTCTCTACCTGCTGAGGTGGCATAGGAGACCAGAGACCCTCCAGACCTCCACGAAGCTATTACAGTGTCCTGTCCCTGGCGGACTGTCTCATCCTGACAGTTGTGCTCTCTTGTCTTTCTATCATGTATGTGTCCAGTAGGTTACAGACAAAAAGATAAAGTTAAATTTGTGTCTTGTTCTTTCACATAGTGTTTCCTCATAGTGGTTTTTTTAAATTATTTTCCCTTGTGTTGGTGAATAATTTTAAATTAACTACATCATTAGTAAATTATTAATTTTAAAGGTGAAAGTAGTATACACTATAAATGGATGCAGTTTAATGCACTTAAATTATTCCTCGTGAAGTTAAGAAAAAAACAGGTCTGACAAAAATACAGAGAGGGTAATCACAATTTTGAAGGGCATATAAAAACACTTAACTGACCACTTACCTTATCCCCGAGGCATTTACTACGATAGATTAGAAGGCTGTATTGTTTATTATGTGTATGGTAAAATACCTCAGGATACAAACCCACCTCACCTGCTTTTACTTATCATCTCATTAAAGTAGATGCAATATGCCTTGAGTAGGGATTTAAAGTGATAATTAGCTTAGGCAACCTACTAAAATGCCTTTCAATCAGCAAACATTGTATGAGTCAGCCTTTTCTGTGCTGAATTTGATGATAGATACAGGGGTGTGCAGAATGGCTCTACTCAAAAGTGATATCTAGATGGGCAGCTTCTCCTGGGACTCATGTTAGACGGAACTGAGAAATGTAGGTGCTTGCGTCCCATTCAGCAATGGCAAATCAGTGGAGTGGAGCCCGGGCATCCAGGAGTCTTGTTTTATAACAGGAATGGGGAAGTTGTGCAGATGGACACATGCACATATAATGGTGCTTGGAAACCATGGCCCATGCAGTGGGTGGGAAACAAAAGCATAATGAGGAGCCACACGGCTAAAACTAAAATGAATGTAACTAATTTTCTAATAATTCAGAAGGACTATTCCTCTATTTTTTTTTTAAAGATTTATTTATTTATTCATACAGAACTGGGGTACAGGCCAGAGACGCGGAGGGCGAGAGGATTCACCAGAGACAGAGTGGGGAGCAGAACAGGCAGATCGACGAAGTACACTGCTGAGGGGAGCAGCGGGCGGGCCAGGAGAGGTCTGCCACGCCATGTGGACTCCTCCGGGGCAGGCGGGAATCAAACTCATGCGGAAGTGGCTTTAGCTTCTCAGTGCTGTGCTTTAACCCGCTGCGCCACCAGGAAGGGCCCCTCTATTTTTTTTTAATTGTAGCATTTATTATCCCCAGACAAAATTCAACACTACTTAAGCCTAAAGATTATCTTATGGAATTCCCATAAGGGAAAAAAAAAAAGGAAGGAAAGAATAGGTCAAACACTCAGAAGCTGATGTCTTAAACTTTCATACACTGCAATCACAGGGGAGAGTGAGAGCAATCTTTCGATTAAAAATGGTTTAAACAGGGCCCTCCCTGGTGGCGCAGCGGGTTAAAGCACAGCACCAAGAAGCTAATGCCTCTTCAGCATGAGTTGGATCCCCGTCCCCGGAGATGACCCACATGGCGCAGCAGACCTCTCCTGACGCGCCTACTGCTCCCCTCAGCAGTGTACTTCGTTGATCTGCCTGTTCTGTTTCCCACCCTATCTCTGGTGAATCCTCTCACTGCCCCTGCACCTCTGGCCTGTACCCCAGTTCTGTATGTGCAAATAAATAAATCTTTTAAAAAAATGGTTTAGACAGACTTTACCATAAATTGACATTCTGGCCTATATTTTTAAAAGCATACCCCCTTCCTGAAGCACTTGCACAGCACACACTCCCCGCTCCCACCCAGTCACTACTGAGGTGGTCCTGCCATGTACTTACAGGCAGCCCATTTTCAGCCAAATCCCACGCGTCCCTCAGTGTGCATTCTATTCACTCGGGCCTTCGTTTTCCTCCTCAAGGTTACCTTGCTCCGTCACAGCTCGGTGCCTTTGCAGATGTCACTTCTTCTTGAAATTCCCTCTGCCACTTGTCTGCCAAGAAAAACCCTACCTATCTATTGAGCCTCTGCTCAAATTCCTCAAAAGAGGAATTCCATGTCCTCTGCATGTCCTTTTACATTCCCCAGGCAGATTTATAGATTTTTTTTCTTCTGTACCTACACACATACCCACGATACCATTCATATTTTCTCCCACTGTGTGTGTCCGCACTCCAATTCATCTCTTCACTGCACTAAATCCTTTGAAGGCAGCAACAATGTCTTACCTTGGCATCCTCAGCAACTATTTTATTGTCCTGTAGGAAGTGTTGTTTAATAAATAGCTCAAATGAATGAATGAGTGAATTGTATGTAAACCAACTGAAAGGTGGCACTGGTTTTGGGCTCCGAGGGTCAAATTGACTTTACTTGGAAGAAAAAAGAAGACAAGAAGTATAAATAGATGAATAGCAAGAACATAGTCATGGAAGTGGGAAATTCGATGTTTTCTCAGGAAGCAACTAATAATATAAGTCCAGTGAAAAAGAAAGTTGGGGCTGACATGAGAGCCAGAATAATAAGCTAGGGAGTTCTGTATGTAACAGGCCTTGTTCTGTATGTAACAGGAGCCATGAAGAAATTCTGAAGAGGGAAGAGATTGGTTAAGGGAAATTGCTATTGTCTGGGCAGTTACAGGAAGTGGTAGCTTGACAGAATGCAGTGAAGATGGAACAAGGAAAACAAAGGAAATTGAGAAACATTTTGGAAATAGGATCAAGAGGATGTGGCAACCAGTTGACTGTGGGACATGAGGAACTCGCGCAGTCAGTTTTTAAGCAGGTGACTGAGTGCTCAACAGCATCACCTGATATGTTCATGAACAGATGGAAAGCTCTGGGAGAACAAGGATCTTAGCACTGTCTTTACATCTCCTGTACCTCCCAACAGACAATCATGCATTCAGATGGGCTTAGTAAACATTTATTGAGAAAATTAGTGCTTCTTACATTTTACAGACATAAAAAAGGAAAACGTTGCAATACTTACAATGTCTCTTTTTCAGACATTCTTGAGTTTTTCTTAGATTTTCGGGGTTTTTCAAACCACAGTTGGTGTCATCACTGCATCAACCATGTTGTTCCATGTACGTGCTCACCAAACTGCCCTTGTTATGACATAAGCAGAAATCTTGAAGATCATGAGTGCTAGTGAATGACAAGCAAGTAGCTGGTGTTTTTACCTTTTAAAGGGAAATGTATGACAGTTTCGGTTCTCTGAAAATGAATCAAAAACAAAAAAACAGGCTGACTGTTTTTCTCTAGTGGAAAAAAAGAAAGCCAAGCTAGTCCAGGTAAATTGAACTCTTCAAATAGACTTATAATGCATAGCGGAGATAGTTCTGAGATAATGACTTTAGTTAGACTGGGGCCACAAATCTATACACTTCTTTATTCACCTGGCAGGCCTAATGAAATTTTATGGCGGGCAAGCTGTTTATCCCTTGGGTGACATTGGCAAGAATAACTGTATCTTTATCAATCAAGAGTTTTCTGCATTGTAGCTTTTTTTACCCACAGAAGACCTCCCCAACCTAGATCATAGCATTCACAACAAGTAAGCACCTTTTTTTCTTTATATAAACATTCCACCACCTCCTTCCATTTTTTGGACACATTCTTTTCTAATGTTATGAAATGGAATGTCATTCCATAACAAGGGACTGGAAGAAGAAAAGGATAAAAAGAGAAGAAGGAGAAATTCCAAAAGGAACATGCAAAGATATGTGGGACTGAAAACTCTCCACATCTAGAATATTCTGTGTGTGCAATAGGCAGGCCATTAGGAGTAGAGCTGCACACAAGTTGTTGCCTGGGGTAAAACAACTGCTGAATAGGCAGAGGAGGCTTCGCTCCCACCACAGCAGCTGAGAATGAGAACATGGTGACTGCCACTCCCATTACAAAAGGATTCGATCCCTCCTTGTGTTAGTGGGCACAATGAGGATCACCCCAAGCCCCCAAATCTACATGCTCTAAATGGGTTCTACCATCCGCCACATACAGACAAACATATTCTTAGTACATAAGACCTTCAATAGAAAAGAACTTTTCTAATTCAATAGAAAATAATTAGTGTGCAGTAGAAAAAAGAGAAGATAATAATTTCCAATGAAACACCCAAAGTTACCCATTTCCTCATGGGCAATGCCCAGTCAAACAGCACTGGTCCAAAGCCTGGCCACTGAGTCCCAAAAACTTGCAACAAGTCTCTAGCACCTTCAGGTGGGGAACCTTAAGAATGAGTCAGGAAGGGCCAGACAATTCTGGAAGGAAAGAGGCACAATCAGAATACAAATCAAGATGAAGGCTGCTGTCATCAGCCTATCCATGGGTCTTTCACCCACGTCTCTTTCAAGTATCTTATTCCTTTTCCCCCGCATGTCTGGTGCAAATCCCAAGGCAAAGAAGCAAGTGTGGCTTCTTCACATGCTCCACATGCCTCTGCCAGGCCTTCTTCCTCCAACTTTCTCTCCCAAGTCCTTTTGATCTTCCCCTTGCTGTGCAGCTCCACCCTTCCTTGGGTGGGGCAGAGAACCTGGAACCGCCCCTTTCTATGGGGATTACTCTGTTATACTTGGAGCCTTCATATTGCCTGTAACAGCCTACAGTGTCTTGTTTAAGTATTTAATTAGTTCTCATTTATACAAAGATATACAAACTTACAAATTTGATAAATACCACCACAAACTCCTGTGATTTATATGTTCACTTTACCTTTGTAACTAGTATTAGCTCATGGCCTAAGGGGTCACCCAGGATTCCCAAACTTGCATGTTCTAAAATGTTCTGACCTTCACTGTGCACAAATACAAAGGATACGCTTCTTGTGAAAGAATCTTAATAGGATTAAGGTGCACAGAGAGAAAAGAAAGAAAGGATAATAGTTTCCCAGTAAAACACCAAGAGTTACTCATCCCCTCATGAGTAAATGCCCAAGCACACAGGATTCGCCTGAAGCAAGGCCGCTGAGGCCTGAGAGCTTGCCACAATCTGAGGCATCTTCTGGCAGGGAATCATAGGAAAAGGTACCAGGGGCCAGGCAAATCTGAGAAAAAATCGCAGTATAGTCAAGATTGTGGCTGCCCATGGGTGCAGAATTGAATATACCCTCCCCACCTGTCCTGCTATCAGTTCAAGCAAAGATACCAGAGCCTCCAAACCTGCCTACTCTAAATAGATTCTGCCATCTGCAGCATTAAGACAAAATGTATAAGATCTTTAATAGAAAAGAACTTTAATACAATTAGTAAACAATACAGAAAAGATAAAGAAGATTGTAAGTCAAGCACCCAAGGCTACCCACCCCCTTGTGGGTAAGTGCCCAGCCAAACAGGGTTGGCCCAAAGAAGGCCCGAAAGTCTGCCCCAAATCTAATGCGTTTCCAGTGGAGACCCATAAAAAGGATAAGAAACAGCCAAACAAGTTTGGGGGGGAAATAGCAAAATCAAAATCAAGATCAAAGCTGCCACTGTTAATCTCCCCACGGGTCTCTCACCCACATCTGTTTCAAACAGTCCATGGCCAAAAAGCAAGTACAGGTTTTTTACATGTCTCTCTGTGTGTTTCCCCCAGGTCTCCTTCTTGCTCTCTATCCTGCTCCCTCCCTTCCTTCTCAAGAATCCTCTCCAGATTCTTCTTCTCCCTGTTCGGCTCCACCTTCCTTTGGGTGGGGCAGGGAAACTGGAACCTCCCCTTTTCCTGGGGACCACCCTGTTACAAGGTCACAGCCTGAACTGAACAATGAATAAGAAGTCAGAGTGTGAAAGCACTCTTGCTGGACAAAAACTTGAAAGCTGACCTCCTACCCTCCTTCTCTCTCTCTCTCCACCCTCAAAATTTAATTGGACTTATTAGGATCAGGACCTACAGGTCTATATGTCACCTCATCATTGGCCAGCTGAATGTCCTTGCTAACTTCTGCACCTACAGATGTGCAGCAAAACGCCAATAGGCCCTGGAACGACATGCAGATCACTTCTGTTACAATACTCTTCTGATCAAAATCATAATTCTCCACTTGTCTCTAATGGTTAGTATTATTATTGCCACCTTTGGCAAGCAGGGAATAAAAAGAAATCCATGGGCCCTCCCTGGTGGCACAGTGGGTTAAAGCACAGCACCATGTATCTCACCCAGCCACTTCACTGCAAGTTCGATCCCCGGCTCTGGAGGTGACCCACATGGGGCTGCAGACCTCTCCTGACCTGCCTGCTGCTCCCCTCAGAAGTGTGTTTCAGTTGATCTGCTTGATCTGCCTTTGGTGAACCCTCATGACTCCTGCACCTCTGGCCTGTACCCCAGTTCTGTATGCATAAATAAATAAATCTTTAAAATAAAAAAAAGAATCCACCTGTTTGCAGGGATAGGATAAAAACAATACCCTTAGCATTGCTCCAAAGCAGTTTTGTGTCTCCCAAGACTTGCAAAGTGACAGACATATAGAGGTGTTTGCATACTTGTAGGTTGTAAGCAAGTGAATGAATGCATTATGACTGAACAAAGGAACTGTGTGACTACAGGCAAAGTCTTGCAAATGCAGCACAAGGGCATGCTCCTCACCCCAGTCCCGCACCCCCAGTTCCTTCCAACCTGCCTCCAGCCACTGATGCAAGGCAATGGGCAGTGGTGAGCCAGTGAACTTGAACAGACAGGGGACAGAAAGACCCAGCCTGGCAACAGGAAGGCAAAAGAATTGGGTCACAGCAGGTGGCTCATTGTCCTATGCCATGGATTTGCAAGAGCAATTCATCTCTATGTTGGTAGAAGGAAGGAGCAAGCAATGGGAAACAGCATAGTGAAATGCACTGAGTCACTGTTCAAACCAAATGGTCTCTAAAGCATTTTCTGTTTCCTGGATGTGCCACATAGTGGCCTGTATTCAAATATGTTTTGGAAACACTCTGTACTGGGTCTCCTTAAAGATGCACAATGTTGGGCCCTCCCTGGTGGTGCAAAGGTTTAAAGCACAGCACTAAGAAGCTAAAGTCCCTTCAGCATGAGTTTGATCCCCACCCTGGAGGTGACCCACAAGGCTTGGCAGACCTCTCCTGGCCCACCCGCTGCTCCCCTCTACAGTATACTTCGTCAGTTAGTGTGTTCTGCTCCCCACTCTGTCTCTGGTGAATCCTCTCACCACCCCACACCTCTGGTCTGTACCCCAGTTTTGTATGCATAAATAAATTAATTTTTAAAAAGAGATGTACAACGTTTATGTTGTACAAGCACGCACAGGGCAGGCTCACTATGGATTCCTGCAGATAGATAGTGTCCCAGAGCCCTCCATGGATTTTGCAGGTTTACAGATACACCAGGCATGAGGCTGGTATACAAAGAGGTAGGCATGGGCCAGGCAGGGGAGTTGGGAGCCAGACAAGCAATGGAGGCTCCCAGCCCCCATGAATCCTTGCTCTTTCTCTGTGCTCTTTCGTGTCATCTCGTGGTCTCACCTCTTCTGTAGTCACACTCCTCATCCTCTCATAGCCCTCGCCCCGACAGCCCTGGCCTCTAGGCTCACATGTGCACGCTTACACATGCCCACAACCATACCCCAAGGATCCACACTCAGGGACGCACATGCATGCCCCATGCCCATGCTCCCAAGTGCCTTCTGCTACAACACGATCAGGGCCATAGGTGACAGACACCGAATAAAAAGCCTGATTAATTCATTTACTTTCCAGCTTATTTCCTTAATTAAAACATCAGAAGTCCATAGTAAAAACACATCTTTCATTTTTAAAACATTTCACTGGAGTGGGCCCTCCCTGGTGGCGCAGCGGGTTAAAGCACTGCATTAAGAAGCTTAAGCCACTTCTGCATGAGTTCGATCCCCGCCTGCACCGGAGGAGATCCACATGGCTCAGCAGACCTCTCCTGACCCGCCCGCTGCTCCCCTCAGCAGTGTACTTAGTCGATCTGCCTGTTCTGCTCCCCGCTCTGTCTCTGGTGAAGCCTCTCACCCTCCGCATCTCTGGCCTGTACCCCAGCTCTATATGAATAAATAAATAAATCTTTAAAAAAAAAAAAAACATTTCATTGGCGCAATTAAACATTTCATTGGAGATCTTAAGTATTCATTTCAATGAATTTTGAGAGTTGAATACTCAATCTACCACTACTCAAAATGAGATTTAAAACATTTTCATCACCCAGAAAATCTCCCCAGCCCAGTCAATCTTCGTCTCCTTTCAGGGCTGACTTCTCATCGCCATAGTGTGATTTTCTACATTATAGATTTCACAAAAGTAGAATCCTGTTGCCTATATTTTTTACCTTGTTTCTTTTACCCCACATGAAGATCTTTCCATCATATTGATGCCAATGTGTCTACCACTAACTCATCCGCTCATTTTGCTGTTGCTGTTGCTGTACTGTATCCCCTGGGTGTGTGTCAACAGTCAGTGGTTTCTTACCCATCTGCTTTTGATGGGCATTTGAGTAGTTTCAGGCTTTGCATAAGGTGGTGTGATCATTCTTGTGCAAGTCCTTTCATGAACATGTTTTCTTTTTTCTTGGGTAAATACTTATGAGAATTGGTAGGGTACAGAGCAAATATGTTTAACTTCATAAAAACTGCCAAACAGTTCTCCAAAGCGGTTGCACCTGTTTAACTTTTTAGGCTTTGTATTTCCTGAGCTCATTTGACCACAGAACCCCACACATTTGGGTGGGCTTTTAACAAGCAGGTAGATTTTCACATTCCTTCCAGCTTTTAGCAATGAGAAAATCAGCAAGGCATTTAGAAGTGGATGGTTTTTTTTTTTTTTTTTTGTCTCAAATATATATGCAGTAAGTATATATACACACACATGTATCATTTAGGCAACAGGAAATTAATTGCAAGGATAGCCTGGAAGAGTTTGAAAGGCTGGGAGTCGGAGGGTGGAAGCCAGCTCCAGTGAGTGGTAAAGAAGGTGCTGGCAAGTAGTTTGAACACCGACATGAAAAACAAAGATTTAAGCCAGAGAGAATCTGAGATAGCAAAATTAGAAACTATTAAGACAGAGACAATGGTGTACAAAAGACTTATAGTATTTAAGGAATTTCTCTGGGTTACCAAGATACTCAGAAAACTTCAAGATTCTTTTTTATAAAAAAAAGAAGAACGGGATAGGTGATTTGAGGTGAAGTTAAAACAAGGTACAGAATAATTTTATTCATGCTAACTCTATGTTTAAAGAATGTGTGCTTAGGCCTCCCTGGCAGCCTATGGGTTATGTCTCAGCGCCATCACTACGATGGCCTGAGTTAGATCCTGGCCAGGGAGCTGACCCACATATGGCACAGCAGACCCCGCCACCCCACCCCCACCCCTGCTGCCCTCAGCAGTGTCTTTCAGTGGATCTTCCTGTTCTGCTCCCCTGCTCTGTCTCTTATGAATCCACTCACCACCCACCCCTGCACCCCTATTCCTCTGGCCTGCAGTCCAGTTCTTATGTGCATTAAAAAAAAATCTTAATACATAAATAAATAAATAATAAAGAATATATGCTTATAAAGATATTCCTATAGGGATACAATTATCCACAAAGCTCTTATATTTCTGCACATCTTGCGCAGAGAAACTGACAACCTTTACTTCTGGACTACCTTTTCAAAGGATATGTATATAATAGTGACCAACCTTGAAAAATAGAGATAGGGTCTTCCTCTCCAGGCTTGCTTCCAGGATGGAGAGACGGAGGCCAAGTCTCCACCTAGCGCAGAACGCATCTATGCTGACTGCCTTCTTAGAGATTCAAGTCCCCTAAACTCATGATTCCTCCTCTGAAAGGCAACCCACTGCATGCTCAGGTTTAACCCAGCCTTTACGTATTGCTTTCCAGGAACTGAGGCTGAACAACCAAAGCAACAACAGCGACCAAATGTGGACAGTTCTACTACTGCTTTGACTATAAGAGACCACTTACTCAGTCCTGGCCCGGAAGTCTAGCACCTTCTACCCGCCCCTGAAACTGAGGTGAACTTACTAGTGTGGCAAGTAAAATCTCAGTTCCTTCAAAGTTCTTGACAATGACATTTGACCTTTCTGAATCACAGTAGCAAAAATTCTTCCTCTACACTTTTCCAATGTCTAATTTCTGAATAAGGAGAATTAATTCTAACATCAGAAGATTTAAAATAAAAAAAAAAAAAACAGGAGTCAAGAAATTGAGGATTTTTCCTGTGTTGTTAATTACTAACCCTAGAGATTCTGGGGCAGGTATTTTTTCTGCACTTCTTACTTTTCCATAGTTCTCCAAATATTATTTGATTTTAAAAAGTCATAATTTTATTCATTATTTTCAACAAAACTTTATATATATGAGGTTTTCTACATTATTTGTACATAGTTTTCTACATTATTTGTACAACTATGTTCTACACTTACAGAGTGAGATGAATTTTTTTTAATTGTATTTAGGTTTACATTGGTTTACATCTTTGTTGGCATTTTGGAAACATCAGATCCTCCTTGGGTGAGTCACCATAGCTCACCCAGTCCATAGTCCCCCACCAAAGTGCACTGTCCTGCACGTTTAAGAAAGTTACTTTTTTGGCATCAGTGGGACTCAACACCAAAATTCTGTATCACAGAGAATCCACTCAGCTTCAGCTACCCAAGTCGGTGCCATGGCAGCATGGCAAAGACCTCTCCGGCTTCTTCAACCTCAAAATTTTCACTATTCCTGTAGAAACCCTGAAAAGAGCCTATTTCGGTAGTGGATTCTGCAAGGGAGAGGATATGTTAGTCCATCTGGAACAACACAAAGTGGGCCGTAACAATAGGATGCAAAGCACACTTAAACATTAGATAATTACAAAGTGGGAAGGTTAAAAGTAAAAGTCACAACTAAAGGCAGAGTACCAGCTATTTGTATAAACAAGGAGAAAGAATAAATGTTTTATTTCTATTTTAAATAAACATTTCTTTTAGCTAATATATCATGTGCATGTATCTTGTCTGCACACCCCTCGTGGCCACTGACAAATACAACTATTTAACTTTACAAACACAATTACATTTCACAAAAAGGGCAAACTTAATCAGTACTTTCATATAATACCAGCTGTGACAGAGACATCATCACTTAAGCTAACACTAAGTGCAAAAAGGCAGATAATTCATTAATGGCTCTTCCTTCATCTGTCTGACATTCATCTGAGAGCCAATACTTCTGAGACAATTAGGGAAATTTGAAATGGGTTGTGTCTTAGAAAACATTGAAAAATTATTGCTAATTATTTGAGATACGATAATGATATTGTGGTTATAAAATAAAACAGAGAAACATATAAAACTATGTTAGGGTGAAAAAAGAGGAGGCGGTGCTAGTGAATGAAAAGACAGAATAGAGTCCTCCCTGGTGGCTCAGCGGGTAAAGCACAGCACTAAGAAGCTAAAGCCACTTCAGCATGAGTTCGCTCCCGCCCTGGAGGTGACCACATGGCGCGGCAGACCTCTCCTGACCCGCCCGCTGCTCCCCTCAGCAGTGTACTTCGTCCGTTGGTCTGTTTTGCTTCCCACTCTGTCTCTGCACCTGCACCTCTGGCCTGTACCCCAGTTCTGTATGCATAAATAAATCTTAAAAAAAAATAAACAGAACAAAGAAAATATGAAGCAAATACACAAAACTTTGGCAACCTGAGTAGAGGGGGTACAAGAAGTTCATTATATGTTGTGTCTGCCCTTGTGTATATTTGAAAATCCTCATTAAAAAGTATTTTAGGGGCCTCCCTAATGGTGCAAGGGGTTAAAGCACACCACTATGAAGCTGTCTGAAGCTACTGCAGCATGAGTTTGATCCCCAGCCAGGGAGGTGACTCACATGGCATGGCAGACCTCTCTCCTGACCTACCCGCTGCTCCCCTCAGCAACGTATTTCACTCAATCTACTTGTTCTGCTCCCCACTTTGTCTCTGGTAAATCCTCTCATCCCTGCACCTCTGGCCTACACCCTAGTTCTTGTATGCATAAAGAAATAAATTTTTTTTTAAGTATTTTAAAAAATCCTAGCTGTAAATATTTACTCAATGCCTAAATGGGAGTCCATTGGTTGTTTGCCATCAGGGGTATATTCAAGTTGTGAAGACAAAGCTTTGACAATTTGGGGGTCCCAATATGAGGAAAATCAGAACTACAAAATTGTCTTAAAAGGGATCTATGCAGTAAGCTTGAGCTTTGACAACTTCCTTGCAAATCTACCTCTGTCATGGGGTTTGGTTTGGCAAACCTCAGGATTTTTCCTCATTTAGTCTTTCTTTTTTTTTAAAATTATGAACAGTTCAAATATTTCCCCACTCAGAAACCACTACAGAAAGAGAGAAGAGAGCAATTAAAACAATGATCTCCTGCATACCTATCGCCCAACTTCTACCATCATCAGTCCTTCATTTAGCCATAGCCCAGCCTCCTAGCTGACACAAACACTGTATTAACCAGAAGCAAGTCTCTACTATCATTTGATCTGTACAGTATCTTAGTATGCGCCTCTGAAAGATAAGAATTCTTTCAAAATATCACCACCAAATCATTATCAAACCTAAAAAAAAATCTCTAATCAAGTCAGTGTCCAAATTCCTCTAATTGCCTCAAATTCCAGGGTTAAGTTGAATCAGGGACCAAACAAGGTATATTTTGTGAATATTGTCACCTATGTCTCTTAACATCTAGGTTTACATTGCAATTTTTTTCTTTGCAATCTGTTGAAGAAATTGGGTCATTTCATCCTATATATAGCCTTTCCTCCAGTCTGGATTTTGCTAATTATATTCCTACAGTATCTTTGAATGTGTTTTCCTAGCTTCTTTATTGCCTATAAACTGGTTGTTATATCTACAAGCTTTATCAAATCCAGGTTTAGGGCAAGAATCCTTCCTAGGTATGTGCTTCTCCCAGAAATCACAAGATAAATTATGTTTTGTGGGGTTAGGTTAGGAGCCTTTGCTGATCACTACGAAGATCCAGTGTTGCCCAGTGTTTGCTTGATTTTTATTTAAATTTGAGTGCCCTTCAGCAGGTGCTGCTTACATTCCAGGGTGCTGCCTTATCTTTATCCCAGGCCCACTTCACATGTTTAGCTGGCTGGCTCCCAAAGGCACTGTAATATTGAGGGAATTAGGAATGGACTGAAACAGACAAAGACAAACAAGGACCAAGCCTTGCGCTGAGGAGGTTATAGTGTGGTGGCTGGAAATGCATGGGTATAATAGTGACAGTGTTGCCACAGAGCGGTGCAAACAACGTGGGCAATGTTCCCTCTGTGAGTCCAGAGAAGTCTTGAGAAGGGCTCTAACCAAATCACGGACTTTCTCCAACTAAAATGGAGCATTGTGTTGATGACTGCGCTGTAGTCCTAGTTATAATTTGGTGTCCATCCTAAACTGGCTGTTGCTAATCTTCCTGTCCCTTCTTCCCCATTGTGTATGTTGGGCCTGAAGTCTCACAGCCAGATTTCTGGCTCCCTTGGTTATATGACACCTTGTGGTATAACCATCAGTTACAATATACTTGCCCACTAGGTAGAAGAGGAAAGAGATCTGTTATCTGCTTGGGCAGGAGGAGGGTGGGGTAGAAAGACAAAGATTGTTTGTTTAATGTCTACTACATGGCAAACACTTCCAGGATAACACCTATCAGTTCAGAGACTACCTGGTAGCTAAGAGCAACTGTGTGGAACAATGCTAGTCAATAGATTCTAGCAAGAAATTGGTGAAGGATGTCTTGGAAAATATGCAGGGCTTCCCTTTTTTCCCCCTTCCTTCCTATGACCTCCTGTCTGGAATACAGAATTCAGTGGGAGATAGAGCAGCCAGCTTGTGACCATCAGGAAACCAAAGTGAAAAACAAAATGAATCTCGCAACAGGAAGAAAGATGCAACCTGCAATCTTTCCAGAATGCTCAGTTCTGACACTCCTCATTTCCTATGAAAAATGAGTTTTACTTAGCTAAACCATCATAGTCAGCTTTCTGTTACACACAGCACACATCTACCTGCTAGTCTTATTACATATTATTATAATTCTAGCTATATATTCAGATATTGAAGTTCAGGCAGTGTAAGACACTCAGCCACATTTACACAGCCAGTGGGGCACAGCTGATACTCAACACTTCGAACCCTCCCCTGTCACCTGATTACAAAATGCTCTTGCTGGGCCCTCCCTGGTGGCACAGCAGGTTAAAGCACAGCACTAAGAAGCTAAAGCCACTTCAGCATCAGTTCAATTCCCGCCCCGGAGGTGACCCACATGGCGTGGCAGACCTCTCCTGACCCGCCTGCTGCTCCCCTCAGCAGTGTACTTTGTTGGCCAGCCTGTGCTGCTCCCCGCTCTGTCTTTGGTGAATCCTCTCACTACTCCTACACCTCTGGCCTGTACCCAAGCTCTGTATGCACAAATAAATAAATCTTTAAAAAAAAAAAACCTCTTGCTATTTGCTATTCCAAAACCAGAGGCTCATTCTCAGCATTTGAAAGCCAAAGCAATGGGCATTTTGCCCTTTCTCCCATAGTCATTCTTGTGTCTACTTCCAGGTTGCCATTTTCTCCTCTCAGTCAGAGAGTGGACTGCTCACAATGAGGAGATCATTCTTTTCCTTTCCAGACCAGTCTTGCAGAAAATACGGCAGTGGTTGCTGCTGGAAATGCCTTCCCCCTTTGAATGTCTCTTCTAACTGCCCTTCCTACTGCATTGTCCATGTTCTGCCATGGAAGCACTTCCAGCACATGCCTGGTAAACAGAGCTGTCTTGCTCAGTGACTCCCCACGATGCAGTCCACAAAGCCCTAATCTCTGGGGAAGCCACTGGATTTAGTTCATGCTAAGATACACATGCTTTCACATTTTAAACCTCAGAAATCAGGATGCTTGTTACAATCTATGGATCTTTTTAATCATCACAGACCTTTTTTCTCTTTTAACATACCTGAAGTCATGATTTATCTTGTTGATGCTGACATTTTAGTTTACTGGAATGTAATGTTTCAACATAAAAGGGTCCAAATAAGTGAAATAACTGGAAAACATTAGTAATGGAATAAACTGAAGTTTTTAATGCAGTCTTTTCAGAGTCTTAACATGCCAAAGAGAATCTCAAGAGACTTAAAAATTATTTGGCTATGACTCTTTTTTGTGAATACCTTGTTGTACTAAATTTATATGGAACTCAATATTTAAAACACTGCATTAGGCCATGATATTCTGGAACAAATGATCAGATTTTCCAACCAACTGCAGGAGAATTCTGAAAAGGTTGGTCAGATATGTGTAAACTATGAAATTGGAAAGTCTGAAAGATGGTCTTATAGTGAGAGGGTTAAAGACCTCTTAGAGACTCCATCACCCAAGTAAGTCACTGGAAAACAGAACAGGTATCTTCATGGGGATACTGGAAGATTGAGAACAGAGTAATGCTAAGTTTCACTCTTTGATTCTTTTTACTGGCAGTCAGGCCTGCTTATCTTCATCTAGTCCAAAGAGATAAGACTATGGTTAGTATCACACCTTCTAGAGCCTGAGGACTATATCTGATCCCAGAACCTTAGGACAAAATCCTTAATCCCAGAGATACAAATAAATCTAGTCTGAGTCCTGTAATGCTGGAAGGCAGAACTCAAAATTTTCCATAGTTTTCAGTACTTTTTAAAATGAGTTCCAATATGTAGACAAAAATTAAGGCTCAGGGGCCTCTCTGGGCTAAAGGTTAAGTCTCAGCACTATCACCGCCACAGCCTGAGTTCAATCCCCAACAGGGGTCTAGTCCACAGGGTGCAATAGACCTCTCCTGTCTCATCTGCTGCTCCCCTCAGCAGTGTATATAAATCCATCTATTTTGCTCCCCACTCTGTCTTTGGTGGATCTTCTCACCCTCCCCTGTACCTCTAGCTTACACCCCAGTTCTTGTATGCATAAATAAATGAAAATACGTATTGTTAAATAAATAAGGCTCATACTTTTTAGGGAACTGTATCAATTAAGTAGCATTTAAACTGTAATAGCTGATGAGAGATGTATTTAGCTAGACAATAATCCAAGACCTAGGCAATAAAGGCAAAAAAAATAATAATAATAAAATAAAAGGTGGGGGAAATAGAAAACAGGAGATGGAAACAGGAAATATTTTAGAGAAAGACTCCCCAGGGAAGGACTTAATAAAGCACAGATTTGGAAACTGTTGAAAGGATGATGTATCGCAGAACACAGGACAGTAGTGACTGCAGAGATGGGGCACATCCTGGATGTTGGAGGGGAGAATATTGAGCTTACACATTGAACTACAGCTTTCAGAATGATGTCCAAGTACAAATGTCTTGGAAGCAGTGGAGATTAAGGCTGGATTATAGAGGGCAAAATTACACATTTTGAAGTCATTTGTATTCTGGTGATATTTGAAACCGTAGGCAGGAAGAGTTTTCTGCCACACTGTGACACTGTTTGGGATACTACCCATTGATAACTGCTGGGTTTTTTGTGCAAAACTTCAAGTGCAAGTTCTACCTCTGCTGCTGACCAGCTGGGTCTCCTGGTACAAGATATTCTACCTTCTGAGGCTCAGATTTCTCATATATGAAAGAAATAATCATACCAACTTCTCTGAGCTGTTGTGAGAAGAAAAGGAGTGAGTTCTTGTGAAGCACTTGGCACAGTGCCTTGAGTGATGTGTGGCCTCATTGCCTTGCTTGGTTTCTGCTTTCCCGTGGCCACCCCACGCAACTCCCAAGCAGGCCATAATACAGGTCCACTTCTCTTCTGTGTAATGAGCAAGTATAGTGAAAACAAACAATCAATTTATACTCACCTCCATGGAATGCGAAGATCAAATCTTGGCAGAACAATTTAATTTTCTTTGATGATAGACCGTGTAGATAGGAATGAGCAAGAGATATAATCTCTCAGTGCTGGAATATGACATCAGGTTCCATCACAAAGTCATCAACTATATAGATCGAAGAGAGACTTTTCTTTATAAGATGCAGACACCAAGAGCTGAATAATGTCACCCAAAATGTGGCTTATCAGTGACTCAGCCTCAACTCAGAAACATCCTGTGTGATCTCACTGGTGTCAGCGCTGGAGACATCTCTATCTTTACCCCAGTGACGTAACTGAGAACTTCCTAATTATGAGCACAGATGACACCAAGTTGTGAAAGCATTAGTAAGAAGGTAGAAGAGAAATCAAAATAGCATTAACCAACCAAGGAAATAGTGTATAAAGAGGATGGTTCCAATAGGAATAAGTGTAATATTTTTTTAAACAATCCATAAACACAAAGAGGAAGATATGTATTGATTCGTTTTCCCCAGAGGTGTAACCAGGTAAGCAAGGTTCAATATGGCTGTGGAGTCTGAGTGCTGTGGCGGATTTAACACATAGCAGAGAAGAAGGCAAGAACACAGAAGAGAAAGGAGAAGCATAAGATGAGAGAGAGTGTGTGTGTTTGTATGAGAGAGAAGAGATTATTGTGAAATATGTTCAGCGTAGATTTATTGAAATTCTTATTCCTTTGTATAGTCAATAAATAACTGAGCACATAGTATATGCCTGCACTGAATTCAGTACTAGGGTTATAGCAGCAGAGAAGACATTCAGAATCCTGCCCCAATGGGTTCTTCTTTATTTTCCTGATTTCTAAATGATGAAGCACCTATTTTGAGTCCCTAGACCTCTTCTTTTCTATCCACACTCATGCCTTTGCTGATGTTATTCACTACCAAGGCTTCCCCCACCATCCATCTGCTGATGGCTCAAATTCAGACTTCCATCTCACTGACCATCTCCAGGACCAGTACTCTCAATCACCAGTTTGGTCTCTGCATATGGATTCTTGATCATTCCCTCTCCCAGCCCAAACTCCCTTCCCAGTATTTCCCATCTCTAGCACCACAGCAAACATAAC
Source organism: Condylura cristata (assembly GCF_000260355.1). Lineage (NCBI taxonomy): Eukaryota > Metazoa > Chordata > Mammalia > Eulipotyphla > Talpidae > Condylura > Condylura cristata. The sequence continues at coordinate 42,882,267 of NW_004567111.1, forward strand.
TAAAACATAGTCCGTGACTCCAAAACATAGCCCATGGCTCCTCCATCTTATTTCCTGTTGCTTCTAGTTGTCTGAAATTCATGTGACATACCACAATAGAAAAAAGTCAAGCTCCAATACTCTTTTATCTTAAAGATTGCTGCAAACAGCACTATTTATAATATCTACGACATGGAAACAACCCAACCACCCCAAAACAGATGAATGGATCCAGAAGATATGGTAAGGGCTTCCCTGGTAGTGGAAGGGAGTAAGTCTCAGTACTATGAAGCTATCAGCAGCCACTACAGCCCAAGATCGATTCCCAGGCAGGGAGCTGACTCACATGATGCAGGCAGACATCACCTGTCTCACCTGCTGCTCCACTCAGCAGTGCATTTTAGATCTGCCTGTTCTGCTCCCCACTCTGTCTCTGGTGAAGCCTCTCAGCCCCTGCACCTTTGGCCTACACCCTAGTTCTTGTACGCATAAATAAATAAATCCTTAAAAAAAAAAAAGGGAAGAAAACCTGGTATGTATGTGTGTATACATATGTGTGCGTGTGTGTGTATAGGACTGTGGTAATGAATCAGGGTGCTGTGGTGATGGGACAACTACCAGGGACTACAGCTGAAAGAAGATATCAAATGCTATCCGAAAATGAAGAACGCTGATGTAAGAAAAATAAGTAAAAAAAAAAAAATTATTGCAAACAACTGGCATTAGAACAGATAGCTCCACCTGCCTTTTCTGATTCGTGCTCTCTCCTCTCCTCCTCCCTCCAACCCCAACTATGACCTTGTCTGAACAAGCCCTATCATGAGCAGCCTAACAAGAAGAAGGCTAGAGAAGGAAAGAGACTCTTTGGGGTTATGGCCTTTGGAGCAAGGACTGCAGTCTTCATGAGGAGCCATTACTGCCCCTCCCTGTGGGGGACGTGAAGAAATGGACTTCAAAGTACTGGAAAGTTCTATGGCAGAGGACTAATAAACTTTGTGAAGAGACAAATGGTAAATATTGTAGGATTTGTTGGCCACACAGTCCCTCACCACAGCCACGGTAGCCACTGAAAGCAACCCCAAAAGTAACAGAGGAGACGCACATGAAGAGCCAGGCTGAGTTCCAGTAGAACTTTATAGACACACATTAACTAGCATGTGATTTTTATGTGTCACAAAATACTGTTCTCTTGATTTTTTTTCAACCACTTAAAAAAAGTAAAAACAAAAAACACTTTCAGCTCACAAACTATATGAAAACAGGCAGAGGCCACCCTCAGCTCCCGGTCTGAAATTGGCCAACCCTTCAGCCAGAAGATTGGCCAACCCTTCACCGTCCACTGTCTAAAGACATGATTCCCTCCCAGCAGGTATCTGATGAGCTAAGAACTTCAGTTCCTTCCCAGAGAGTAGCAAAGCATAACAAAAGCTCAGGCAAAGTGTTTGTTTTCTGCAGGCTGGGGTACACGTGAGCAGGAGTCCAGGGCTTGTCCTCGCTGGGGTTTTGGAAGGCAAAACCCTTGGTGAAGAAGCCCCAAGAGGCTAGCACTGACCTGAACCTGTAACTCTCTCTCAAAAATTCTCCTGTTTATAAAACTGGGTCTCCTAAATTTCAGTGCTCTCTGCAGTGAAGTTGAACAATAGCAGCACAGTTCTAGGTGAAATGGGGAGGCTGTGCATTCATTTGAGGGAAGATTGCTTAAAATTTTCCACTAATAGTATAATTTTTTCTAAAAAAAACTTCACATGGAAGATGGTTAAGCACTCACGCCAGTTAATAGGGAAACTGCAGAATATCTATCCCAAGACCTTGAAAACTGTGATCAACAGCCATCTGCTTTTGAGGCTTTAAGGAGACCCCAGTCTGCCTCAGAGGTGAGATGGAATAACCCCTCCAAATTTCCTCCATCTCCATAATTCCAGGGCACAGAAGGAGACAGATGCCCACAGGAAAGAGTGGTTAGAAAGGGTAGCTTGTTTCCTATAACAGAAACAATTAAGCTTAACTCCCCATCTCCCCATGTAACACTGAATACCCAGCAAAAGAAGTTTTCTTTGAAATTGCGTCTTCCTGCACAAGAGGTCTACAAAACCTGCATTTTAATACTGAAATAACTCCGGTTATTCAAGCTGCTGTTGAGTAGAGTAAAAGGAAACTCATCTTCATATGACAGGGAATTTTTCAAAAGGGACTTGGTATAAACTAGGTGCTGGTATCTTTTTCCCCTTAAAGAATGGATGAAGTTGAGAAAGTGCCGCTTCTTCTTGACCTGAATTCATTGAGTGAACGCACGATGACTCTCTGGCCACACTTGTCTCTTATTAGGTGGCCACTGAGTCTTTCTGTTCAGTCTCTATAAGTCAGATCATTTTTTTTGTACCTTCTGAGTTCTTCCCAGCACCAGAGATTCTGGAAATTCAAATGTAATTGGCAAATTGTGTTGATGTCAGAGCAAATTCAATGCAGCTCATTCTCTCCCAGGGCTGATTTCAAACCACTGCATTAACAAGCGCCAACACTGAGCTTTTACCCCACAAATTAGACGATATGATCAATTTTTTTAATAACACAGGAATAGGTATTATGTATGATTTTGTTTTCTGAGATTTTTATCCAGTCATCACCTTTCATGACCAATCTTATCCCTGCTGTATACAGCAGAAGACTGCTGCTTTATGATTTTTTAATGCAGTATATTATCCACCAAGATGTACAGCTTAATTACTGAACAGTGCCATTAAGTGTGCTCAGTAACCACCCGGCTGAGGGCAGAGTCTTCAGTCACTCACTGACTTCTGTCCTGGACAGAACTGTATGATTTACATTTGCTCTCACTTTCATTTGCCAGAAATAGATTTGCAAATATTTTCTCTTGGCTAGATTTCCTTTTCTCTGTTGTAGAATCAATAGTTATGAAAAGATGAACACAGAGGAAGAGTTCCAGCACTTTTTGCAATCACGCCACTGAGCATCTACCACAGATCTGCCTCCAAGCCCACAGGTTCTCCTCCCTCAGCGACTATACAAGTAGGTGCTGTTCAGCCATCTTTCCAGCTATGTAAACTAAACTGTTAGACCAGTTAGGAATAACTGGTCTGGGCTCATTCTTCTGGTATGAAGTGAAATCTGGCTGGCAGCCCAGCTCTATTTGCCTCCAGCATCTCCCTCTTTCCAATATTCAGTAATGCCTCCCTAAGTGACACAGAGGGACTGACCAAGCACTTTTCATGACCGTCCGGTAACAAAGCATTTGCCTGTTCATATCAGCCTCTTCCCACCTCTTTCAAAATTATTACTTTTGATTGTTATTGCACAGTCTTAATGACTATTTCCAATATGGGGTATCATCCCCTTTCCCAGTCTTCAATTTTGATATTTCCTTCCAGTCTTCATCTACATGAATTTGACTAGTATATAGTTTACAACACTAAAAATTTTATATCCTTCTTTTTGCACTTAACATTATATCAGGGAGCTGTTCTTATGTTTCCACATAATCATTAAAATTACTAATTTAACAATTGCATAATATTCCATCAAGCTGATAAACCTCAATCTCTTAAACTATTTCTCATGTTAGATTGTTTATAATGTTTCCCTAATATAAATTATATACAAATAAAAATTCCTTCACATACCCATTTTCCTTTCACTGGAATTGTTCTTTAGGTGTTAAATTCTCAAATGTATAATTAGAATACCAAAGTGTTTGTGTATTTTATGTCTGACCATCTTTCTTACAGCCTGAGCACATACAGAAGAGTTTCAACATTCTTCTCCTCTTCTAAACATAATCTGGGAGAGACCAATTTAATTCATCACTTCATTTGCCTCACACTGGATTGGGCATCAGGTTATAGTGAACTTGGTCACACACAAAGCTGCTACCAATTTCTGAATGTAAGCTAGACTTCTTCACAAATCCTGAGTAACCCATTCAAATGCCAGGCCAGAAAGATAAGAAATAATTATTCAGTGCTGGCAAGTCTGTGAGGAAATAGCATGCTAATAAATTTAATTGTGTATGAACTGTTATAATCTCTCTGGAAGGCAACTTGGCAATACATAGGAAAAGCTCTAAAAAATTTTAAGAGCTTTAATCCAACCATCTACTTGAATAATTCATACTGAAAGGGAAAGTCAAGAATAGGTACAAATATTTAGCTGTATGCATATACTTTATAATGTTTCTTACAATAGCAAAAGTGGAAACAAACTTATCCGACAAAAAGAATTTTAAAAATGGACACACCTGCATAATGGAGTCCTATGCAACCATTTAAGTCGTAATTGTAGATGACATAATGTTAATGACATAAACAAAGGCCCATAATATAGTTAATAGAAAAATATGCCACAGAATATCCCTTACAGTATCTATTTATGCAAAATATACATAGAGTTAAAACAAATAATAAACATGCTCTAGTTGTTAATAATATTTATACCTGCAGAGAGGAATTATAGTATTAAATGGCCTTGCCTTTTTATCTTCCCATACCTCACCTATCAGTGCTTTGCCATAAGAAGTAAACACTTAAAATTTATTTTTACTCATTTATACCAGTTCCCAAAGCCTACATGTGTACACCAATAATTCTTTTACCCAGCTGAGATGGAGACAAAACCCATCTGTACCACCAATAGATTCTATGTGCACGCTGTCGCCGTGCAGCCAAATGACAAAGGTATAGGCACGGGATCGCAAATGCGTGACAATAAATATGAGGAAAATATCCTTCAATATTTAATTCAGAATACTGGTATCTCTAGTCCAGCAAAGGATGTGAGGTTACTCCCCACCCCCTATCCTTTTAATCAGAGACCTGGACATCCTGTCTTGCTGAAACAGTAAGGAGAAATTAAGGCAGCAGGGAATGGATACTGTGTTCCCCCGTTTTGGTTATCTGCTACTGGATAACAAATTACCCTGGATTCAGTAGCTTAAAATAACAAACATGTGGTCTCTCATCAGAAATCAGGAGTGCCATGGCTGGGTGGCTCTGACTCGGCTCTCTTGTGAGGTGAGGACCGAGGTCATCTGAAACTGCTCTGAGGCTGCACGCTCCGCTCTCAAGCACAGGCACCCAATTCCCAGGGGCCCTAATTTCTCAGTGTTAGTGAGCAGCCTGGGCTCCTTGCCTCATGGGCCTCTCCACAGACTGTGTCTCCCAGTGACATGACCGTCAGCTTCCCAAAAGAATGTCCAAGGCAGAGTGAGAGAGAAAGCACCTGACCTGAGATCTTGGAAACAAACGCTAGCCATTTTTGCTGTCTCCTATTGGTCACACAGACCAACTCTGATAGAGTTTGGGAGGGACCTGTGCAAAGGCAGGAACTGCCAGGAAGTGGGGGTCATGAC
>NW_004567111.1:42888402-42919559 GCF_000260355.1 Condylura cristata
CCCGCTGCTCCCCTCAGCAGTGTACTTCGTCAATCTGCTTGTTTTGCTCCCCACTCTGTCTCTGGTGAATTCTCTCACCTTCCCCATCTCTGGCCTGTACCTCAGTTCTGTATGCATAAATAAATAAATATTTTTTTTTAAAAGAGGCACAAATGTAGTTCATTACTCAGTTACACAAAGGTGAAGGGGATGAGCGGATGTCCTCCGGGTCAGAAAGCCTCATGCCCACGCACCTGGGGCTCAGTGGCCTCACAGCCCCTCAGATACCCCCTCTTGGCCTGTGCATTGGGGACCCAGCCTTTGTCTGACTCCCTGCCCCTTCCTACCCCAGGCCTGCCTCCATGGGCCCCTCCCTCTGCGACTTCCTCTTTCCATCCTTTCCCTTCCCTTTCCTCTATTCATTTGTTATATTATCACAGTAAGAATGACTGACAGTCTCCTGATGCTCTCCCCTAAACTCTGGAAGATACTCAAAGGTATCAAGTGAAGAGTGGAATTATAGGAAGAATTATTGTTGCTCTTTTTATAGTCTTCTAATGACTTGACTACAAGATTGCTTTATACCTTTAGGGTTTACAGCACACTATCTATTAGACTTGCTAATAAATGAATGAAAAGATAAGTGAAGAGTTGGAGAAAGATAAATTAAGCCTACTAGCTCTGTTTGGCAAAATAAAAAGTCAGCATTCACAAAAAAATTTCTAACCTGTGAAATGCAGCCTGAGGACCCACAGCTGAGGCCAGTCATGCATTGTGTTGCTCGTACTGTTAGTACCATCATGTCCCCCATCTCTTGAACTCAGAAGATCAAACAGTACCTATGAGCTTTAAGAAGTCTCCATGATGACAACATGCTGTGCTTGCATTGGGAGGCAAGAACCAAGTAACAAGAGACAGAGTGGAAGCTTAAAGATGAGAAATACAGAATATGTTTAGAAATGAGAAGAAAGTTGTATAAGGGGGAAAGTTTGCCTGTTTGACATTGACCAGGCTGTTCTGAGGGGTGTAATGTCAGAGCCTCCGACCCTGAGAAATAACGGTACCACCTCGCAGGATCGCATGATGTATACACGGCAGTATCCTGCACTGCTTAACAGTGTTTCCATCAATAATGAACCACATCCAACCTTGATCCCTATAGGCTGTGCCTATATCCTACGTGTGTAGTAAGTGATCCTCTCTAGATTGCATAGGTACACTCCACAGCATTGGCACAATAAAAGCACCTAACAACTCGTTTCTCAGAATGTTTCCCCATCATCAAGAGAGATAAGACTGCATTGATCAGGACTATCCTAGTGACCAAGTGGCAAAAGCTGAACTCAAACTGTTAATACCTTAGATAAAGAAGACAGAGGCTCACAGGCAAGAGAATGTGACCCATCCTGGTGTCTGCTTTTCTCTCTGGGTATGGATTTCACTTTCTCCTTCTATAGAGAGCTTTCTTCACGCAACAGCGGAGTCACAGTTGAACAACTATTACCAGCAGAATAGGAGTTCTTTTGTAGGGTTCAGCTCGGATGGTCCTGGCTTAGGAGTTTGTGAGGTGACAGATTCATCTCTACACTAATCACTGCAGTTAAGAGGCCAGTTGCATTTGCTTAGACTCCATAAGTTTCACTTTCCTCATCCATGAAACAAAGATAATATTAGTATGAAACACAGGTGCTTGTTGTGAAGTTTAAAATAATTTAAGTGGGATAGCTCACAGAAAGTACTAAATTCTTTACTTGGAACATAGCAAATGTTCAAATAATCTATTGTCGGGCCCTCCCTGGTGACACAACAGGTTAAAGTGCAGGACTGTGAAGGTAGCCACAGCACCATGAGTTTGATCCCCAACCAGGGAGGTGACCCAAATGGTGCAGCAGACCTCTCCTGTCTCACCTGCCTTTCCCCTCAGCGTGTACTGCAAAGATCTGCCTGTTCTGCTCCCTACTCTGTTTCTGGCAAAGCCTCTCACTGCCCCTAATAAATTAATAAATCTTTAAAAAATAATAATCTATTGTCAATTTTGGCAATTATAAATTCTCAGTGAGGTACTCAACATGCAGTTCCAACCATAATACCTGCCTTCTCTTTTTGTCAAAAGTGCATCTTTCTGCTTTTGTCAACATTCTCATATTCCTGTAGCCTGACCAGCTATTGAATAATGTACATAAAATACTATAAAAATAATGCATGAAAGGAGGCATTGAAGGGTCAGCAAGGGTCCAAAACCAGAGACAACTTAGAACTTAAAATAATCCTTGGTATTTCTCATAATAAAACTGCACTCCTGCCTGACTAGATAGAGACAGAAAAGAAAAATCAATGTCCTAAAACATCTTCTGGTCATAAAAAGATAGCATGCTACACTTGCAGGCAGACAAGATGGTCTCAGCTACTGTGACTTACTTAAAGTCTCTATTTCTTCCATCTGTAAAATGGGGATAATGATAGTTCCCTTAGACTCCCACACTGGGGTGTGGTGAGGCTTAATGAGGCACTGTTGATAAAATGCTTTGAGCTCAGCTAATGAAAGGCTCTGTGCAGGAACTAACGTTATTACCCAGCCCCTTCATGGTCATGTGCGTTTGGAGTAAGAAGCTAGTTGGCACTACTTCAGAGAATTGCTAAAATACACAGATACACTAAATGATCTTCTTAAAACTGAGATTAAATCAGAAGAGAAAGGTTGGCCCAATTATCACCTTGTCCTAGTAAGACCTCATGCCCAGTGGTGCTGACATCACTTTCCTCTGAGTACTACCTGTAGGTACTAATGACTCACCCCTACCTCATTTTATTTTTACTCTTATACTTACCCCTAAAATCAAGCATTAGCTCATTCTACTGAGGTGTCATTCTTTCTTCACCACAGTTTGAGTTATAGTTAGATAATGGAGAACTTCACTAGATTACAATTATGTTAACAATATGAATTACGTGTCCATTATCTCTCAATAAAACTGTGATGGGGAGACTGAGTATACAAGAAAAGGTAATTGTGTGTTATAGAGTAGCAAGCTAAAAAGGAATTTTTCAATAATGGATTGAAATGACCAATAAATCATTAAGAAGATATTAACCCAGTGTTATGATAGGAGAGCTGAACTGGCTTATGAGAAGTGATTGTTAAATTTTTAGGAGTTTTGTGGCCCTCCGTGGTGGCGCAGCAGGTTAAAGCACAGCACAAAGAAGCTTAAACCACTTCCACATGAGTTCGATTCCTGCCTGCCCCAGAGGTGACCACATGGCATGGCAGAACTCTCCTGGCCCGCCCGCTGCTCCCCTCAGCAGTGTACTTCATCGACCTGCCTGTTCTGCTCCCCACTCTGTTTCTGGTGAATCCTCTCACCCTCTGCATCTCTGGCCTGTACCCCAGTTCTGTACGAATAAATTTTTAAAAAAATTTTTTAGGAGTTTTGTAAGCTGGTTGATAAATACAGTTATTTTAAAAGCTAATAAATTTCTAAACTTATCACTTTATAATAATTTTACAATTACATATCCTTTTGAGGTTCTTTATATTTTTCATGTCTGTCATATTTGACTGGTGAAAATAATATGTAATTATGTTCTACTTTGTATTTCTTTCCAGCTTTTGTAGCTTGAAATCAGCAATGGCAGAAATATTTACACCATAGAAATTAGACTGTTACAAATCAGGCTACTCCCTTCCCCAAGATCCAGTAAGCAAGTATTTACCAATGCACCACCGTCTAGACCCTTAAGAACAAAATAAGAACAGGAACAGAGACAATAGCAAGCAAATATTAGTAGTATTCTGGAAACTAAAAGACCAGATGAGTAAGAGAAAATTAATTTAGCAAAGAAGATCAAGCCAAAACCTAAGCCCATGGGGAGGGAAGCTTGCAAGAAGCAGACAAGCTACACAACAGAACCTTAGAAACAGAAATTAGTTCCCTCTATGCAGAACACGGTCCAAATGTGTTGGGGAAAAAAAATGTGTTGAACATCTGTGCAAGGAGTAATGAGATTGCCCCTCTTCTTGCCACACTCTGACACCTGTGAGCGCAGCTATGGCCCTTCCCAGCCCTGGAGAAAAGGTTGACTCGGAGATCATTTGGATAGTAGATACAACTGAGAGCTGGCACATGGCACATTAGTGAAACAGATTATTTCTTTTATAATTAAATGCATTTATTTATTTTCTTACATTGTTGTTAATTTGGGGACAGTCTTTGGTTTTTTCCCTCAGGGGTCCTCCAACTACCATATCACTTGTGAACTACCACCATAGTCCCTTGCGCTCTTCCCACCATTGTTTTGATCCCTCTCTCTCTCCACTCCCTGCTGGATGTCTCAGATCGATGGTCACTTTGCAAGTTTTGTCTTTTTCCTGACCTTTCAGTTTCTCTATATTCCACACATGTGAAACCATTGGATATTTATCTTTTTCCTTCTGACTTATTATGCTTAGCCCTTCTAGGTCCACACATGTTGCCACAAAATGACATGAGTTTATCTTTATGGTCTCTGAGTAGTATTCCATTGTCAATATGTACCACATCTTCTTGATCCATTCCTCTCTTTTGGAGCACTTAGGTTGTTTCCCTACCTTAGCTATCGTAAATAGTGCCGCAATAAGCATGAGTTCAGGTTTCTTATCAAATTAGTATTTTGTGAAAATGCTAGATCATATGGTAGATACATGTTTAGTGTTTTGAGAAACCAGCTTTCCATAGTGACGGGACCAGTTTACATTCCCACCAGCAATGTAAAAGGAAAATAGGCAATTAAGTGACTGTCTGTTTTTTGGAATATAAGATACCAGAGTCCCCTACCCCTCGTCTTCCAGAATGTGGGCAAGAAAGTTTATAGCCACATGCATAAGATCAGATCTTTCATCTCTAGGGCCAATGACCAATTCAAGAAAAAAAGACTCACAGAGCCCGACTCCATATGAAACACTCAGTTGCTACAGAATCACCAACACATAGCTCACTGGTCAGCAAGCATTGCTCACCCACACGACACTTTAGCACCAGCTATTAGTCACAAGATATTACAGGGTATTCTCCCTCATAGTTATTTCCAAAATTGATTCTCTATCCAGACAAATTATTAAGTGTAAGAGTAGGATATAGATGCTTACAAGGTCGCCAAACATTGAACTTCTATGAGCGCTTTCTCAGGAAGTTACTGGAGGATGTGCTCCAACAAGACAAAGAATTAATCAAGAAAGAAGTTAGGAGATCTAGTAAACAGAGGCAAGGAGGAAAGAGAGTTCCATGTCTGCCACTGAGAGAACCTCTGAGATGAGTGTCCAAGAAGGAACAGAGCCGAGTTTGAGCCGGAAACAACTCCAGGCAGATGCACCCAATGGAAGGAAAACGCATCTGCAATATTAGCAACATAATCATCACACTGACAAAAGCTTGGGGATGAAGTGCTCATAAATCCCCCCTAAAAGTGCATAAATAGACAGAGCAATTATTAACTCCAGGGGTAGGGGGAGAAGAGGCACAAAAGCAGAAATGTAATTACAGTACACACTGAACAATATTTACATATTCAACAAAAATGCGGATTGGTGGTTTACTGAGAATGTATAACATTCCATAATTTATAAATACTCTAAAATGCACAGATTTCCCACATCTTAATATCTTAAAAATCAGACAGTATCTTATAGTCAACATGGTAAGAAAGTATTGGAGCACTTTTGTCCTTTGGAGCAACTCATAATAATGGTGCATCTTATAATGGATGACATCTAAGATAGGGAAAAATGTAGGGATTCTGTCACAAAGTGAGGGAGAAGTATAATGACTTGTGTCTGTGAGAGGGAAATCAGTTAATGATTTCCAAACTTAACAATATAAAATACAGCTTTAGAAGCATATTTTTTACTATTTTTTAAAGACTTGTTTATTTATGCATTTAGAACTGGGGTACAGGCCAGAGGTGCAGGGGTGGTGAGAGGATTCACCAGAAACAGAGTGGGGAGCAGGACAGGCAGATTGACAAAATACACTGCTGAGGGGAGCAGTTGGCAGCTCAGGAGAGTTCTGCCGTGCCATGTGGATCACCTCCCTGGCTGGGGATCGAACTTTGCTGAAGCAGCTGCTGCTTGCTGTGCAGTGCTGCGCTTTAACCTGCTGTCCCACCAGAAAGGTCCCTATTTTTTGACTATTGCTCCAGCTACCTGGAGTACAACAAAAATCACAGACAGCATTTGGCTCTGGGCAGCTGTAACCAGAGGCAAGACCGGGTGGAACTGTAGGCTACTACTGGGATGTGCTATTTTTTTTTTAATAAGCCCTATAAGCAGATAAATTTTTACACTCTACATACCTACTAGAAGTAAAAATAATAAAGTGAAGAATTCCATTTCAAGCTTCCTCAGAAGCCATTTTCAGGCTGTGAAAATCACAAGGTATCTTACTGGTCTTCTCTTGCAGGACAAGGCAACTAACTGGTCACCTGGGTGCTCCAGGCTCCTCTGAGGAGTGAAGGCCTCGGGCCATATCTGTGTTACTTCTCAGGCTGCCTCTTGCCTCGCATCTTAGGAAACCCGCCTGTCTGATTTTTCTCTATCAGGAGATAACAGAGCTGGGGGTGGTGGGGAGTGGAAACCGCAGTGCACGTGACACATTTTTCAAATGCTCATGTTAGCCAAAACCCTGGAGAATGAGAAAGGAAGAGGGCGGTTTTGGCAGGTGTGGAGGCCCTTTCCCGCAGACATCTGTCAGTGGTTCTGGAAGCCCAGCCCGCCACGCCCCACCCCCTTCACAGAGGAAGTGCCCTGGATTCCTGATGAGATGAGGCACCCCTTCCACCAGTGGGTTCCAGCTGCTCGACATCATGGAAGGAGAGGATGAGAAAGCGAGAGGAAGATCCCTCCTGGTAAAGCAAGAGCCGCTGCTTGCTCCTTGGCTGTCAGACTGCGTGTGAGAGTCTGCAGGCAGGAGGCACAGCCTGACTGCCTGGGGGAGGAGAAACATCTGCAGCCCTGCTGGACCAGGCCAAGATGCTAGTTGTGATTTGGAAAACCACTTAGGGAGTACAAGGCAGACGGAGGAGAGGCCACCAGGACAGCCAGCTCTCAGCCCCACCAGGACCTATATTCAGCTGCTGTGAAATGCTATAGCAGACCATGAGCCAAGCCGTGTGGCATATGGAAACTCTTCTATACTAGTTGGTAAACAGCGCAGTCTCAGCCCCTCCCCTGGGCCTCCCTCCTCTCCCCCAACCTACCCTGCAACCAAAGAGGGAACATATGGCCCAGCAGGGGGCCTCCAGGAGCTGGCTCCAGAGGCCCCACTGGTGAGAGCCCTGATTGGTCAGGGCAGCTTGTGAAATATTTTAAATATCATTCTCTGCAACTGGATCTTGCAGTCTCTGCAACTCGATCTTGTAGTCGTAGGCCACTAAACTGACTTCCTGCAAAAAATCCTTCACCTTCCTTTCCCCATCAACTTTTCTCTCAGTGCTTGCCAATGTAGAAGGCCAGGAAGAGTCTTTCCTAGCAGAATATCTTCTATGTGCAAGAGAAGTCCTTTTCTCATTCCCTGGGAGACCCTCGTGCTCCAGCCTGCAAGGAAATTTCCCCATGTGCTTCTTCCTTCCTTTCTGCTTCCCTAATTTGTTTATCTGCGTGAAACTAGGTTAAAAAGGTCAGAGAGTGCATTCTCCGAGGGGAAAAGAGCATTTCAAAAGGCAAATCTACAGCCTGTGGTTGGAGCACACAAGAGAAGGAAAGGTACATTCAAGACTAAGTGCTAAGCACCTCCTGGAGAAACCCAGAGTCTTCCACCCTGGCTGCCAAACCCTCTTTTTCTCCTCCTTTCACCTCTCGAAGCTGTCACTTGGGTCCCCAGCCCCTGCAGAGGGGAGTCCTCTGGGCCTTGTAGTGCCAGGCTTCAGGGGATTGCTAACAGATATTCTGGGCTCCTTCTAGCCAACCTTAGGGAGGGAGAGTGCTGCTCTTTCTCCAAGTAGAAAACTGAAGCAATCGCTGACCTGTTGGAGCAAGCAGGCCGCAGTCTTGCCAGCAGAGTCAAAAGGAGACCCCTCGCTGTCCTGGCTCAGGAACCCCACAAAAGGCCTGTGAGGATCTCAGATGCACTTCATGACCTGGAGAATACTTTAGTTCAGTTCATCTATCTCTATAGAAGATAGAAAACAGTCTTGAATTTTCAAATTCTAAGACTTGGAACACTTTAGCAGACAGTCATTTTTGTCTCTGATTTGTTTGGTTGGTTTTATATGAAATCAAAAACAGTGTACGGAGCGGAAGGATTCACACAGTGAGGACTCAGAAGAGTAAATCCTTTCTCTCCCGGCTGAGGCCATCTTCTCTTAAAATGAGAGAACTAGCTGCTGGCTTGCTTACCTCAAAAAGGTGTGATGAATGGCACATTTAATCCACCTTGCAAAATGCCTTAAAAAGTATAAAGTAGCCATGTGAACTGGAGAGCTATCTCTCTCTCTCTCTCTCTCTTTTTTTTTTTTTTGGCAAGCTAAGTGGCCTGTGTGGGGAACACTCAGAAAGTCCAGTAGGAGCTCCAGCACAGCCTAGCAAAGCCTGAGTCTGTCCAGTCAGTTCAGCCTGAAAAGCTCAGCCTCCTGTCCTCCCTACAATCTCATCTGTCCTCCTCTCCCCAGATACTTGGAGCCACTATGCTCCTACCAGCTGCTTGGAACAGGGGCTCCCTCAGAGAGTGTGTGCCTTAGTGATTCAAATACACCCACAGTCCTACTTCAGCACAGCTCAAGGGTCAGGGTCTGGGTCTGGGGGCCAGAAACCAGATGGCCACTGCTGTCAGAAAGAGGGTTTGTTTAACCTGGAGAAGAGGAATTCTGTTTAAGGACCCTTGGTAAATGTCTTCAAATACATGCTGCAACAGGAAAAATTATGAGGAGGTAGAAGCAGGAAGGGCCAGTGCTAGGATTGAAGAGTTCAGGTTGTTTTAACCTTCCTATTTTATTTTTTTTTTAAAGATTTATTTATTTATGCATACAGAGCTGGGGTTCAGGCCAGACGGGCAGAGGCAGTGAGAGGATTCAGCAGAGACAGAGTGGGGAGCAGAACAGGCCAACTGACGAAGTACACTCCTGAGGGGAGCAGCGGGTGGGTCAGGAGAGGTCTGCTGCGCCATGTGTGTCACCTCCGGAGCAGGGATCGAACCCATGTGGAAGTGGCTTTGCGTCTTATTGCTGTGCTTTAACCCGCTTTAACCCAGGGAGGGCCCCTAACCATTTTTACTGAACAATTCAGTCTCACTGAGTATATTCACGCTATTGTACAGTAGATCTCTTTGTAAAACCAAGTACTAGTTCAACACTAAATTTTCCCCCACCCTCTACCCCCAACCCAGTCCCTGACAACCATTTTTTTTTATTTCCGCTCCTATGATTTTGCCTATTTTAGATACTTCAAGTGGAATCATACAATATTTGTCCTTTTGTGGCTGCCTTATTTCAGTTGCCATAATGTTCTTACAGTTCATTCATATTGTAGCATATGACAGGACATTCTTTCTATTTAAATGCTGTAAGATATTTCATTATATGCATGGGCCACATTTTCTCTATTGATTGACAATTTGTTTGCTTCTAACTTTTAGTTATTGTGACTAATTCTATTATGAATGTAGGTATAAAAATATCTCTTTGAGATATTGCTTTCAATTCTTTTGAATATAGACCCAGAAGTGAGATTGCTAGGTCAGATAATACTATTTTTAAATTTGTGAGGAAACTCCATGAAGTTTTCCATAATGGCTGTACCAAGAAGGGGGAATTCTGTGTTGAGCTGGTACTTGGTTTTACAAGATGATAGTGGTGCCCAAAAGTTATGTTTCTCTACATTTTTTCTTGTTCTTTTGAAAGTGACCATTGTAATGGGTAGAAAGTGATGTCTCATTGTGACTTCTCATTGTGTTGCATCTTCTCATGGGCTTTTTGGCTATCTGTATGTCTTCCTTAGAGAAATATCTATTCAAGTCCTTTGCCTATTTTTAAATGGTTACTTTTTGTATGATTGATTTGTAGAAATTCTTACATATTCTGAAAATTAATCTCTTGTCAGATATTTATTTTTCACGCTGCCTTTTCACTATTTTGATTGTTTCCTTAGATGCACAGAAGTGTTTAAGTTTAATATAATTCCATTTGTCTATTTTTGCTTTTGTTGTCTATGAGGACAAATTTTTAAAGCTTTTGAAGTATTACATACACAAGTAAAAAAAATTCAAAGGGAAAAACAAAAGAGACACATGCATATATATACTAGTATGTGTGCATATGTCTACATACACATGCATGTTCATATACATATAAAATTCTCCCTTTCATACCTGATATCAAGTCTCATACTTTCCTTTCCCAGAGACAACCAGCTGCCAGTATATTTCTAGAAAAACAACCTAAACTTATAGGTATGTGAATCCTTTTCAATAACATGAAAGTGATCATTATTATTGAGTCACTCTCATTTTCTTGCAAATCAAGAATTAGAGATGCCCAGGGTGGAAAGACAGATGTAAAGATTTTTACCAATCAATACATAAGAATGGTTTAGTTTTTTTTAACAGCTGCCTGATATTCCATAACACAGATATTCCACAGTTTGTACAACCAGCTCCCTGATAAAACATTAAATTATGTCCAGGCCTTTGCCATGATGACATCTCTGTACATGTGTCTCTGTGCTGAAGGGGACTATATCTATAGGATGAATTGTTGAAAGCGGAATTGTTGGTCATAGACTCTGCATATTTGGAATTTTGATAGTCCTAGCCATGTAGTAGGTAGATTTCACTACAAAGTAAGAAAAAAGTTTATTTAGTTTTTTATTTTTGCTTAGAAGACCTAGGGTGTAAGCCAGGGGTATAGGGAGTGAGAGGATTCACCAAAGACAGAGTGGGGAGCAGAACAAATAGATTTACTGAAATAGACTGCTAAGGGAAGCTGTAGGCGAGACAGGGGAGGTCTGCCGCACCATGTGCGTCACCTCCCTGGCCAGGGATTGATAGTGGTGATACACTGAGACTTAACCTCTAGGCAATCAGTGAGGCTCAGAAAGAAGACTAGTAGCCAAAACTCAGAGGGGTTTATACAAATGTAGGATGCTGTGCCTGAAGGGAGTCAAGACTGGGTTACAAAATCAACTTATCAAGATTCTCATTGGATATGGTCAAATATTATAAATTCATTGATCGCAAAAGTCTCTTCCAATTCTGCTACTCTCACTCTCTAATAATGTAGGATATAGACTGGGATGCCTAACATATTGAATGTTGTCAGTAATAAAGCAAGAAGTTCACTTGCTTCACACTGAGCAGTGCATAAAGGGTGAACATTAGAACAATGCAAAGAGGTTCTTGGGTGAAGCAAGACTCACTCATGGTAAGTATGTACCTTGTGCTCCTGGGCAAGTGGTTAGGAAGGATATTTTGAGGAACTTCTTCCTGTCTTCCCTAACCACCATCACTCTCCTTGTACACATGAACTCTACATAGAAAAGGTAGAGCTCCACATAGCAGATGTGGTCAAACAGGGAGTATTTCACCAGGGGCATGGCACACAGGTATGCTATAATCCTAGGTGAAGAGAGTACTGATTACTCAAGTTACATAAGTGAAGTTTCCTAGTAGTGAGATCCCCTACTGTACATCAGTTCATTGAATTTACAGGCGTTGATTTTCTGAAAGATCATTTCTATATATACTGAACTGAAATCTATTACTCACTAAAATCTTTTATTTCCTTTTTGAATCACCAAAAATCAAAATTCTTCTACATGAAAGACTTTCAGATATTTCAGAACAGCCATTATACTCCCACCGTCTTCTCTCTTTGGGGTTCAGTCTTTTCCATTCTTTCAACCATTCTTATGAAAGATGTTTTCCAGATGTTTACCATTTTGGATGGTTATCCTCTGAGATACCTCCCAAACAGTCAAAGATTGTTGACAGTGTGCTGCTCAGAAATGGGTCTGAGCTTAGCCAAAGAAGGGTAAGAGGTAATTATTTCCTTGTTTATTTTTTTGTTTGTTTGTTTTAAAAGATTTATTTATTTATTCATACAGAACTGGGGTACAGGCCAGAGATGCGGAGGGTGAGAGGATTCACCAGGGACAGAGTGGGGAGCAGAACAGGCAGATTGACGAAGTACACTGCTGAAGGGAGCAGCAGACGGGTCAGGAGAGGTCTGCCAAGCCATGTGGATCTCCTACTGGTTAGGCCGGGATCGAACTCATGCGGAAGTGGCTTAAGCTTCTTAGTGCAGTGCTTTAACCCCCTGCGCCACCAGGGAGGGCCCTATTTCCTTGTTTTACTGTGCTCCTTTCTCTTAACCTAAAATAAGCAAGCCAGAGATCCTTTGCTTTGGCCAATCACACTTGTTTTTCCACTTTAGGGGTAAATGCACCCTGATTTCCTACAAGGAATTATCCTTCCCACACACTGAGAAGTCATGAGGTTTTCCCTGCTCCCTCCTACTGGAAATATGGCAGCACATAGAACTCAACGTAGGCTTTCTGACTCTGGTTCCTAGGGTTCTGAACTTTGAGAGAATGATGCAACTGAACACAGTGGAACAGCACTATTCTGAAGGGGCAGGGAAGCACAGCATCTCTGTTCCTTCATGCTAATGCCTGTCCTTCCTGAGATCCAGTTCTTCAACGTCCACAACCAGCCCATCCCTTCCCAGCAAGTCTCTTATTAATTTTGTCAGAATCCACTTCAATTTCTTGTAGCTGAAGACCCCAGAGACTATCAGATTGCTTTGTTCTGCCCCAAGCCTAACAGAGGTCAGAGTATACTGGACTCCCAAGTCTATTTCACAGTTTGTTATCTGTTTCTCCTCACAAACTTCTGACATCGAATATATGGAGTTTTTCCCCTACACCAACCAGTTCTCCAGCCCTTTAGATACCAACTGGGTGTTCTATTCTGACACTAACTCCACAAAGTTAAAAACAATCTCTCAGATTAAGGGCTCGGTCTCACCAACCTGTCCCACTCCAAATGCCCATCACAAGAATCAGGCCTCCTGCCCTTCTCACAGCCAGAAATAAAATCTGGGTGGGGAAGAGAGTTTGTTCCCACAACTTCTTCCTCCAGTTCAATGAGTTGCTAGAATAGCTCACAGAACTCAGAGAAACACCTTATTTCTAATACCAGTTTTTTTTTTAAAGATTTATTTATTTGTGCATACAAAACTGGGGTACAGGCCAGAGGCATAGGGGCGGTAAAAGGATTCGCCAAAGACAGAGTGGGGAGCAGAACAGGCACATCCCACTGTGGGACAGCAGGCGGGTCAGGAGAGGTCTGCCTCGCCCTGTGGATCACTTCCGAGGTGGGGATCGAACTCATGTTGAAGTGGCTTTAGCGTCTCAGTGCTGTGCTCTAACCCACTGCACCACCAGGGAGGGCCCTAATACTGGTTTTTAAATAAAGGATATTATAAAGGGTACAAGTAGACAGTCAAATGCAAGAGATGCGTTGGGCAGGGTAAAGGGCAGGTGAAGCTTCCATGCCCTCTAGTCATGGACTCTCCCAGGACCTCAGCATGTTCACCAACCTGGGAGCACTCCAAACCCCAGCTATGTTTAGGGGGTTTTGTGGAACTTTCACTGCTTAAGTGTGTTGATTAAATCACTGACCATCATTAGCTGGTTCTCTAGTCTCCCCCCCCCCCAGGCCCGCACTGGTTGAAAGAGGCTTATTATGAATAACAGAAGGTGGTCCTCTCTTATCTATCACTCAGGTAAGTAAATAAAAGTCCTTGTGCCAGAAGGTGTTAGTGTACAGACTGAGGAGCACCCCAGGACCCCCAAACCTGTACCCTCTAAAGGGATTCTGCCATCCACTACATAAAGACAAAGCACCTTTTAGTGCAGGAAAACTTTAATGGGCTCAGTAAGCAGAGAGAGAGAGGAAAAGACAAAGGTTTTCCAGTAGAACACCCAAAGTCATCTATCCCCTCATGTGCAAATGTCCAGTCCAACAGGGTTGGCCTAAAGCAGTGCCACTGAGGTCCAAAAACTTGCCACAAGTCTAAGGTACCTCTGGCAGGGAACCAAAAAAACAAACTCCAAGTCTGGGATGAAAGGAGCAAAATCAAAGCACAATTAAGTTAAAGACTGCTACAGTCACCTCCACCATGTCTTTCACCACGAGTCTCTTCCAAAGGTCTCTACAGTCTTGACTCCAGGTGTCTCCTTCCACGACTCTCACTGTGTCCTCCAAGTCCTCTCTAAGTCTTCTCCAAGTCTAGTTGCTCAGCTGCTCCACAGGGTGGGACACACAATCCCCCCTTTCTGTGGAGAACCTTCTCCATAACAGAAGGATGACGCGCAAATACATAAATATTTTTTAATTTTATCACACAGGTGCTGCCATTAAAGTATGCATCTTCCAGTTTTACACTTGGAAAATTGACTTAAAAGTACTGTCTTTGAAGATGTTGGGTCTCTCTTATCTATTCCTTTCTCTCGGAAGATAACTAATTACCAACAAGATTCATTCAACTCATTGACAATCATGTTAAGTAGCTAACTCTTACTAATGAATATGGGCTAGTTACACTGAGCCACTCTTAAACACATGAAATCGGTGTTCACACAAGTTTTTGTGATGGGCCATTAAGTGATAGACCTGAGGTTCAAGGCCAAGGAGAAATAAAAGATCCCCTTACGAGTCACAGGCCCTAAGTGAACTGGGGGAGAAGATGTATCTTCACTTGTTCCTGATGACCCAGGAGGAAATGGGTGAAGAGGCACCCAGTGCCAAAGCCAGCCTGCAAAGGTTCAATCTCAGACTATACTCCGCATGCTAATTAACAGAGTTTATACCTAGAATTTTAGTCACTGAGTGTTGAGGAGATTTATGGCATCAGATTTCCCAGGAGACAAAGAGCTGGTTGGGGAAGTCTCCTCCCACCCAGGCTTCCTCAGAGCCCTGTGCACTGACATCAACACACTGACACATTCCACCTCCAAGGCTTGGCTTCTCCTGCCACCCTTGTTCCAATTCCGAGGTCCCAAGAAAATCGCTCCTCCTCTCCCCAGTTCCCTGCCTTGCTCCAAGAGACATGGCTTTTAGGGTAAAGGATTAACAACAAGAAATCTGACATGCCCGGGAAAAGACAAACGTGAGAAAATGGCAATTCTATAAAGATAAATTTAGATGTCTCTTTTACTGAAGTGTTTTTTTTTTTTTTCTCACTCAGATTTGGTAGTTTAAGCTTCTAATTTTATAACCTTGGTCACTGGAAAACCTCAACTGATTCCTGTCACTTTAAACAGCCCTTTATAGTCACAGTCCCTACAGTACATTTCCTCTTCTTTTTCAACATATCACATTTCTTGGCAGAAATACCCAGCAGAAATCACCGAAAATTGTATAATGAGGATAAGATCAAAACTTCACACAACAGATTTCTCTTTTAAGTTATGTCTTCCTGTTCTATCTTTTCTTATTTTAACTTTATTATAGCAGCTAATGATTGCAAATTTCATTTCAGTATTGTCCCATCTCTTGTATTTGTGGCCAACGGGTATTTGTTCTGTGCTCTGACTTTGGGGTTTTTGAATGGAAGGACTGTGTTGGTGTAAACACTCAGGAGCCTTCTGGCTTCAGGCACTTGGCACCTCCTACTTGAATTCGGAGACTGAACTCCAGAGCGGCCCTCCTGCTTTCCCTGTCTCGTTTAACTTGGCTCCTCTCTGAAAGTTTCCATTTTAAAATGTGTACAGTGCTCGCGATTCCAATGTGGAGGGAGTTTGTGATTGCCTTTAGGAATAAAGATCCAGTTCAAAGCAAAAATAGCACCAGACTCACGCACTGTAGGAGCCACAAGAAGAATCTCACTTCACACCAAAGCAGGCCAGGAGGCCAAGTGGCCTGTGCCACTTCTAACTGAATCACCACGTCGCTAAACCTTTTGCTTTTTCCCCCGGAAAAATGCTTTCTCTTCTCTGCTCAGTGACTAACTCCATCACAAATGTGACCCAGTTTGTTTGGCAAGATGTGATTTTTAAAAACACACGCTGCTTTTACTGGTCACGACTCTCTCGCAGGCATTTAGCGACTCCTTCCCAGCATCAGTCTGGGCCTGCTGCTGAGCTGGATTGATGTCTTTCTCCCGGTTGTTCCCTTCCAGCCCACCCTCCTCTCCCTACAAATCCATATTCCATTTGCTTTTCTGCAGTGTTGGGATATCTCCAGAGTCTCCTTAAAATAGAGAGATAAACACGAATCTCCATGGGAAGTTGCTTGGCAGAACACGTGGCTTGGTGCAGCTCAGTGATCCGCTCTGGAAGGCAGCAATGGTGGAAGGGGCTGTCTGTCATCGTTGCCAAACATTCTGACTCCGTGGCCTTAGTTAATATATAAGATCACCCACAGAGCAGGTGTAAGCGGTGCTTCTATTGTATGCATCGGAAACCAAAGCTCAAAGAGGTGAACAGTATGTCTACAGTCGGAGGGCATGGCTTGAAGCTGTCCTTTTGAAAGCTGCTCTGTAATCTACACTTGATAAAACCTCCAGTGTTGTTAGGTGACCATTGACAAAAGTACACACTCGTGTAACTACCACCCACAAAGGACACAGAGCATTTCCATCACCCAGATAGCCCCCTATGAATTTTTCCAATAAATGCTTTGACTTCACACCATAATTAGTTTGCCTCATAGTAAGTCTCCTAATGCCAAACTCCAGATCTGTTCTTTCTCGATTACAACATGCTTTGTTTTAGAAAATCGTACAATGGGCATCATTGATCCTACCTGGCCGGAATCTATAGACACAGGTCTTTAGGAAGCCAGACCTGAGCCCCTTAGCTGGAAAAGCAGATCATCTGGCTGAGTGGCCATTAAGGCATGCAATTTGGGGAATGTTAATTCCAAAACCTCTCAAATGCCCCTTCTTTAAAGGTCCATGTCGATGTGATCCCTCAGGAGCCTGGTTGTGTTTAGACACTTGTCACCTCCCACTTGAACTCCAGAATGACCTTCCTGCAGGAAGTTAAGCTTGTTGTTCTCTGGCCTCAGCAGAGGGTTACTGAAGGAAGAATGTTCAAAAGAGAGGGCACAGAATTCAGCTTTAAGATAAGAAGCAGCAGACTCTGATCCACATTACTAGAATCTCCCCACCCGGCGCTGCCACTTCAGTATCTGAGGCAACCAGCTGCAGACAACACCCTAGACAGTTTTACAGACTTTCCAGACCCATCAGGCACCTGTCATCTGTAAACTCAGAGTTTTGCAACTGGAGGCCTCCATTTTACAAAAACAAAAACAAAAGAATAATATCAATTCAGAGATACAGGTAACTAGAAATAAGTGCTGACTCACAGTGAGGTTCCTCCCAGGCTTCCGTAATGAAAAGGCACCTGATACAATTAACCTTATCTGCTTATCGGCCCGCCGTTTTAAGCTCAACTCTTTGTTCAGTCTAGTAGGTTAACTGTGGACTGCTGGTAAATGTTTAATAGCTGATTCCCTAGGTAGGATGCAGGAAAAAAAAAACCCTGATTTATAGCTTTGAGCTTTGGCCAGTTTCCACCTGTCCCTGAGGGCGGGGTTGGGAGCCTACTTGTGTGACCTGGCTCCAGCACAGTTCCCACCTACATTAATACCTTTACCTGGCTTAGTGCAGCTATCCTTTTACACAGCGCAAGGAGAGTGGCAGGGTCAGCCACCATGGGGCCTGCCAGCCTTGGAGAAGACCCACTGGTGAGTGATGAGTGGGCAGCCCTGTTCCCTCTGCTTCTTTGTCAGCTTCTCCCAGAGCAGTCTTCTCTCTAAAACATGTATAGTACAGTCAGGAGTTCCAAGGGACTCCTTCTTCTCCTGGGTTGGAAATCTCCTAATAAACCCTTAAAACCATTCTGAAGTGCAGAATAAACATCAGCTGGCTGGAGGTGAGCACCCACAAATCCTCAATTTGGAGAATCCATATGATCACACTCCAGCCTTCTTTCAATTGCCTCAATTCTTGCTAGGTTTTCACTGTTTCTAGATTATCTCTAACCACGTGGCAAGCGTGCACATGCAGACATCCCTTGGAGATGCTCTTGGAGAAGCATCTATGATGTACAGAGATGAAAGGGATAGAAGGAAGAGGCCTGGGCCTCGACAGGGGCCAAGGGCAGGTGTGCAGGTTAATGCACGAGGAGACGGCTGTCCCATCACCAAACTCCTCAGCAACACGGGCTTGAGAGGAGAAAAGATGCATGGAAATTTGTAAGGTCATAAAAGGATCCACATGGTGGAAAGATTTCCCTTTTTTCTGAACGAGCATTAGCCTAGCAGCCAGGCTTTCTGCTCTGCTGGTATTTACTGCGCCATGCTGTTCTCTTCCGCCACTTTAATTAGCATTCACTCATCATGTGTCTGCATTCCTCCTCCCCCCAGAACTTGACCTGATTCTGCATGACCTTTCCCAATCTCTTCTCTATTTCCTGTCCCAACTTGTCCTCACTCTTTGCAAGTTGCTCTGGGTTTTGTTTTCTGCTCTGCACCTTTCTTTTCCAGGAGTGTTGGCATTCCATTTGTAAGCCTTCTGATTGCTTTAGATATTTCACATAATTAGCTAAGCTTCCTGTCTTTCTTGTTCAGCCCAGTCCCTTTCATGTCATACATTCATTAAATTCCTCTTATGTGCACTCTGCTGACTGCTATGGAGGGATAAAGGTACCTGACAAGAGGTTCCTGCCCTCAGTGATTTTGTAATCTAAGAGAGGGGATAATAATACCTAAGCTGTACTGAGAGTTTCCTGTCTGACAGACAGCTTCTTCCATCACAGATAGACACTAATGTTATTCTCATTTCATGTGGGCAATGCTGAGACTCAGAGAAATTAAGTAACTTGCCAAGGTCACACAGCTGGTCTTTGGTGAAGGTAAATCAATTGGGATTCTAATCCAAATGATTCCAAAACCAGACTTTTATCACTAGGTGACACTGAATAAGAATAAGAGGGTGGGCGAGTGCAGGCGGCAAAATGAAGCAGAATTAAGAGTTGGTAGTTTGGGGGCCCTCCCTGATGGTTCAATAGGTTAAACTGCAGCAATATGAAGCTAGCCACAGCCACTTCAACATGAGTTCAATCCCCGGCAAGGGAAGTGACTCACATGACACAGAAGACCTCTCCTATCTTGCCCACTGCTCCCCTCAGCAGTGTACTTTATCAATCTGTCTGTTCTGCTCCCCACTCTGTCTCTGGTGAATCCTCTCACCCACCGCCCCTGCACCTCTGGCCTGTACCACAGTTCTGTATGCATAACTAAATAAATCTTTTTAAAAAGAAAAAAGAGCTGGTAGTTTTTGAAAATAGAGAGGGGAACCAAAGGTGCTTCACCAGAACCTGACTTTTGGGAAGTAGTGAGCTTCCTAGCACCATGGATACAGAACCTGGAGTTATTTGTGATGTTCTGGGTAGGGTCCTGCCCCTGGAAGAGTCCTCTGAACATCCTCCAGACCTGAGGATGAAGAATGAAGCAAGAGGCCTGTGATCTCAGCCTAAATAGCTTCTTGTTGGTGTGGATTAAGTGGAGAAGGTGATCAGAAAGAAACCCAGCTCCAGAGCTAGATCAAGAGGGACACCTTCCATTGTCCCTGGGTCTCCATGTCACAGACTGCTCCCATCACTCTGGTCAGGGATATATCCAGAAACACAGCAGCTACTTGATAGCTAAAGAAACAGCAAATGTGGTTATTTAAACCACTGGTTCTCAAGCTAGGCCCCTGAATTTATCCCAGAAGCAGCTGAGGGGAAGTGTGTTCCTACAGGGAAAAAACCAAACAACTGATATACTGATGTCAGTGCCAGATATTCAGGGGAGGTAGATTTGCATTAGTACCCGAACACAACTCAACCTCAATATATTCCATGGACAGTTCTTTCTTAAATTTTCTTAAAGCGTTGACAACTGCTACTACTTGTCTCCAGTGAACACTGATACAATAAAACAAATAAATGAATGTAGTTTTTAAAATTAGGGGTTAACACAGAAATAACCAATTAAGATTGGTGACAGCTTGATTTTTTTTTTCATTGACAGTTGGTAATTTTAGATTGCATACATATTTTATAGAGTTGTACTTTCTGCCTGTGAAATTGTTCTTAGATCATTTAATAGAAATAAATACGTCAATATTTTACAGTGTCCCACAAAGAACGTCGTAAAAAGCGCCATGGCTTCAGATACTCTCACCTTCATAATATGCTTTGTGACTAAGTGATGATGCTGTAATTATTTTACTATCACATGGATAAAAGTATAGAAATTCTAAATGGTGGCAGCTACCTTTGTTAAGCTGGTGGAGAGCGTTTTTAAGTGTTAGTGGAGAAATAGCTAAATTTAGGGCTATAACAATACAAAGAGGGTCCCATGCTTTCTCTATTAGTCCAGCTCCCCCATATTAGGGTCCATCACCCAATGGACTTTTTGGACACAGACACCAAGTCCATCACTCAAAATGGACTTTTTGGACACAGACACCAAGCCAGTGTTGAGTCCATGGTCTGAGAATCACGGGAAGAAGACACCACAGTTTGAAAAGGTTGGCAAGAGGTTTCCACCTCTTTACCTGTTTAAAAGCCTCTTTCTAGGCCCCCGGTGACCAGGACCTTTAATGGTACTTCACTGTGGTTTAAAGGTTTCCATACTAAAAAGCCCCACTGGCCAGCAAGGAGCTGTAACTCCAGGTCTCCTGCCAAGCCAGCCCTTTTCCTCAGCCCACAACAGAACTAGTATTGGGACACAATGTCCCAGTCCTCTGAGTCCTGCTGCGCTATGTCCTCCTGTACAGCCAGTCGGGGCCACAGCCTCTGCTCACCGACCAGACGCTGGTCGTCCCAGAGGTATGAAGCTTCCTAGCACTTGTGCTGTCCCCATCTCCAGCAGCCAGCACTGCCTAAGTTCCATCTTGGTCTGCTTCCTGCTCAGCCCACCTCTCCTCCACGGTGGGTT
The DNA here is from genome assembly GCF_000260355.1 of Condylura cristata. Lineage (NCBI taxonomy): Eukaryota > Metazoa > Chordata > Mammalia > Eulipotyphla > Talpidae > Condylura > Condylura cristata. The sequence goes on from NW_004567111.1 coordinate 42,909,342, forward strand.
CAATCCATTGGATGCAGTGTTAGTACTGATCTCTAAAACCACCCCCTGGGCCTTCCACCTAAATCTCCATTGGGCATGAGATATTCAAGACTGACCTCAGCATCTCCTTCCTGTTCTAACTCAGCTATACTCCTCTACTTTGAACTGCACAGGAGTACCCCCATTTACACAGCCAATTGAGCTGGAAACCTGGAAGCCATTACTGAATTCTCATTCTGTCTCCCCAACCTTTCACCATAATAAAAGTCCCACCTATTTTATTCATCTGACTTTCCTCTATCCACCATCCTAGCTCGAGCATACATCATCCCATCTGGATTTGCTACACAGGTCTCTGGCTCAGTCTTTCCCCCACTCCATATTGCTCGCAAAGGAACCTACTTATAAAGCAACTTGTGTATGTCATGACATCATCATTTTTAGACAACAATAAAGCCCCAATTCCTTTTATTTAGTATACCTGGCCCTACCTCCCCAGTTTTATCCCCCCCCAACTTTGCCTAATATTTCCAGCCTCAACAAGACAAAACTGTTCATCTCTTGCCTCCTTATGCCTATAGTACCTATACCTACTCTTGCTCTCACCTCCTTTAGCCCTGAAGATTGACCTTTGGCAATTATCACCAGCCACCTCCGATCCCTCCCAGGGTTAGAAGTACTGCCCAGAGTTCCCATGATCCCCAGTGCTTAGCACTGGATTACCCAATCGAGTTATCATGTCTGATTATGTGTTATTTCTCATCAGTGAATGTGAGCCCCCTGAGGGCAGGGACTATGTTTTCTACCATCTTTGACTTACTAGACCTTAGAATAGAGCTTCAGTCTTAAAACAGAATGACATTGAAGGTGAGATCTAAAGCAAGCTTCAGTACAGGAATGTCGACATAACCCAAGAGGAAATACCAGAGTCGTAACCACCCCCAAATATGGCATCTTATCTGATGGGCATCTATTACTATTAGCACATTCTCCATATTCTCTAAAAGAGGCCTGGGGTGGGGAGGACTCACATGCTGGTATTATTCAACCTTGATAATCTCCCTTCTCAATCTCCAAAAGTAATGTAAAATGTCCCTAAGATACCAGGTAAGACCAACTCCTCATCCCAAGTTCTCTTTCCTAGGACAGGAGGTCACTTTAAGTTCTCCATCTACCTCCCTAGACACATGTGCACAGTGTTTCCTCCCTGCCACAGCCCTGCTCCTGTTCAACTTCCGCTAGATTCTCCCAGGGTCTGAAGAGCCCACCATTGGTTTGCCCATTGGTTTAATTCAGCAGCAATCTGCACGCATCTTCCCATCCTCACACTATTAGCATGACATCCTGCCAGGCTTGAACTAGTCCTTTGAGAAGTAGGCAATACTTGGCTACTTCTTACAGCCTCTTGGCTTAACATTGAGAGAAGAGAAAGAGGGTTTCTGGGATGGAAAATCTGCTTCATAACACCTTCTGGCATTTATTGTGTATTTGTCAAGTGTATGGCATTCAGCAGCCATCTTACAAGGGAGTTTAATGTCATGAAAAGAACATGGTGTGCACTGTAAAGTTTGAGTTCACATCCCAAGTCTGCCACTTAGTAGTTGTGTGACCTCGCACAAGTTATTATTTGTGCCTTTCTGTACCTCAGCTTACCAGTCTGTAAAATGGGTATGATCATAGTTGTACTCTCCTCATAGGATTATTTGGAGTTGAGTTCATGAAAGGACAGCGCCTGGGATGTTGTAAGAGCGACACAAGTAATAGATGTCATTATTCATGCACATTATCTCATGAACTCCTCATAAACGCCTCATCTTACAGATGAGGAAATTGTGGTGGAAGACACAAACCAGACCAGGCCTAAGCATCACCAGCATCCACATTCTCAGCCACAAAGGCCAGAATGCCTTCAACTGTGAAGCTAGACTTCCATTCCCATGGGTTAACTTAAGCAAGAAGTTCTGCAACCTGGTACAGATATTTCTTATCCTTCTACTAGGGAACATACTCTGAGCTGACTCAAACATAGGAAATGTCTTGAACTAAAAAAGTTCTTTTTTTTAGCAAACAAGAACAAACAAACATGGCTCATTAACATCTGACCAAGCCAATCTATTATCAGGAAAATGATATGATGGCAGAACAAGAGCCCCAAGTTTTGACTTAGTCTTTTCAACAGGCACCTCCTTACAGCCCGGGACTATCAGAGAACTGTGCACACACAGGGAGCTTGACTCTAGATGGGGCACCGGTGTCTTCAGCTGCCAAAGGTCATCTGGCAGGAAGCACATTGATGGCTGGTGGTTTCTTCGACCCCGTGACATAACTGCCATGTTATGCTTCTGCAATTACAGCCCCCAGGGACCAGCAACAGACATCAGTTGCTGTAATGTAGAAAGGCTCAAGCAGTAGCTCTTTTACTATCAGGAAAAACTTGGGAAGGGAAAGTTTACTTTAGTTCAACTTTTGTGGTGGCAAACAGCCTGATAAACAGGAATGCTGCAGTTGGATGATTAATGAGATGCAGGAGCCTTTGTGTTTGGCTTTGAAAGATTATAAATACATTGGGCCTGTCAAGCATAACAGGTCAGTTACAAATGACGAGTAAACTTTCAGTTGTTGTCCCTTCACTTCTTGTTTTGAAAGGCATGGACAAACCACCCTCAGTCCTCCAGCTGCAGTTTCAAGCACATGGAGCACTGACTCACCTTTGCCCAGCTGCTCAGCACAGTGGCAGGCTTACTAGGCCTTCGGTTAGGGGTCCCCTACAATGTCCCTTTCCCTAACTATATGCTTAGGTGTCACTTGAGAAGCTGGGTTCTGACTGCTCAGTGTTCAGGGAGAATGACTTCATTAACATCCACAGCTCCCATTTTTGAAAGTATCATCAGTTAGAGGCAAATAGGACATTACTTTTAAAACATGAGATGGGCCTCCCTGGTGGAGCAGGGGTTAAAGACAGAGCTATCGAGTTATTGCCAGCCACTGAAGCACAAGTTCAGTCCATGGCTGGCCAGGGAGCTGATCCACATGATGCAGCAGACCTCTCCTGTCTCACCTGCTGCTCCCCTCAACAGTGTACTTCAGTATATCTGCCTGTTCTGCTCTCCACTCTGTGTCTGGTAAATCCTTTCTCACACACACCCCACCTCTGGCCTACACCCTAGTTTTTGTATGAATGAATAAATAAAAATAAAACATCTGAGATGGATTTGTGTTGGGAGAAGCTGAATGATGCACTCAAGAATGAAATATTAGAAGTTGTTTGCTTTTAAGATGTGTCTGGAGCCTTCCTTGGTGGCACAACAGGTTAAGGCACAACACTATGAAGGTATCCACAGCCACTGCAGCTGGAGCTCAATCCCCTGCCAAGGAGATGACTCAAGGCACAGAAGACCTCTCCTATCTCATCCACTGCTCCCCTCAGCAGTGTAATTCAGTCATCCCGCCTGTTCTGCTCCCTGTTCTGTCTCTGGTGAATCCTCTCACATACACTCCTGCACCTCTGGCCTATATCCGAGTTCTTGTATGCATAAATAAATTTTTTAATTTTTAAAAAAGATGTGTCTGAAGACAATAAGTAAGTGCAGTGACCCACATAGTCCCAGTGCATTTGTGGCACCAACCAACTGGGCTTCTTTTAGATTTCAGTCTCTGAGATTTTAGTGACACCGATACACACACACACACAAGTGCACACGCGTACACCCAGTGATAAGTAGACATGCTCTGAAGCTTAAAATATCAGTGCTCAATAACACAAATGGTCCTTGAGTCATCTGGCTCAGATTCCGCTAAAACCTGATGCTTCCAACATGAGTCCCCTTACCTTTTAAAATCTATGACAACAGATTGTTAATTTACCTGGTTTTTGTAATTCATCTTAATTGTAAGGGAAATTCTCTTTTAAATGGAGAGAACAGCTCCCTTCCAAGTTTACCCAAATCTGAGACAAATACAATGGGTTGGTTTTGCTTCCATTTATTTCCCTTAAATCCATCAACCAGAATTGTGCAGGTCTTAAAGCCAGATAGCTAAGCAATATCTGGTCAGACTATCATTACAGCACACTGCTTTCTCCTCCTTGTAATTCTCCCACACAAACACAGTATTAAATATTTCATAACCAGTGTGTCTGTGCTGGACAATGTGACTGAGCCAGAGCTGTTCTGAGTACTTGCCCGGCAACTGTGAGGTCTGAGCACTCTACTCTCTGGCAGGTTGTGAAAGTCAACAGCAAATCAATTATCCTGAATTGCTTCCCACTGGGGAAAAATTCTAAAAAGACCAGGCCTCCTGCCCTTATTCTGCTTTTAGTCACAGTCCCTGCTAGTTAGGGAATAGACTTTTATTAGAAAAGATGCGACCAGTAAGTAAAGTTTGGGACCAAAATTAATGCGTAAGGAATCAGGATGACTAAGAATATGCCGTGATTTTTGTTGTTGTGTCAGAGAGTATGGCCAGGTCACATCAGCCAGAAACCCATAGTGGCCCATGTCTTTGCTGCTCATCCTCATCCCACATCCACTCAGCCCCGCCTCCTGTGAGTGTGCCTCTCGCCAGGCCTGGAAGGTGTCCAGATTCTCATTTCCTCCTGGACAGCGATCCTCCCTGTCCCCTGTGCCTCCGGCCCCCTAGTGACAACAGTGATGGCTCTCAGTGCAACATCTCTCCTAGTGGGGCTCCCCACCACTGCCTACAAAAGAGCCCCAAATCCTTAGCTTGATATGCAAAGACCTGAAGGACCCAGCTTCTGCCCCTTTAACTGTGAGATCTTTAAGGGCAGGTGCTATTTCTTTCAGCTCTGAATCTCTAGCACTGGCCAAGGGAAGGGCTCACTCACTAAATGAATATAGAATATAGGTATTTTTATTCCCTATCTCACTCCAGAAAGGATTTGAGGTGGCAAATGAGTGCAGTTTACAAGCAACATCTTCAGGGCACGAAGACCATACATTGAGATGCACTGTGCACTTCTGGGCATAAGCCAAATTAGCTGGGAGGCCTGTCACCATCTTCTGTGCTTGTTACTCTAAATACCAGTGACTTCTACAACTGGTCAATGCATGGAACAGTTTATATGGAATATGGAACAGGTCTGTAAGGTAGAGTTTTCTCTTTTCTGCAGGTGAAGAAACTGAGGCTAGAGAAGGTTCAGAGACATGTCCAGCATCATACAACCCATCAAAAGAGAGAAAAGGTTCAGTCCCGAGGCCTTTTATCTCTAAATCCTATGCTCTTCCCACTGTGCATGTCATCCCTCTGTTTAAATCTTGGCTTCTGACACTGGAAGCACTGCCAAAATTTGACAAGCCAAGTGAGCTTATGTCATGGTCACCGAGACCTGTAGGTGACACCGTGGTATGGCTTAAAGAGCCTGAGATGTTGCCTGAACTCCAATCACACCCTTTTCCTCCCAAGCCCTCACCTCTCTGCTCACACTCTAGATAATTAAAGAAGTCTTTACGATATCTTGACCTTACATTGTGGTAGTTAACAGGCAACATGACTATTTGTATCTATTACCCAAAGAGCACCAAGGGAACAAACACAAGATTGGCAAAACCCTAGGAGAAAGAACTGATTCCAAACCCCTTTTAACTCATCTGGGTTAAGATTTCAGTCCTCCTTTCTGGAATGGAATTAAGAGCCTCAGAGACTCTTAAGAAAGAAGTGGCATATTTGGATTCTGTCTCTGGGGATAAGGACCAGGAGGGAACGAATTAGGAAGAAATCACTCTGGGGAAAAATACAGTGACCTAGATCACAGGTGAGCCAACTGGTACTAACTCTTACATGGGAATAGCCTTGGGCAGATTTGTCACTACAAAATTCCTGCTCTCCTGTTATACCTAGCATGTGAGGATCCCACTTCATTTATTAAAAAGACAGAGAGAAAACAGGCATATTTTACCAGCAGTAAAGATATATCAACATGTTGTTGGGGATTAACAGAAGCTAGAGATAGGGGAGGGAAAAAAGAGAGAGATGTTATTGTGTATTTATTTATTTAGATTTTATTTATTTATGCATATAGAACTGGGGTACAGGGGCAGTCAGAGAATTCACCAGTGACAGCTTGGGAAGCAGAACAGGCAGATACAAAGTACACTGCTGAGGGGAGCGGCGGGTGAGACAGGAGCGGTCTGCTGCACCATGTGGATTACCTCCGGGGCCAGGGATCGAACTCACACTGAAGCTGCCGTGGCCAACTTCTCAGTGCTGCACTCCAACCCACTGCACCACCACAGAAGACCCAAGAGACGCTATTATTCATTGAAGATATAGTCTGTGCCAAGTCTGAGGGTCAGACACCATACCAGCAAATAAGGTACAAAATATAGCCTACAGCAGACACTACTCTTGCCTCACTCAAAACCACTTCCATCTTTTTCATCTCCTTCTAACGAGGTTTCTTAAGTACTAAAGGCTAGAACAGTCAAGAATATAGTTTCCAAACTCCCTTGCTGGGGTTTCCACATAATGTTCTAGATAAACTATAATAATAACGGCAACAGCACCAAGGCAGATGCTCTGATGCAGAACACAGTGTGAACATTGCAAGTGGTGCCACACTAGCCCTCTGGAAGTTGGAAGCTCAGAGGTGGGGGTGCTCTGGACCTTCTCTGGTAGAGGTGACAAAGGCACTGATGTGCAGTCAATCTCTAAACCCCCCACCCCACCCCCAGATACCGAGTATTGAGAAGCATCAGAACAGTTTCCCCCTGTGGCAGCATGCCCAGATGCAGCACAGGCTGTGTAGTTTGGGGTAGCAGAAACAGCAGGGGCATCAACCACCTGCCAGGTTAGTTTCACAGCATGGTCTAAAAGTCATTCCTTGTTGCCCAGCCTGGAGCCTTCTTCTTCAGTCCTTGCTAGCACCTTCTGGGCTAGTAGTTTTCAAAGGGTGTCCTATGGACCAGCAGTATCAGAAGCATCTGGAAAATTGTGCAAAACTCAAATTCTTGAGCCCCATCCTAGACCTATTGAATCAGAAACTCTAAGGGTGGGTTCCTAGTTTAACACACCTTCCTGCTGATTCAGATACATGCTTAAGTTTCAGAACCACTGCTAAAAGCAGAGAGCTGGCAATAAATCCATTTTAGCCAAAATGAACTAGAATAGAGGCTTTTATCTGAAACTTAACCTTGAATGAGTCACAATCCCTGCTTTTTTGTTACTCATAGGGAACAATTATCTTATCAATTATGATAAAATAGCATGATGTGTTGGAGAAGAGAAAAATAGAGATATTTCACCCAATCAAAACTGGTGATCTCCTATTTTTATTGTATACCCATCTCCAAAAATTTCAAATACGAACCCTCAATAGTTATACTTATTTCTAAATGTTATATATACTCTGTATATACAAGTAGAACTTTAATAAACAATATTTTTAAAATGTAGATTAACAGAAATTCTAACGGTTTCTAACTGTATCCCTGTGAATGCCACTCAATGACTCCTGGTCTAGAAAGTCAGAAGGAATTCCAGCAGAAGTAACAGCAGAATCAAAGAAATTAAAATGAGGGGGCCCTCCCTGGTGGCGCAGCGGGTTAAAGCACAGCACTGAGAATCTAAAGCCGCTTCCGCATGAGTTCGATTCCCGCCTGCCCCGGAGGTGACCACATGGCGTGGCAGACCTCTCCTGACCCGCCCGCTGCTCCCCTCAGCAGTGTACTTCCTCGATCTGCCTGTTCTGCTCCCCGCTCTGTCTCTGGTGAGGCTTCTCGCCACCCCTGAGCCTCTGGCCTATACCCCAGTTCTGTATGCACAAATAAATAAATCTTTAAAAAAAAAAAAAAAAGAAATTAAAATGAGGGTGCAGGGTGTGCTTGTGGAACTATGAGTAGGTAAGGATAAAAAGAAGGTGAGGGGTATCAGAAGATGATGATAACAGCAATGATAATGATGCAAAAATAATAATAAACTATTATTAGGCAATTAATATGGTCATTTAGCTCTGAAATATGAGCTAATTATCCCTATTTTTCAAGTTGAGAAATTAAGGCTCAAACGTCCCTGTCCTGGTAAGTGGCAGAGCTCAGTTTTGAAACTCAAATATGCAATTGCCATTGCCAGTGTCTGGCATGAGATATTGTGTGGTTCATAGAGCCATTTTCTGGCAATGAAATTCAGAGGAAGAGCAGGCATTAATGGACGATAACACATTTTGTTTTGATGTTGAGGTGCCCGTGAATTTTCCCCATGGAGCTACTCAATGTACAACTTCATATATGAATCTGCGGAATCAAAGTCTGGTTGCAGATAAACATTTGGAAAATTTCAACGTCTTAGAGTGGTTGAAGATATTGTTTTGGTTTCTCCTGCAAGGGAAGGACCAACAAAAAAGGAAAGTGGGAGATGCGAAAATGAGGGGGAGTGAAGCCACTAGAAGATGTCCTAGAAGAGGGTGGGTTTGAGGGCACTGAGATGGTCAGCTCCGGATCAGAGGAAAGGTAGTAATCAGAAGGACCTAGGCCTGATTCTTGGCTCCAACTCCAAGTAGTTATACAGCCTTGGGAAGAGTAACAACTCATTGTTTTCATGTCCTCATTTGTCAAATGAAAACAGGGACAGACAGTATCTCTACATTGATAGAGATGTAGTAAAGATTAAATGAAAAATAGAATAAAGTATGTACCTGTGTTTGCCCTATAGAAAGAACTCAGCATTTGTTAAACTATAATTACCATGTCATCACTTTATCAGCGTTGTTCTTTGAGCTAGGAAAAAAGCAGGTAGTGACAGTGTGAATGTAGGTAACTTAGAGCTGAGGGAGTAACAGTTCAAGGGAATTCTCAGTTGCTGACCTCCCATTTGGGCCAAGAAAGAAAAAAGAGTGAGAGAAGAGGTTGGTTAGGGTTTTCAATGGAAGGTCACAAGTCTGTAAGAGCCAGCGAGGAGGTTAAGAGAGGAAGTAAAGAATGTCTACCCTAAAGGAAGTCATTAATGGTCATGCTATTTTTTCAAAAGTATACAGAACTGGGGTACAGGCCAGAGGTGCAGCGATGGTGAGAGAATTCACCAGAGATAGAGTGGCGAGCAGAACAGGCAGATCAACGAAGCACAATGCTGAGGGGAGCAGCGGGCGGGTCAGGAGAGGTCTGCCGCTCCGTGTGGTCACCTCCGGGGAATGGAACTCGCACTGAAGCAGCTGCAGCCAGCTTGCAGTGCTTCACTTTAGCCTACTGTGCCACCGAGAGGGCCAATGGTCATGCTATTTACACAGCATGTTCACAGCAAAGTTGAAGCGCTAAGAACTCCTAATTTCAAGACTTATCACAAGCTATAAAAAGACAAATATATCAATAGAACAGAATAAAAATTCTAAAGGTAACCCATATGTACAGAGAAACATGGCATATGACAAAGATGTAAAGACAATTCACTAGAGGAAAAAAAAAGACTTTTGAATAAGTCAAGTTAAAGCAACTGAACATTCATATGTTCAAAAAAATGAATTTTGATTCACACTTTGTACCACATATTAAATTAGTTAAAATGGACCATAAATCTAAATTTGAAACCTCAATAAGTTTTTTGAAGAAAACACAGGAGAAAAATCTTGACAAGAGTCTTCTTAAATACGACACCAATACATATATGAAAAAAAAAATGGTAAATTGGATTTCATCAAAATTAGAAACCTCTGCTCTTCAAAGACACTGGCAAGCAAATGAAAACACAAGTCACAGAGGAGAAAATATTTGTAAAGTATTTATCTGATAAAGGACACGTATCCAGAATACATAGTGAATTCTTAAAGCTCAATATTACAAGGGGGAAAAAACCAATTACAAAATAAGCAAAAGATTTAAGCAGACATTTCATTAAAAAAAGAAGACATATGGATGACAGCATCAGCATCACTAGGATATGGAAATCAGTATCATAGTGCTACACTATACCTTAAGTACACCAGCCGGCTCTGCCTCAGGTAAACCAACTTGCATCAAGGAGCACCTCTATCCTGCATCAGCAAAGATGGAGGGGAGCTGGACTTCTCTGGCACTGGAGGTGACGGAGCAAAAATGGTACAAGGCATCTTAGATAAATGCTGGCAGTTTCTTTAAAAATCAAACACACCTAGGCCCTCCCTGGTGGCGCATCCGTTTAGGACTCAGCACTGCAAGCTGGCCGCAGCCACTTCAGTGCAAGTTCAGTCCCAGCCCCAGAGGTGACCACATGGCGCGGCAGACCTCTCCTGACCCGCCCGCTGCTCCCATCAGCAGT
>NW_004567111.1:42919683-42994660 GCF_000260355.1 Condylura cristata
TCAGCAGTGTACTTCATCGATCTGCCTGTTCTGCTCCCCATTCTGTCTCTGGTGAAGCCTCTCACTGCCCCTGCACTTCTGGCCTGTACCCCAGGTCTGTATGCACAAATAAATAAATCTAAAAAAAAACACCTACCAAGTGATCCAAACATTCCACTTCTAGCTACTTTCCCAAAAGTAAAGAAAGCATATGTCCACAAATGAATGTTTATACCACTCGAGGAAAAAGAAAAGAAAAAGAAACCTATATTAACAAAAACTTAAGTTAAACCAGGTGAAAAAAGGAGACAAAATCATTATGGTGGAAGATAACAGTTTATCAGGGCCCTCCCAGATGGCACAACAGGTTAAAGAGCAGCACTGTGAAGCTGGAGCAGCCACTTCAGTGTGAGTTTGGCAGGGAGGTGATCCACATGGTGGGGCAGACCGCTCCTGACGCTTCCGCTGCTCTCCCTCAGCAGTCTTCCTTAATCTACCTGTTCTGCTCCTCACTCTGCCTCTGGTGAATCCTCTCACCACCCCTGCACCTCTGGCCTGTGCCCCAGTTCTGTATGCATAAGTAAATAAATCTTTTTTAAAAAAAAAAGAAAGAAATGAATTATTGACAATACACAGCAACGCTGATAAAGCACCACAATTATGCAAAGTATAAGGAGTTAGACAACAAAAGTACAGGCTATATAATTCTGGTCAATGGCAGATGAATCTATAGTCACAGGAAGATGCAGTAGCTTGGAAAATGAGAAGGAGAAGGAAGGAATAGAGATTACAAAGGAGCCTGAGGAACTCTTGAAGATGTCATATCTGTCCAGATACCTGGTGTGGATATATGTCAAAATGTGTCAGATTATACATTTCAATTTATTTTTCTTTTATTATTTTTTTCCTTCCCTCCCCTGTTTGACCCCCCTCCCTCCCTCTCTCCTGCTGGGTGGTCTGTGATCAACTTGTGAGTTTTAAGATTTTATTTTACCATAACCTATTCAAAGGCCCTGTCTCCAAATATAGTCACACTGTAAGGTGCTGAAGGTTGGGACTTTAAGTTTATGAATGGGGGATGTAAGGTGGGCACAAAATTCAGTTCATAATAAAGCATGTTTCAATTTAAGTTGCAGCACTTACTACATAGCTAATTTAGGCAATTCTATAATATTAGAATATTGTTATTTCAAGATTTATAGAAGGGAGATTTTTTAAAAATTAACAATTCTATTCAAATACCAAATACCTCTATTCAAATGTGACCTTTGGGAGAGAGGGGACAGAGAGGACAGGGATGGAGGCATAAAGGTAGGCCTGGGAGTTACTCCCAGCAACATTCAACAGGAACAGAATAGAGACAGGATCACATTGTGACTTCTTTCTCTTCATGTCCTGTTTTACCATCAGCCTGCTTGGGCAGACCCAAATGTGGCTTCGTTTAGTCTGGTCTGAGGACTATTAGTTCCCCTGACTAAAGACACCTCAACCCACAAAAGAAAATCATGACTTGACAACTTTTAACAAATGGTCAAGTTCCCAGGCAAGAGTTCCCGTCTGGCTGTGGGGCCCCTTTCTGGAAATTCCAGTCAGAGGTAGGCAGGCAGGGCCAGCAGGTGTGGTGTGAAGCAGGATGCTCACCAGATAGCCACCTGTTGAGAGAACTACAAGTGTGAGCCTTTGAAGAACCCCAGGTTGCTAGTTCAAATGTAGAATTTTGTTTTGTTCAGATTATCTAATCAGGCTCCATTGTGAATTTGCATAGATTTGTAAATTCTTAAGCACTCCTGCTGTGCCTGTGATGAAAACTTCCTCTTTGGGGTGATACCCTTGGACTTGTGTGTGGAATTGGGGAGGTTAGGAAAGGAACAAACACCTTACCCTCAGCTTGAATTGAATAGCTTGTAAGCTGATTTGTTGTGACAGATAAACATTTTCCTTTGGGCACTCGCTCTGCACCCATACCCTGTACTACACCAGAAAGAATCACAGCAAACCTTTCCAAAAGTTTCTTTAAAAGAAAAAGTAAGTTATTTGCAGTGTTTGACAGTCTTTACATACCCCATGACAACACTGATGCGCAAGCAGCTGCTCAAAGCCCCCTCTCACTGCTGCCACCCAGGGGCCCTCCTTTTGCCCTCTCTAGAATTCTCCTGGAAGGATCCGCTGTTAGCTTTTTGATTTCTAGCTAAATCCTCACTGAATAAATTAAGAGGCAGAAGGACCTATGTGATATTAGAGCTGGATTAGAGATTAATTGGGAGATTAGCAAACTAAGGTTATTAGGGATTAGTATCTTACTAATAATTATGTTGACTACTTATTGCTATCTACTATCAAGTATTCTTCTAGATGATATATCTATATCACTTAATTCTCACCATACTAAGAAGTAGATGGTGATCTTTTCCATTTACATCAAGAAAACAAGGATCAAAAAAAAAATTTACTCAGGCCCACACAAATCTTAAATAGTTAAGTTGAATTTGCCAGTTCTGCCTGATTTCACAGCCCATACTCTCTCCACCATAGCTCACTTTTCTGAAAGAAAGCTCTCAAATATATTTTGGGTTGCATTTGAATGCTGTTACTTGGTAATTTATCTTTGTCTATTTAGATTCTAAACTCTTTAATATGAAAAGATTGCTCAGCAGAATACAAAAATTTCTATGTTAAAAATGCCATTTAAAGGTCTGTGTCTGACTTACAAGTATTGTACCAACATAGAACTCCTGGTTTTGACAATGAACTGTTTGTTGTTGTTATAAAAAATACTGTTATTGGGAGAGCTGAGTACAGTACAGGGTAGCTCTGTACTGTTTTGCAACTTCCTATGAGTCTTAGAGTGGTTCAAAATGAAAGTATTTTTAGTGTTATTAGATAATGATGATAAGGGGCAATGTGTTGATCAAGAATAAACAGAATTAGATAAGATGGGTCTCAGGTTCTGAGGTCACTCCTCAATAACCAGAGGTGTGACTGTCAAGTCACTTACCCAGTTGAAGTTTAGCAAGCTGAGATGGAATCCGAGTCCTGTTTGCACTGAATTATGAGTTCTGTAATTTAAAATATGACAGTCTGGACTTTCACTTTAGGGTATAAGAGTGAATTTACACATCCAAACACACATTACAAGTAGAATGCTGAGATTTTAAGATTTATTTATTTATGCATACAAGAACTGGGGTACAGGTCAGAGATGTGGGTGAGTAAGAGGATTCACCAGAGACAGAGTGGGAAGCAGAACAGGCAAACTGACTGAAATACACTGCTGAGGGGAGCAGTGGGTGAGTCAGGAGAGGTCTGCCATTCCCATTGGGTCACCTCCCTGCTGGGGATCAAACTCATGTTACAGTGGCTTCAGATAGCTTCATGGGCTGTGCTTTAAGACACAGGAGAACAGGTAGGAGAGAGGGCAATCGCAACAAAGTCATAAAAGCTAGTGATGGAAGAGAGAGTGAGAAAGGACCCAACAGCCTCCAGTTGGTAGCCACAAAGATAAAGATGAACTTGCTTTATACTACAGAAACCCAGGAAGTTTAGGAACCAACAGAACCAAGTACTTCTGAAAATGAAGGTACAAAATTATTAACTCCATAAGGAGTGGTTGGGGTCCCCAGAGACACATTTCTCCAGATTCTTTCCCTTACTCTGTACCCCTGGGAGATGGCTTTGCCCTCCTCCGCCACAAGTCTAGAGATTTCCCTCTTTCAGTAGTGCAAAACAGAAGTCCCTGGAGCAGGAAGTTGAAAGCACCATGTGAAAATCAAGATTAAATTACTGTATGCAAGCCCTCCCCCTTTAAAGCTGCTTCCCTTGATTTAGTCTTAAACCTCTGGCAGTCAGAGCTTAAGTTTCCAGGAAGTCATCGAAAACTGTTCTGGAGAATCTGACGAGCCCAAAATGGGGGCCCAAAGATATGGCCCACCTGGCACTGTTTCAGTGTGCCCCTGCCCAAAAGCCCCCCCTGCCTGAGCTCTGAGCTTCCTGCTAGCTTTTTGGTTCTTGGCTCTTTATTATGCAGATAGATTAAAACAAACAAAGAATGCTGGCAGTCTATGCAAGAAAAAGAAATGTTTCCACAAAATAATTAATATTCTCAAAGAGATGACAGAATATCTATGTTTAAAAAAAAAGCTATAAACAAAAAAGGAAAGAAGGAAAGAAGGAAGAAAGGAAGAGAGGGCGGAAAAGAATAGAGATTAACAGCAAGAAGAACTCTTGAGAATTAAAAACACGACAACAGAGATGACAAATTAAGTAAGGGGAATGGAACATTAATGGAAAGTATCCATAAACTACAGCAAAAGATAAAGAAAGAGAAAATGAAAGAGAGAAGGATGAAGCCAGGAATTCCAATGTTTAAATAACAGGAGTCTCTAAAAGAAAAAAGAGAAATAGAAGGAATCAATAAAATCATTCAAGCTTTCCCAAAACAGAAGAGACATGTGTTTCCAGAATGAAAGGACCCACCAAGAATCACAATGAATGAAAACAGACCAAGAAACTCATATTGGAAATTTCTAAACACTGGAAACCCAGAAACCAATTTCCATAAAGATAAAGCAGGTCAATTATTGCGCAGGATCTTTGCTTTATACTACAGAAACACTAGAAAGCTTAGGAACCAACAGAACCAAGTACTTCTGAAAATGAAGGTACAAAATGAATAACTAGATAAGGAGTGGGTGGGGCCCCCAGAGACAACAGACCAGATGTACAACAGGCTGAGGTGTTAAAAAAAATGGAAGTTTATTCAGTAATAAAAAAGAACAATGTATTGATATATACAACAGAAAGGGCAACTGCTAGATGTGTTTTGCTAAGTGAAACAAGTCAGATTTGAAGACTATCCCATGCTAACATATAGGAGACCACACTATAGGGCAGAAAGCAGATTGCTAGAGGATGAGGTGTAGGCAGGGTGGGTTGAAGGGGCGGCAGCCACATGAGGAAATTCTGTGACAGAATTATTCCTTTTTGTGACTGTGGTAGCAGACACACAACCCCCAGCATTCCTTCAAATCCAAAAACCTGGATGACACAGAGACTGAGATTGGCTATATATAAATAAACAAGCAAATAAACCAGTATACAATGGGAATGCAAAAAAAAGGGAGTATAAATCCTAACAAAGTAACCCAAAGTTTTACAAATGAATAATGTAACTGCACTGAAAGGGGTGAAGCAAAGAACTTGGGAACTGTCTTCAAAGTTCCTACTTTAGCCTATTTAATAGGCTACTGAAAGGCTTCTTAAGACAAAAGGAATTCTACATAAACACTGTAATCTAGTTAGTAAATTTGTTTCTCAGAGGGTTATGGTTTAGAAATTCTCTTTATGTGTCCTGGGGCTAAACAGAACAAATATGTGTCGGTCAAGAAAGTCCAGTTTTTCACATCAGAAAAAAAGGAGTTACAAGGAGGGAAAGGAAGTGCTAGAATTTGAACCCATGGTGTTGGGTGAAATCAGAGGGTATCAATAAGAAGACATGTGTTTTATATATCTACATAGATTTATATAAAAAAATAAATGTGCACATATACATAGGTTATATGTATATTATATATTCATATATATAGTATATGTGTATTGTATAAATATGTAAACTGCACACATGTATATCCCCTAGCTCTGTGTCTGCTGAAAAGACCTAGAAGCAATGACACTCAGTAACAATGATTACACCTGATGCCAGGATGTTAGTGTTTCAATAATATGGTCCATTAAAGGGAACCACTTTCTTTGGAGAAGTGGTTGATCTATCTGGGAAAGAGAGAAGAGCTGATGAGTCTGGAGTGTCCTGCAGTGTCAGAAGGTAAGAAATTGCTCCCAAAAGGAGGGAGAACAGGATTGAAAGAACACAGGATCCAACCTGAAAGAGCTCTCCATGGCCAAAGTTGAAACACTTTGAGATATAATATAAATGACAATATAATTAGAGTCCACAGGATAAAATAAATACCATGCGTCCATACTAATAAAACGGGGAGGTCAGACAGCCTTCCTTACAGTAGAATCCAATTAACATATGTAGAGGAAATGAGAAAAACACTAAGTTGCCATTAGAACACAGGACAGCCTCCCTTGCAGCGCAGGGGTTAAGGTCAGTCAAGCTAGCTCCAGTCACTTGGGTATGAGTTCCATCTCCAGCGAGGGGGATGACCCACATGGCACAGCAGACCTCTCCTGTCACACCCACTGTTCCCCTCAGCAGTGGATTTCAGTAGGTCTACCTGTTTTGCTCCCCACTCTGTCTCTGATTCCTCTTACCTCCTGCACCTGTAGCCTACACCCCAGTTCTTGTATGTATAAATAAATAAATCTTTAAAAAAATAAGAACATGACAGAAATAATTGTTGCAGGCAAGATTTACCAATGGATACTGTTGTTACTCAGAAGAAGCAAGATATTCCACTAAGTAACCTAATAGCATCCCCCAAGATACTTCCTTAAAAAAGAACAGAAAAATACCAGTTTCAAGTGATCAAGATAAACACTACGAATAAGAATTACCAGTACATGAATGTCTGAATAGGAAGTATGCAGTGAGAAGGACACAATATCTCTATGGTACGCTTGCTAAAAATCTGAGAAATCAACACACGAACCCAAATCAAAGTAATGTCCTGGGAGAAGCTTTCTACAAAATAACTGACAGGTATTTTTCAATAGTGACCAAATCACAAAGGGAGTAGAAAGTAAGGGTAGACAAACTGCCACAAATCAGATAAGGCCAAGGAGAAATAATAACTAAAGGCCATATGAGACCGCAATTGGATCCGCAAAAGAGACAGTGGTCTAGGAAAACTGGGGAACTCCAAAGCAACGTAATGTTTAGTTAACAGTGCTGTACCAAAGTAAATTAATTTTTTGGTTCAGGTAATTGTACAGCAGACCCACAAAAAAAAAAAAAAACAAAAAAAAACACAATGCTTTATTCAACATCCCTTTGTTATAATAACAATGAGGGGAAAAAGTCCTTAGCCAGGGCTACTGTCTGTGTGGAGTTTATGTTCTCCCCATGTCTTCATGGGTTTTCTCCAGGTTTCGGTATATCAGTATGTCACTTCACTTATTATCAGTTTCCAAGAGCCTAAGTGAGGACTTCCTGTACTGTGATTGTATAAAATGTAAACATTAAGAGAAACTTGGTGAGAGATAGATGAATAACTTTTTACAAGTTTTACTTTTCTGTAAGCCAAAAATTATTACCAAGTAAAAAGATTTTTTTTTCAAAGACTTATTTATTGATGCTTACAGAACTGGGGTACAGGTCAGAGATGTGGTAGGTGAGAGGATTCACCAGAGACAGAGTGGGGAGCAGAACGGGCAGGTCTATAAAGTACACTGCTGAGAGGAGCAGCGGGCAGGTCCGGAGAGGTCTGCTGCGCCATGTGGGTCAGCTCCCTGGCTGGGGATTTAACTCATGCTGCAGTGGCTTCTGAGAGCTTCATAGTGTGGTGCTTTCACCCGCTGTACCACCAGGGAGAGCCCCTAAAAAAGTTTGCTTAATGTGCATCCTTTGTTAAAATAGTCATCTTTCATCCTACACTGACCTGATCCAGCTAACCTAAGGTTTATTCAGCAACCACAGGACTTGTAAATATAAATTGTTCCAGAGCACCTTCCGAATGGACAACTCTGAGTTGCTGGGGTCAGCTGCCTGCCTGATTCTCCGTGCTCATTTTCCTACATCAGCAACAGGTTTGGCTAGAATTTCAAGGCCTTGGACTTCCCTGCACACAAAAGAGGAAGAGGAAAGGGAAGCTAAGAGGTGCAGGATTGGAACCTGCTTTCCTGTGCCTTCCTAAGCCGCTTTGTCTCCCACTCTGCAGAGAGCAGAACTCTAAGGAAGCCACTCTTACTGTGTCCAAAAGATTACAGAATGATACAGCCTAGGTTGGAACTATACCATCTAGTTATGCCCTCAGAATTTTTAAAACGATCCCCATGTTTACAAATCTGAGCTTCATGTCACATTTGTGGGGAAATAACTAAGTAGCTGCCAGGCAGTAGCAAGACTATTCATGTTCAGAAGCTCCTCCTCATTGAAGCAGGTTGCATCCTGAAAAGCTATTCTTAAGCTGGCTGTTTGTCATTCGGTTGCCTAGGAGGGGTTTATGCTTGCAGTCCTCAGATTGATTTCCACCAAATAGGAGTGTTTTAAAATCAAGCATATGCTCCTCCTCTTAACTGGTGTGTGTTCTCCCAGGCATATTTCCCCCAACAAATCAGTTTGCTCTACATTGAAAAATGCATTGCGAGAGATGCTATCTGCAAATATTGTAAGAATCTCCTTAGCAGCTTCATATCCACCACCCCACTGCACTTTGAAGTCAGGCAAATTCAAAGGGGGCCTTGTACAGAGAAAATATCCATGGCTTGGGGGCAAACATTTCATCACCCGAGCCTCTGAGTCTTCAAACAAACTCCTGGCAGGCTCCTGCAGGAGACTGGTAGACTCTTTGTCGATGAGGAGCCTCCAAGCCATGACACTTCATTAAAATCCTTTCGTTTTTGTCTAATACTTGTCCTATCTTGGCCGATTATTATTGCCCATAGAGGCAAGGCAACTTTCAGACATTACACAATTACCCTCTGTCCCATACGACTTTTCCTAACGTGAATGACTTGGTCCATACACAAGGGCAACATTCACTATTTCGGCACTGATTTTCTTTCTTTCTTTCTTTCTTTTTTTTTTTAATTTTCTCGTTTGCAATTGAATATGTTAATAAATCCTTTCACAGACATGATGGTGTTTAAAATGTCTGTAAAACACCTCAGGCTCAGTATGCACAGAGCAAGCTGAGCAGACTGTAGACCAAGGTACTTTTGCAAGAACCATGACGGGTGATCTGCAGTGAATAGAGCTTTATCCGGAGAGGTTGGCTTTGATGATAACCATGACCTTCTGAAAGAGAGAGCATATGTACTTCCCATAAAGAGCATGAAGGACATGCTTGGTACACTGTTTCCAGACTCAACTATACGGAAGGTTGGCACAATAATCTGTAGGGTTTTGGTAGAAATGTATTTACATTTTAAAAAATCCTCAAAGATTGGTCCCGAATTTTTTTTAATAGGTTACAGTGGTTAAGCACTTTCCATGTGTCAAGTACATGGAATCCTCAGAACAGATTTATGGCATGGATGTTATCACCCTATTATTAAAAGTGAAGAGTCACAGACAGGCAGAGTAACTCAGAGAAAGCCACACAGCTAGTCAGCAATACAGCTAAAATTGAAACCTCCAGAACTCTGAACTACCAAGCTAAGCTTTTTAGGTAAACATCTTAAGCCTCAAGTTAACTGTGTAGAATGGGTGTGCTTCTGAAGTCAAAACCCTCATCCAAGAGGGTTGGGAACCTTGCATCCACCTGAGGACATCCCCACTGGGGCACCTCCCTATGACAGCCAAAAACTAGCCTGTCTCCTCAATCACACCTTCAGAAGCAACACAACTACAAGCTGAAGGTGGCATCTACCGACGGGCCTCACACCGTGGCTCTCTTGAACAGGACAGTTTTGCCCCTGTGGGACATTCAGCAATATCTGAAGGCATCTTTGATCATCACACTTTAAAGAGGGGAAATGCTGGACAGCAGAGAGGGATGCTAGTACACATCCTACAACATCCAGGGCAGCTTCCCAATGTCCAGCCCCACGTCAGTGGTGCTGCAGTTGAGAAACCCTGAGATAAAGGAGTCAGTGATGCTCTTGAGTCTTCATCTCCAGCCTGACCTGAGATGAAGAAACACTGCCCTCGCAGTCAGGAGACCATCAGATGGGTTATCTCATCTGGGAGGGAGAAGTTGCCGCCTGCACTTGGGTTCTTTCCATCCTGCTAATTAATTAGTCCACTTATGGATCGTCTGAACTAACAGTCTTCTTTCCCCATCAACAGCATGCCAGAGAGGCTTTCCAAATTCAAAATACTGCCCTGACAAGCTAAGCGAGTGATTCGACAAGGTGGCTCTACTGTGCAACATAGAGACGGGTGGCATATGTTCAGAGCAACTGTCCCATGGACTGGGACGGAATGACTTGTGGCTTTGATGAGGCTAAAGGGGCTGCAGCAGATAAAGCCAGGAAAGAGCAGCATCATCAGAGTGAGGAAGGAGAACTCTAAAGCGTTCTCTAAAGCGAACTCTAAAACTCTAAAGCGAATCCTGTGGACTCCACTCCCTAATTATTTGAGCAGGCAGTGAGTTCACCCTCTGCAAGCAGGGAGGGCTGTGCTAACCGGATGCTGCTACAGCTCAAGTCAGCTCCACTCTAGAAACGAAACAAAACAAGTGTGTTCACTTCACGGAAAGTTTCAAGTAAGAGAGTTCAGTCAAGAAGGAACCAGCCTGGGGAGTCTAAAAGACCTGGGCTTGAGTCTGTTTTGAAACGCCCTCGCCTTGGGACTAGGCAGGAAACAGTTTCTCTGAGCCTGGCTTTCTCATCTGCAGAGACTAATGGGAGTAGCCATTCACAGGGTCGTCCTGAAAAGCAAACCAAGTGACATGTGTACCGAAGCACCAGTAGTGCTGGGCTTAGAACACATAAAATAAATGCTGCTTTCCCTTACCTATCCACACCCACTGTCCCAACACTCTGTATTGTGAAAGAATGGACTGGTTTTCCCAGAGAACCAGGCTGGGAGAAGGAAATGTGCTAGTGGCTGATCAAAGCCTACAGAGGTTTTGGGGTTTTTTTTTTTTTATTGAATGGAATTTACCTTGACAAATCATTTCTTCTGAGATGTCCAGATAAGCAACCTTACCTCAAACAAACAGCTCTGAATTTAAGCACCCAGAAAATGACTCCTTGAGATACATTTATTATGAATCAGGGTCTCCAAGAGCAGATTTACCAAGAAAGGAATGAAAAAGAGTGTCCAGGCCTCCGCTACAGCCCCCATTGGACACCCAGGCAGGAATTCCAGCAATACATTTTCATTCATTTGAATTTGTAAACTTGGCAGCAGTAATTAAAAACTGAAGATTTTATTTGCTTAAGATCACTACTGTCTAGTCTGACTTCCCTCTGGCCATATTTCCCCTCCTTTTAGGTGACTTTGGAGTAAGCATGGACTGAATAAAAGAAATCTGAGTTAGAGACATCTTTACTTTGGGTTAAGGAACATGATAAATTTATCAACTGTATTTATAGCTAAATTACTGCACAGTGTTCAGGAGGAGGGAAAGTTTCCAAAGTATTCCTGCTGCCCACAATGCCCACTCACCCAGCTTGGCGCTGTGACAGCCCAGATCTACAGCATCCAGCCCCAGAAGTTTTGTGGGCCAGGGAGCGGAGACAGATGTGAATGAAACAGAGCCAGAATCACCTAATCAGAGTTAGTTTGGACAAAAATGTTCCAGTCATCAAATTTATACAACGATAGGCACACTTAAAATTGAGAACTAGTCAAGATGAAAGCTCCCTTCTTTCAACAATGTTAGACCCACAAAATACATAGCCCACAAAATGAGGACTAAAAGGATCTGAGAGGTGCGCAAAGCAAATAATAGGATTTCCCCCTGAATTTTGATGGCTTAATACCTAATTTTATATAATTAACATTATATATTTTATATAATTAATATTCTCTTTAAAAGAGAATGCTATTTTATATAATTCTTTATATAATTAATATTTTATATAATTAATTTATATGATTATATTTTATATTTTGTGATTAATATTTTATAGGATTAATATTCTCTTTAAAAGGTTCTCCTCTGGCCCCCCAAAGTGGGGTCCATCCCTTTGGATCATAAAATTTTCTCTTTATGAAGAGTATGATAGAATGGGGACAAGGTGAGGAGAGGGACAAACTAAACAAATTATCTGAAATCATTATCTTTCAGTAACACAACAAATCTAGAAAATTAGAAATTCGTTGTGTATTCGTTCTTTCTGAAAAGAGTTAAATGAAATCAGAAGGTAAGGCTCCTGACACACTGGTGGATTTTCTTGCAAGGCTCACTTTGGATTGCATAATGTTTTTGGAAAGTACTTTTTGTAAATGTGAAATAAAAAGCACCTCAGTTGTTTGTGTGTTTTTCTTTTTAATGCTGTCAGTTTCTGCTAAGATCTTTTTATCTCTACTTTATCTATCCCTTCCCTCCAGCAAAGATTCTAAACTCTTGATTCATTTCCACTGTTGTCACTTGTACACTAAAATCAAACAAACTCAGCTTGGTAATTATAGCTTTTGAAAGCCCAAGGTAACAACATACAAGATCTGGAATGCGAAAGAAATTCTTTCTAAATTCAAATGACTGAACAAGGAGACATCGAGGTAGACAGAGCCCCTGGTGCACTTCTGCTCCTGCCACAGAAGTGCTTGGAGGGACCAGTGTGGACCTCGGTTTCCATTTCAGTGAAAACTGTAGAATAGCGCGCCCAGCTCGCTGAGCCTTCTATGTCCCACCTCTCATGCCGACCTCCCTTCATCCACCCACAAGCATGATTTTCTAAAGGGAGAGAAATTTGCTTTCTGCTAATTTTAGAATTCTGTCCTCCATTTCCCAAGGTCCGTGGCCCGGCGCCAAGTCTGGCTGCCCCTCCCTCAGCTCACGCTGCAACGCAGGGCTCCTCCAGGTTGGGGAAGAGGGCTACGCTGGGCAAATTTGTAAAGTCCTAGGAACGACACAAAACCAAGGAGCGTTAGTTTTCCTCTTCGGCTTTGCTTAGAAAGCACTTCGTGAGATTTAGGCACCCACCCAGCTTGTATACCTTCCATTGCCGTCCTGGCTGGTTTATAGAGTTCCTGTCTTTAAAACCTGCATTTTCCTCCCTGGGAGTCAGCATTAAAGATTACCAGCCGGTTTCTGTGTCCCAGCACCATGTGACCGGGACACGTGACTTGGAGCCGGCTGTGGTTGTTCCTTGTATTTGAATAAAAAGATCAAGCTTATTATTGCACTAGAAGCCTGTAGAACTCGTCAGCGCAAGGCGATGCCCGGGCGAGTTACACAACGCGCAGCGCCGGGCTCCGTGACTCGCGCGGTGCTGGGAGTTGTTTCCTAACAAACAAAACAAGCTCGGCTTTATGTTTTCGAAAGTGAGAGTCCATTTTCCCCTTGGAAAACGTTGGAAACGGATCACGATGCCGAGAAAAGAAGACAAACAACTTCTCAAAGCCCTGTTAGCCCTCTCCTAAGGATAAAGATAAGGGAGCGCTCAGCACACAGTAAAGAAGAAAGAGTAAACCTAATCTCCTTTGCAACTGAAGAGTCAGGATTGATTATACTTACGACCATTTCCTTTTCTCTCTCCCTGGGAGGTCCTCACAATATGTTCTTTTCTACTGATAAAAATGTAAACTAAAAATCACATTTTTTAATTTAAAATTTAAATGACACATTCATTTTCTTTCCCTAAGATTTCTAGAACACGAGCAGTTCACTTTTGATTCAGCACAGCAAGCAAAGAAGAGAGCAGAATTAGCCTTAGTAGCTGGATGAGCTGGGTGTCTCTTTATAGGTCCACTTTCTGTGTTCATTATATGCAAATATATGCAAATTTGTTGTGCAGCTAACCATTTTTAAAATTATTTATTTTTTCCATCACTCTTCATTTTTATACAATGTATGCTTTCTCATCTGGGCAGAGACCCCATGAAATTGCCACCACCAATTCACCTGTGTACCATCATCATAGGCTGAACATACTTTCATGCTGCCTGCTTGCCTCCACCCAAGATAAAGTCCTATAATATTTTGTTTTCTCCAGTCTCTAAAGGCAGTCTTCAGTGATGACTCAATTACAAAAGAAAGACAAGAGAAGAACAATAACACTGGTTATTTCTAACCCAAGGCTATCTCTGATGAGACTTGCAAAGGGCTTCACCTTTGCAGTCACTTTTCTACTAGTGCCTCTACAACAAGAGGTGAGTTGATTCTCCAGCCCAGGCCAGATCTTAGTTGTGGGTTCATTGGTTACACAGATACGGGGTGTGTGGATCTTTGGCCTGGCCTGGCGCTGCTGCAGGAGCTAAGGAAGCAGCACAGTCCTGGATGGATCCCTATTTCCCGCAGCCTCACTCCAGTGGAGGAAAGTTGTCTCCAGGAGGCCCTGCCTTGGAGGCCACCCAGGAGATGGGGTAGGGGGTGGGCATGTGTGTGAAACTCCTTTCTGCATTACTGGAACAGCACAGGTGACCAGTACTCCCTCTATTCACCACTAAGGACTAATTAATTTACAGCTATTGTTTGAAAAACAAGAGTTAGGTCTTTGCTGGCAGATACAGGTGTGATCTTGTTTCTTAAGAGATCAGCTCGGTCAGTACTGACGAGTCCTGGCCCCTCTGTTTCTGATACTGCACAGACAAGAGTCTGCATAGACCTCTCACTGCTGCTGGCAGCACGACTGGAAATACAGCAGAGCCACTGAGGCGGGTTCCCATCATGCACTGTGACATCGGACCACTGCAGAGTTCCAGTAGAGGCCCACTTTCCTGACTCGCCACATCCCTCCAGAAGTCATCCAATCAACTCTGGTAGATACCAAAAGGCCAGCCTATCCCAAGTGCCAAAGAAGCGAGGAATGGCTTCTGGCAGCCTTCCCAAGGATAGCAGGCCAACACTGCTGTATTCCTCAGTGAGATGCGTGTGGATCCTCCCTGCTGGTGTGGATCAGAGAGCTTGTGTTCTGGAATTGGCAGACCTTCTGACATTCTGAATTCGAGTTGACCAGAGGTCAGGAAGGAGACCATAGGGAGAAGATGCTTAGCTGACACATTCTGAATAAAATCTTGATCGATTTTGAAGGACACTCCTCTCTAGAGTCATATACCATGTTCAAGGAAAGGGAAGCTGCTAAGATTAAAAAGTCAGAAATGCAGATGCAGTGGTCTGCTGACTGAGGATGATGGCTAAGGACCTCAAAGAAGGTCCTTTGTATCTGTGCTTAATGGGCAGATATCAGACCTCAGCCACCAAAGGTTGACTCCAGCCACCCCAGCTCTCAATTGTTTGTCAGAAGGAAGGGCAGCTTCTACTAGAAGAAAGGTTAACACAAGCTCAGGCCCTGGAGTCAGGGTATTCTGAATCAGATTTCTCCCCCCAGCCTTTCCCAACACTTCCCTCAGTCCCGTTGCCATTTTCTCTCTGCAGATGGGGAACTTAAGACAGAAATTCGGTAACCTCTCCATGATTAGCAAGTCCTTGGAAAACCAAAGGATAAAGTCCTCCACGCTCAACTCCTGAAAAGACCTGCACTACCCAAAATGTCAGAATGATGCAATCACTATGGAAAATAATATCATAGTTCCTCAAAAAAATTAAATACGCAATTACTGTATGATCAGTAAGTTAGGGCTTGCTATTTCAGTAGCTGGACAACTTCATTCAATTTTATCCATCAGTCTACTAAACGGTTGCTGTTTCAGAAACCTAGATACTATTCCAAACTTTTCTGATGGCTTTATTTTTAACTGTTGTGGCCTGCTGAGGAGTTGAATTTGATACAAGTTCAGTGTTGTTTCCTTCGATAATTAACTCTTAGGGCCTCCCTGATGGCACAAGGGGTCAAGTCTCAACACTATGACGCTATCCACAACTACTGAAGCACGAGTCCAATCCCAGGCCAGCGATGACCTACATGGTGCAGCAGGTCTTTCCTGTCCCACCCACTAGCTCCCTCAGCAGTGTAAGTCACTCCACCTGTTCTGTTCCCCACTCTGTCTCTAGTGAATCCTCTCACCCCCTACACCTCTGGCCTCTACCCCAGTTCTGTATGCATAAATAAATAAATCTTAAAAAAAAAAAAGAATTAACTCTTATCTTTCTGGATTTGAAATAATGAACAAGCAATGTCTGGACTCATCTGATCCCTGCCAATATAATTTTGACCCAAAGGATTTTAGATTCCCTTTAGAGACCCATTCTCCTGACTAACAACATCCATAGGGAAGTAGGTATGCTTGGCCCTTATCTTGTCACAGAAAACTGTGTGATTCCTTCGATGATGAACTGCACTTGACAACAGACAGTGCAAACTGAAGCCAGTTCCTTCTTCTTTCCCACTACTTGTCAACCCATAGTCTCTTCTTTTGTTCCCCAGGCCTTTCCTTCTTTTCTGAATTATACATCGAGCAAAATGACTGAGGTCCCTTCTAATCTGTCATGATTATTGTGAAGGTGAAGGTGAAGGTGAGTGAGGTGAAGGGCTTCTGAAATGTCAGCAGCCCAATTGTTGAGACCGGTCTTCGAAGTAGATGGAGTAACAAGAGAAGGAAATTCTGACACATGCTGGAACATGAGTGGGTCCTGAAGATGGTATGTCACATGAAATAAACCCATCACATAAGAAAAAATTCTTCACGGTTTCATCTGTCTGAGGTACAAGAGTCAGAATCAGAGACAGAGAGTATAAAGGTGGCTGCCAGATATGAGGAGAAGGGCAGTGGTGTATTAGTGTTTACTGGGATCAGAGTTTCAGTTTGAGACGATGAAGAAGTTCTGGAGATGGATAGCTGTGATTCACTACACTATGAATGTGTTTAATGTCATTGAGCTGTACACTTAAAAATGTAAAAATGGGGCTCTCCCTGTTGACACAACTGGTTAAAGCTCCGCACTATGAAGTTCTCAGAAACCACTGCAGCATGAGCTGGGGAGTTCACCCACATGGCAAGGCAGGCCCCTCCTGACCCACCCCGCTGCTCCCCTCAGCAATATGTTTCAGTACATCTGCCTGTTCTACTCCCCACTCTGTCTCTGGTGAATCCTCTCACCTACCACACTTCAGGCCTGTACCCCAGTTCTATAAGCATAAACAAATAAATCTTTTTTTAAAAAATGCAAAAATGCTCAGTTTCATGTAATGTGTATTTGACCACAATAAAGAACTGTTTAAGAGTGTCAGAGGCTCACCTAGACATTTTGGAGTATCTAAGAGTTGAGTCCTGTGTATCAGCAGGATCCCTGCATGTTACTCCCAGTCTATTACTTTTGATGTCCAGCAGATGAAAAGTGACCACATGTGACGTGATACCATCTCTTGCCCTTTAGCCTTGCTTGTGCAATTCCCACAGCCCAGAGAGATGAGAATACACCTTCATCAAACCATCCTCTCCCTCATCTGACCCCTTCAGTACCTCTGATCTAATCTGCAAGGCAGAGAAATGATAGCATATAAAAAGGAAGCTAAAGGATTGAATGCCAGCTGCCCAGCCCATTCCCACTGCCTCCAGGGAAAATAATATGGATTTGAGATAAACATTTTTGCCTAAACTTGTACGTTTTCTCTCACCTATTAATAGACAGATTTTGCAGAAGGTCATGGGAAATACTTGATGTAGTGTTCACACAAGAGCTGGGCTTAAGAGATTTGAGGGAAGCATGAGAGGAGAGATAGCAAGCAGCAGGTTTTAATGGTCTCTCCTTTGCGTTGTGACTTTACACCAAGAGAATTGCCAATAGGATAGTACATGTCATCAGGAACCATAATAACATTCTATATTTATGTCAAACAGCAAAAATCCAATCAACTTAATTTTATAAATTTAACTGGCTTTATTAAATGATTCATGAATCAGGCAGCTTCTCATCTAGCAAGTAGAAAGGTATCTTTAAAAAGTTGTACAAAGTGGAAGACAAGTTTATTAGCAAAAGGGAAAAAAATAATTTCAGGCAAAGCCGCTGTCCCTTAGGGAAATACAGGGGTCTCGTCATGTATCTCACTCGTGCTAGCCAGGAAACCCCAGACTGGTTAGCTTAAATTTCTATTTTGGGGAGAGGCTGAAAGTGCAATTATGTTGGGTATTAAGTGTTGTGGGGACTTGGCATGAAGGACTCCATTGTGGACCTGTTTCTTTTTTTTTTTTTAACACTTATGTAAAGCATGTACTTAATAGCTAAGTAAACAGGGTCATGTGAGCTGCCAGAAAGAAGGTTAACCCTCATTATGAAAAGCCCCCCAGAACTCCTTAGAAGAAGTTAAGCTGGTATTTAAGATGGTCTCGAGTCATTGCCTATATGAAAAATTGACAGGGGCCCTCCCTCGTGGCACAACAGTTAAAACGTGGCACTATGACACTATCCATAGCCATATTAGCATGAGGTCAATCCCTGGCCAGGGGGTGGCCCACATGGTACAGCAGACCTCTCCTGTCTTGCCCGCTGCTCCCCTCAGCAGTGTACTTTTGTCAGTCTTTTCTGCTCCCCAACTCTGTCTCTGGTGAAATCTTCTCACCCCCTGCACCTTTGTCCTATACCTACCCCAGTTCGTGTCTACATAAATAACTATTAATTTTTTTAAAAAGTAAATCTGACAGTCACTAATAGGTAATCCATAAAAAAAAAATGGTCAGGTATATGACTTCTACTGCTACTCTCCTGCAAATGTGACCCCTGCTCCCTCCTTCAAATTATATTCAGCTGAACCTACAATGAACCTCGAGTTGAAAACCTGCCAGGAAAACTGTATGCATGTCAAAGCCATACAGTTTCGACCTGACCTCTATCACCTACCTGCTTCATTTAGTTGTCATGCTACATGGAAGAGTATCATCTTGGCTCCATGTTTGACACTTCATAGTGCTTGATTTACTGTGTGGTAGCATTACTGTAACTGTTGCTATTCTGATGGCCCACCAATAAGGTAATCATATTTAAATCCCAAGTTAGGAACTTCTTGAGTAAGATCTGTACAATATTTTGAGGTGAGGAACAAAATAATAGGCTATTACCATTCCAAACAGTGCATAGTCCTTTCTCATGGGCCAACCAAATATTCTATCATTACTGGGCGCAAAGACAGAACATGAAGCTAGAACACTTCACACAGCTGGTTTAGCTTGTTAAGATCCCAAAATGAGAAATAACATTACTTCTCCGACATAAAAAAACAGAGTTTTCTTGAGTTGCTTCTTTCATAGCAATCATGGCAGAGTTTGAAACCAAAGATGTTAACACCTACTTAGGAGCCATGGGTACTGACAGAGATTCTCACAACACTAAAACATGAAGAATCGTATGGTGAAGGGTAGACTTGGACCTTTGTAATAATACACATGCTGATTTGAATGATGCACACCTGAAACTATAATTATAATGCAATGCTACTACAATGTGAAAAAAAAAAAAAAGAAAAAGAAAAGAAAAAACCTGGAACAATACGGCAGAGCAGCAGTGACTGCCGAGTAGGGCAGTTGGCTTCCGACGTGGATTTAAGAGTGTATCTGGCTCTGTGTATCCTAAGTAATCTTCTGGCTTGAACTGCTTCCCAAATTGGCTCTTCTGTCAGAAAGGAAAATTCATTCATTTTCATTTTTCAACAAAAATATTGATCCCCTATTATCAGCCAGAATGAACAAATACAGTTTATTAATGCTTAAGAAAAAATAGAAAGAACAGGCCCCAGATGGAGTCTCTGGTGCTGGTCCCATCTAGATTTAGTACCTAATTCAAAGCAGTTTCCACCTCTCCCCAAAAATGCAATCTTAAACATTCAGGAGCTTCCTCATCCGCACCAGTGAGGCAATCTGCATACTAAGAACCCAACTTCTGTGTTCCCTTGAAGGAAGACAGTTTTACCAGAAATAACTTATCTTTTGCTAGTAACCTTGTCTTACCTTATACCTATAAATACCCTCCACTTTGTGTAACCTCTTGCAGTATCTACAGAGATACTACTGGATTCATGAATTATTTAATAAAACCAATCAGATCTCTAAACGTGTGAATGCTGCTTCTTAACAGTTTTAGTGGTGATGGTGGAGTTCAAAGAAATAGGCATGGCACCAGAGAGCCTTACTGAATCTGTCTTCCTCTTGTTTCCGAGTGTCATGTCTAAGTGATAGAAATTTAAGAGCCAAAAAATTTAGGATGGAAGGTATCACAAGGACAAACACCAGACGTAGGGAAAGAGATGATTAATAAACCTTAACTAAACTAGCTCTGGAAGGTTCCAGGAATCTAAGCTGGGGTCAGAAAAGATTACCAGCCAGAGGTGGGAGCAGAGATCATAGAACTTAGAAGATCAAACCAACCTGACCCCAAGACAGTAATTTCCACAACAATTCCAACCAAGAACACTATAAAACAATACACCTTGCTCTTTCAAAGTGCAGTTCTTGTTCTTTAAGATTGCCCGCCTGTGTCTATGAGGCATCTCTCCTTTATTTTTCTTTCCTCAATAAAGTTGCCATGTGCTGTGAATAGGAAAATCTGCTGAATTCTTTCTCAGAGGGACCCAAGAACTCCACACCCTGAACCCAATCATCTAAACCCTAACGTCAGTTACCTATGATTCCACTTGGAGGTACCCTCCCCATTTCCTGGGTGCTGGGTGAGAGCCGCAGTGTTTGGAATCCTCCAGATTCCATATTTGGAATAATGGTGGCAGCTGCAGTCTGCAGGCCCCATTCTTTGAGATCTGCTGGCTCAGTCCTGTCCCCATTCCCTAGTTATTGCTGGGTTCCACAGTTCAATTCTTCAGATATTATTGGGCTATGTGCAACATGAGATAAAGGCAATTGCTAAAAGAAAGTTATGGAAGCTGAAGAGTTTAGATAGAGTTTAGGAACTTGGCTGCAAGAAAAATCAAAAGTCTAGTTAAAATAAACATCTATAAAGAGTTGCATGTACCTTGTTTAAGAACTACATAGGAACTGCAGCTACCAAGATCTGACTGCATGTAAACCTATAATTATAATGGGGAATGTTTCAATTAGGCAAGAATGTTTACTTAGGGCATCTGAAAGGAAGAGTTCTTATAGTCTCACAAGATTAATTTCACTGAAATTAAGGATGTGCGGTACTTAAACCGAAGGAGATGATTTGTGACTCCTGTCCTGCCTTGGTTTTTTTCCCCCTGAGTATTCGAGTTTTACCAATTCTCTGAACTGTCTCAGTTTTGAAGACACTATAACCCAAAGTCCCTCAAGTTAGCTTTAAAGATGACTCCACATGGGTCCCTCTCAGGACTCAGGGATTTTCTAGTAAACAGCCCCCAGTAATTCCCTTAGACAGCTGGGGGACATTAAAATTAGAATTAATAGAAAATCTCACCAAATCCTGGTAGATAATGAGTCACACTCTCCCTTTAAGCCCTAGCCTCAAACCGTTAATAAACTGTAAGTGGGACTGGGGAAACCAACAGAAGCAGTTCTTTGAAGCTGCTCTCCCAGGGAGATCTCTGGCATGCTCAGTAGAGACCTCTACTGCTTTGTGGTCTGAGAGCTTGGCTTGGAGCGTGGTTTAGGGGCTCCAACATTTGCCTGCCGGTAACAGGGGTAGAGAGCTCTATTTGCAGTTAGGGTCCACTGCCACATCATTTAATCACACAAGTCTTTCTTTTGGTGCTGTAGAGACTGACTCTAGATCTTGAGAGAATAATCTTTAGTAACATTAAAAAAAAAAATCATGACTTTTCCAATAGCCCAATATTTAAAAATTAAGCAAGTCTTAAATGTCCTCTCCAAGACTTAGTCTCAAGAAATCTGTTGTGTGTGTTCCCATGTATGTTCTGTATGTGACAATTTTTACTCCCGGGTAGTATTATCAGAAATTAATTTTTTGCCTATCACTGAATCACTCAATATTAATTAAATCTTTCCAAATCTCTTGAATTTTTGTAAAATCTAAACTGAATTTAAGTGATAATAATTATTGGTAAGTGCAGGTTAAAGTCTGTTGGTTTGATAAAGCAAGCATATTTTCAGAATTGACAATTTACTTAGGTTTATTAAATAGAGGTAAATGTGACAAATGTTTTTTTAGATAAACTCTTCAGCAATAATTATGTCTATGGTCTTGAAAAGCATTCTCAAAAGTTTTACTAAAAATTATGCACACTCTTCGAGCTTATTCTAAGTCAAGTTAATGGTCATCAGACATCTAGATCTTTTCCAAATAAGATAAAATACTAAAACTTTAATTCTTATTACAAAGGAACAAAAGATATTTAGGGATTTTGCCAATCTAACGATGCGATTACAGACAATTCTCTGTCGCTTGTTTCTCAGTTTTCACTAGGAGTTGATGTTTAAGATTCAAAAGTCTAATGAATGTATGTAATTAATGCTACTAGAAATAATAATGGAAAAGAAAGAAATATTGTCCTAAAGTGATTATTTGAAGGCACAGGACAAAGTCTAGATGTAAAAAGGGCAGGAATCTATAGCCATGTGGAAAGAATCTCAGGAAATAAATCTTATGTATCATAAAGCTGGAAAAGATTTAATAAATTTTTGTAAGGTTTTAATAAATAAGCTTTAATATCAATAATATATTTATATAAAAATAGAAACTCAATTTTCTTTCATCTGTTAAATGGATGAACTTATCTGTTCTGGGTAAGATATTGTGAAACATTTGTCTTACCTTTTAAGTAGCTTTCCTAGAAAGCAAGGATATGTGTTATCAAAATAATTTTAAGTGCTTCATGTCAAACAACTTTTAAAAGTTGTTTGCTTACAACCACATAAACTTTAATACTTGTTTTTTTAAAGTTTCACTATTGTTTTAGTTAAATGAATAAATATTATTCATAATGATCTGTGAACACTTTTGGTCAAGTATCCTAAACCTTCTGATATTTTTTGACAAACTTCCCCAAATAGAGTTCTAAATGATGTCTTTGTGACCTTGTACTAAGAATTTGCTTCTCAGATGACTTTGTGTCCTCTCCTTAGAAAAAGAGAATGATTAAAATAATTGGACTTATCTGACATGTCAAATTATGTGGGAAATCATTGTCAAATAAGAAACATCCCTTACGTTGAGTCTGATGAATGTTAATGTGTTCTAGAAATTGTATGAATTTCCTAGAAGTCTGATATCTCCTGGTACAATGTCATTACATGTAATTATGTCACAAAACAACCAAATTCTGTGGTCATTCACATCATAATAACTCTCAGCAGATCTTTCATCTTGGCCATTCTTCAGCCTTTTGCTATTTGCAAATGGTTATCATTTTTACGAAGGTACCAAAGCACTTCACCTTCAAGGAGCTGCATGGAAAGGACTTTGACAAGTACTTTAGAATACAGGTTTCTGAGTATTTAAGTAGCATAAAACTGAACTGGATTAAGAACTTGTCTCCTATGACAGCAATTTGGCAAGGTATATTCGGTTCTGTCTTCCAGTTTTGTTATCTGCCTTCACACTGGACTGGCTTCTGACTCCTTTTAGTTCCCTCAAATAGCTTGCTACAACTCTGCAATTCTCTCCAACTCTTCTGATTTGCTATCACTGAGAACAAAGGTTGCCCCTGAAAGAATCCCCTAGCTAGGAATTATACCTGGTCCTCCATACTACCCAGATGGTAGCCAAACTATAGAGACTCTGAAATTAGAGTATATACTCACAGCTAAAGAAGGCACCCTCTGACATGTGGTCCTGTTCTGATATGGGATACCTACAAACTGATGAGAAACAGAAATAGCTGACATCAGCAGCTGACAGTGATGCAGAATGCTTCTACCCAACATACTAGATAAAGTCTTCATATATTAGCTCTTTTTCCCCCTTTTTCCTTTACTTTCACATTGGCCTAGCAAAATAATGTCCAAATCCCTTAGGCCCTTCCTAAAGAGGGAGAACCTCTCAGGCTGCTGGACTTCCTATCATGTTGATTCTGGAGTTTGCCTATCACAACTTCTCTTTGACTGTCAATGTTTCAAGTATTTGAAACCAGCTCAACCCCTCTATGGAGTCAGACTCCCTAGCTCTAGAAGTCCACCTTCCTGACTCTGGTCAACAACCCCAAACCAAGAGAAATTTGTGTCCCCGCATTATACAAAGAAAGGGATACAAGGCAAGGGTAAAGAGAATAAAACCATCAGTGTAAGCAACAGATCCTTCAATTTTACAGGCCTCCATAGCTAAAATGACTCCTAAGTTCTTGAAGATTCTGCAGAATCTACAGCTAAAAAGCTGCCCAACACAAACCCTTAGACTCTGACCAAAATTGATATAGACCCTGACTGTCTTTTAGCTGAGACAAGAGATATCTGTGATATCAGCAACTGCATGTGTTGTACCTGGATTTATACTTCTAAGGAACTTGAAACTCGGTTATGTAAGATCACTGAGTAAGACATTTGACTTAAAGAGACGAGTCCTTTCCTGATCAATTTGGATTTGGGGATACTGATTCTGAAGCATAGTCCAAGCAATTGGTGGTTATCATGTTTATAACTTTAGTAGGCCCCAATTGGGTTGCAGTCCCTCAGAAAGGTGTAAATGCATGTTAGCAGCCATTGACCAGCAAGCAAAAGATCTTCCAGGGACTGAAACTCAGAGAGTGAGAAGAAGGCTGGGCTTAAATAATGTGAACCTGAAGTTGTAATCCAAATTACCTGAGATTAATTGACTATCCATGTGGCCAGACGTCATCTGTGTGTCCTACTGTTAGGGGACAAGAATCCCTGGAGGAACTCCACAGGTTTTATGGATTCCACACACCCCCACCCCCAAGCCCACTCGAGACCAAAGCCATCAAGACATGGAAACTACAAATCTCATCATCATGGAAGGGATGACTGGAGGGACCTGTGGGTGGAGTTAAGCAGCCAGGTTTGGTATAAAACCAGACCTGTGGGCCCGGGTTGGGGGTGTCTTGGTTTGTGGCTCTTGGCTTGCTTATTCCTTGCTCCTCTTGGCTTTCACCGGCTCTCAGCATTCTGTTAGGATTCCAGATTGGTGGAACTGGTAGGGCATGTTAACAATTTATCACCTTCTTTTTCTCCCTGAAATATTCATTTTCTCATTTCCATAAACTCTTTTTTTTTAAGATTTTATTTATTTATTCACACAGAACTGGGGTACAGGCCAGAGATGCGGAGGGTGAGAGGATTCACCAGATACAGAGTGGGGAGCAGAACAGGCAGATCAACGAAGTACACTGCTGAGGGGAGCAGCAGGTGGGTCAGGAGAGGTCTGCCACGCCATGTGGTCACCTCCGGGGCAAGTGGGGATCAAACTCATGCTAAAGTGACTTAAGCCTCTTAGTGCTGTGCTTTAACCCGCTGCACCACCAGGGAGGGCCTCCATAAACTCTTTATAAGTATTTTGTGTGTGTGCCTTATTATTATAAGTCACTTAACACACATGGATGAGGACCCACAATCAGGCAACCCATTTCACAATAGGGTTGCCCTGTAACACTGCCAGCAGCACCTCTGAGTAGATACCAGGGTGCATGCTAAACTGGAAAAGAGTGAAGCACAAACACCTGTTCAGTCTTTTATGAGTCCAAAATAGCCACTCTCCAGAAGGATAAATTTTGGTACAACAGTTGGGATAGCTTACAACAGATACTTCCTGGCTTAGCTGAAAGACAATCAAGGTCTGTATCAAGTTTGGCCAGAGAGTCTAAGGGTCATTATTATTGTGCCGCATTAGCAGCAGATTCTACAATATCTTCAAGATATTCCCAGTTCTCACAGGTACCCACCCCATTTCCCTTGTTCAGGAAGTCAGGATCATGGCATGCTGGGAGTTGAAATGCTACTTCTAAGATCTCAGAGATGGGGTGCAGTCTAGAAAGCCCACCGTCACTATAAGTGTTCTCCCACTTGCTTGAAGTTTGTTCATCACCTTTCTAACAACAGGCAATCAACAGAAACTCTGAGAAGCACCATTGGAAATGGAGCAGATACCTTAAATTTGAATAAAAACTTTTAGCTAATATGATCATAGAGAGGGGAATTGTTAAAAATAGAAGAGGCCTCAAATGGAGTCCTTCATGCCAGCCCATATACAGACAATACCTAATCTCACTTCCACTTGAATTACTCCCCAAAGTGTCATCATAAACCAATCAGTCAGGGGTTTCCCTATCATCACTCTTAGGACATCATCTGTATAAGAATCCTCCCTCTTTCTCCTGAGGGAGATGGTTTAACCTGAAATAATCTTTTCTTTCACTATCCTAGATGAGATGTATGAATTTATAAATCCTTTAACAAAGTCAATTACATTTCTAAATTTGTGAATTGTTTTTTCCACAGTAGGAAAAGTAGACAAAGAGGCTTCTATGTGACATCTATCACAACTAAGGGAGCCTTGGGTATTATGGCGACACAGAGGAAGGCGCTTCAATCAGAGGGAAATAGTCAGGGAAAGCTTCGGAAGGGGAGATCATAGGATAATGAAGTAAACGCATAATTTAAGAAATATAGTGAAGGCAGGTATCCCCCGTAAGGAAACCACACAGATGAACTATGTCTCCTGCCTTAAGTCAGAATGTTGAATTAAATCCCTGTGTCTCATGAGGGTGTGGACTTCCAGACTCAATCATCTTGGGACCATATCACCTACCATTTTGTTTCTAAGTCCCAAAGTTATGGCCTGCAGGAAGTCAGAAGCCGATCCTTGGCATTCCACCCAAGTAAAGAGGTACAGGCCATCTGATGTCAATGCAGAATGAGGAAGGAGGGGGTTTGGGGAGGAGGGGCAGTGGTACAAGAACTGGAAAGGAGGGTTGAGGACTAATTTAAAAGACTTCTGAGGCCATGCCAATACGTTATCACTTGTCCCATAAGCATAGAACTTATGTTATCAACTTGTTTCATTTTCAACTTGATGCATAAAGGCCATATTTAAGCCTGAATACAAACTACTGAAGTGATGATTTGCCAATCTTATTCCCCTCTCCACAAATACAAACAGTATAAGACACAGTGGGGGAACAGTGGAGGAGGAGGAGGAGGCACACTTGTTCTAGAACTCCACAGAAATGATGCACCCCACTTTACCTCATCAATTTTCATTTAAATTAATGGAAAATGGCTTCTTGTTCGCCTTTACTTTTAAATTTACTTTTGATGCTTTTATGTAGCTGAGGTTGGGATTCCAATGGGGAGGTGACCTATCTCAGGCCACATTCAAGACAGAAACTCCATTCTCAAGTCTCAATCCAAGATAAATGAATGATTCCTGCCATGTACTTAGCGCTGAAAACCCTTAAGTAAAAAAGCTCATGTAAAGCACTGTGTAATTAAACTTCCAACTGTATCACTACATCATGTTCAGGAAAGTGTAGAAAAGGGAAAGCATTATTGAAAACAAAAACAAAACAAAACAAAACAAAAACAAAAACACCTTTTTGTTTGCATCTTTGGGAGAAGAAAAGTAAACTGAAGTGATCTCTTGGATACCAAGTTGCTCAAGTTGACCTTCTGTTAGGTTGCTTGTGGCTAGTCATTTCCACATGGAGTCTTTATAAAAAAAACACAAGCTAGGAGTCTATTTACCAGCAAGCTTCTGAGCAAAAGAGATAATAAATATGAAATAACTCAAAACATTTAAGAAATAAACGATTATTCCCAGATGCTAATATTATTCATGTTTTTTCAGGCCATGGTTGTTGGAAAAAGGTTATGAGCAAGTCTTTCTGCTCCATGACTTTGGGGAAAGTTTCCTCTCTGGGTCTCAGTTTCCTCCACTGTAAATAGATACAAGCAGCTCCTTAAAAACTTATGTCAACTCTTATATGTCATCCCACCAAAAAATTCAGATTGGCATATACTAAATAGTCCATATTTACTAACACTTCTTCAGGTTGTGATTATTCCCACCAGGAGCCAGCATCCCAAGCTCTGTCCAAAACACAGGGCTTGTTTTGCCAAGACAGACTCTGTCCTGGACTTAAAATCCCTGCATCTCGCCTCAACTAGCACCTTTGAAAGATAAGTTTTTAAATATTTAGATAAAAGAATGTGGGTGAACCAGGTAGTAAAAAATCCAATTAAAGTCTAAGGCATATCCTCCATATACGAAAGCCCGAACTTGGATTATGAAAAAATAGGGAGTTTTAAAAATAATATAATGATTTATTTTTCCATCATTTTGTGCCTTTTTGCATCTCAGCTGTAATCCCTGTGGGGAAAAATAGGGATTTTTAAGGAAGAATCACACCAGGAGAGTTTCCATTTCAAACTTACTTAAATAAAGGCATGTCAAGTAGAAAAGAAACATATTTATTGCCCTTCAAAATTCCAAAAGTCACTATGCTGAAACTCCAGGTTATTTAGAATAAAAATGATGCCATCTTTCTAAAGTCTGAAAAATCCTAGGGAAAATGAATACAACTTTTAAAAATGGAAGGAGGAAAAAAAAAACCCTTACCAAAGCAAAAAAAGAAAACTGAGCCTGTTCCTTTTATACCTGCCCATAACTGCCCAGGCTTGTTTAACATTAAAATACTGTTTAAAAAAAAAAAAGTCAAATCAGGTTTCACAAACTAATCTGTGTGGCTTCTAAAAAGGCTTCTAAATTTGGTTTGTCAAACAGTTTGCAGTTTGACTTCTGACTTTATATCTTGCCACTCAAAATAATAATAATTGTTAAAATATAAAGAAAGGGAGAGGCAAAGTCTTGCCCTTAACTTTTCCTGGCTCTCTTGTTTGCTTGAAGTAAGACTCTATTTAATACCTTCAGAATTTACTCTTGCCTTGAAGCAATAGACAAGTATGTGCCGTTCTGTTCTAAATATGGGAACAGCTAGTACAAATAGAAGATTGAAGATTTGCTTTGAAGCTGATGTTGCCAATGCCCAGCCTCTCCCAAACGCTGGCAGAGGCAGCAGGCAGCAGGCCATGCAGGCCATGCAGGCTAAGAGCTCCCTGCTTTTAACGGCTAACATATTAATTCTGGGCTGTGTCTGGTTGGACTGAAGGTCAGGAATCTGATTTTGACCTTTGTACTAATGGGAACCCCCAAGAATCCTGAGAGTGGCGAAATTGGTGCTGTAATAAGACTAATAATTAATGACGGTAATGTCCCAGGTTTCTGTTTTGGTGCTTTCTATCCCTTCCCCCTGCCCCCCAAAGATTTCAAATCACTTCACACACCAATTGTCTCACTCACTGTTGACCTGTATCTGACTCAGGCATAGAATATTGTCCTGTTGTCAAGAACACAGCCACACACTGAGCCTGTTTAAGCATGAACTGAAGGAAGATCACCACTGAAAATCAAAGTGCACATTTTAGGTAGGCAGGTTATAATTAACCACTTGAAATCAAGCCAAGAAATGAAGTTTAATACCTTTCTTTTGTGAAAAGCACGCAGGCAACTTTTCTGACCATAAAGGGGCCTCACATTTTCATCTCCTCAAAGTGGGTTTCTCAGCCTCAGCTATTGACACTGTGAGCTGGATACCTTTTGTTACCAGGTAGAGTGCTGCTTTGTACACTGTAGATGTCACTACCCACCACATGCCAATCAGTAACATGTGTGTGCACAGTTATGAAAACTGGAAAGGTCTCCAGACATTTCCAGGCAAAACTGTCCTCAACTGAAAAATCACTGCTTTCACATATTTCCAAGGCAAGTTAGAATTGCCTTCAAACTTGAAAGACTCCTCATGAAAGAGGGACACTTACTGCCTAGCGATTTTAGGGTTCAGAGAAATTTCAATTATGATTAAGGGCTGAAGTTAGGCTCCCCCCAAACCCTGATCTGCCACCCTACCCTCCTCCCCATCCACACCCCCCAAATAAATAACACAACCCTATAGTATCAAATGCTGCTCTCCCCAATAAATTATCTCCTCTGGTAGGTAACTTTTCCCAAAGTGGTTGCTATAGGTTGTAACAGGATGGTGCTGTGACAGCTTCTGTATTCTGTGCCCATCTGCCTCTCAAGACTTCCAGGGGGAGAAGATCCTTTCCTCTGGAATCTATATCTCTGCCTGACAGATGAACAGACACATGTATCTAATCACCTGAAAGGACAGTGACAACTCTATCCCCCCATAGCACCCACAAAACTTCCTGGGATCTCAGCTCCAGAAGCTCCTTGCCTGGTCCACATGCCCTTCACACTTCAGAGTGGCTTTCAAACTTTTTTTCATCACAGATCATCATAAGAAATATATATGGGAACACACACAAATGCATTTTTAATGTTTTAAGCTACTTATTTTGAACAAATTTTAGATATCCAGAAAAAGTGTAAAAGCAGTGCAGAGCATTTCCATACATCTCTGGCTATGGCCTGAATATGTGTCCTCTCCAAATTCGTATGTGAAATCCTTACACCCAAAGTGATATAGTATTAGAAGGTTTGGTCTTAGAGGTAATTATGTCATGAGGGTGGAGCCCTCATAAAAGGGGCTAGCGCTCTTATAAATGAAGCCACAGAAAGAACTTTCACCCTTTCAGCCATGTGAGGACACAGCAAGGTGCCATCTCACCAGACACTGAATCTGAGCCATGATCTCAGACTTTAAGAACAATGAGAAATAAAATTCTGTTTTTTTATAAGTCACCCAGTCTGAGGTTTTTTGTTTTTTGTTTTTTGTTTTTTTTTCACAGAAGCCCAATTTGACCAAGACCCCCGCCCCCTCGCTCCAGCTTCCCCTGAAGTTAACATGTCTTATAATCATAGTGCAAATGTAAAAACCAGGAGCATTGGTGCAATACTATTAACCAAACTAGAGATACCAGCATTTCACTAATGTCCTCTTCTGTGCCAAGATCCTATCCAGGATCCCATATTTTTTTTTAAAGATTAGTTATTTATGTATACAGTACTGGGGTAAAGGCCAGAGGTGCAGGGGCGGTGAGAGGATTCACCAGAGACAGAGTGGGGAGCAGAACAGGCAGATCAACAAAGTACACTGCTGAGAGGAGCAGCAGGTGGGTCAGAAGAGGTCTGCCGCACCACGTGGCACCTCTGGGGCAGGGATCAAACTCCCACCACAGAGGGCCCAGGATCCCATATTACATTTAGTCGCCATTTAGGCTTAATCTCCTGAGCCTGTGACTGTTTCTGACTTTTCTTTTGACTTACAACACAAAAATGATTTGATAATTTGCTAAATCGCCCTCCTTTTCAGTTGACCTGGTACTTTTTATGATTTCACTGAAGTTACACATTGTTGGCAAGAATGTCACAGAAAGGGTGTTTTGTCACTCCAAAATATGTTCTTAAATAGAAGTTTCATGAAACTATACCTTTGCTATGTGAAGTCGGCACAGACATTTTCTATTATTATTTTAAATGCTAGTTTCACAACCACATTGCCTCACAACCCTTTAATGGGTTTGAAAACATTGCCCATGGCCAGCTAGTGTCTGAGACCTTCCTCCCTCCAGTTCTTTACTGAACCTCTCCTTTTTCTGTTTCACAGGCAGCTGCTGTCTGGGTTTTCTTTCTTCCTCTTTGACCACTTTTTCCCTGTATGCCTTTGGGCTTCTTATCTCCCCTCTCTGCCTGTTCATGTGTTTATACAGTGAACTGACCCACTCCTTTCATTTCAAAATTCCGCTCCACACAGATGACCCCATCTCTGCTCTCCTACCTGATT
Source organism: Condylura cristata (assembly GCF_000260355.1). Lineage (NCBI taxonomy): Eukaryota > Metazoa > Chordata > Mammalia > Eulipotyphla > Talpidae > Condylura > Condylura cristata. Next base: position 42,950,932 of record NW_004567111.1, read on the forward strand.
CAGGCTCTGCCTTCCAGCTGCCCTCAGGAATTTCTATGTGGATATCCTGAGGCACACTAAACTCAACAGGACCAAAATGATATTTTAACTCTCACTCACAAACCGAATTCTCTTCCCCACACCTTATACCTGTCAGTGGTGTACCCTTATGTCACCCCATTTACATGCATTCAGTTCCATTTTCACTGCCCCTGGAACGCCAGCCAGTTCACTCCTCTTTCCTCCATTTGCTAATCCAGGGGTCCTCAAACTTGAGAGAACCACCTAGAGGGCTTGTGGAAGACCACTACTCTGTTAGGACCACCCCAGACTGATTCAGTCTAGAGGCCCCAATTTTGCATTAACAAATTTCCAGGTAAGACCGAGGCTAGTTTGAGAACCACTGCTCTAATCATCCCGCAGGCAAGTTCCAAACTCTGCATTCCTGGGCGGACAGGAACAACAGTGGTGCTCTGTGAGCCAAACAGACACTGTTTTACTTACTCGGCCTAACCAGCAGCATCTCCCACAAGTCACTATTTCCTGGATACAGAATACCCTACCCATTCCCTTACCTTCAAAGGACTGGAGTCCGGACCAGCAGCCCCAAGAAGACTTTCTCCTTCTCCAGCCTTCACGGAATTCCTCTTTCTGGTATTTGGAGGCCATGAAATGTGATGACTACAATTCCCAGGTTAGTCCTCTGTCTCCTACTAGCCTGTGTTGCCAAGGTGCCAGCTTCACAGTAAGTTGCTCTGTTGTCACTACATTGTGCTTCTTTCATTGTGATTTCTCAAACACCCCGTTTTTACCTTGCACACACTTCTGTACGTGCACAGGTACACACACAGGTGTGCGCACACGTGGACGCAGTGGTTTAGGGGCACGGCCTGACGCAGCTAACTCAAAATAAATGTAATGAGGCACTGTCTGCCCTCTCTTTCAAGGCTCAGCCGATTACGGAGGGGCAACAGGAATGGGTGTGTCGGCTCTGGCTGACTGAAGATGTCGATGTGGAAAGGAGATAAGGCAAAGGGGTACCCTTGGGCTCCCCTATATGTAAACATATGTCTGTTTCAAAATCCCTCAAAGAACACCCGGAAGCGAGATTACGTTGAAGCCTTGGAAGTCGAGTCAAAAACTGGCTTGCGAAGAAGTCGGTTCCGCGCCAGCGAAGCACCCTCAGCGGCGAGGGCCTCTGAGCCTGCCCAGGCCTAGCCTGCGTGGAGCCAGGGCCGGCGGTGACCCGCACTTCCGCCACCCACCGGCAGGTGTCTCCCTCCTGGCTGTGGGGCCTATTGTGAGTTCACCAAATGGAGGCCCCGCGAGGAGGCGGAGGCAGCGGCGGGGGGTCCCCCCCCCCCCCCCCCGCGTTCGCGTCACTTTTCTTCTCCGCCAAGGCTCTGAAGCACTTGGTAGTTGCGCGGGATCCGGCGGGAGCGAGAGGAGCTACCTAGTCACGTGAGGGAGGAAATGCCTTTCTGGCTTGCAAACCTGCCGGCTCTTGTTTCTGGAGCTTTCATGGCGTGACGAGCCAGGAGCGCTTGGTCACGTCTGAAACCTAAGGCCCTCGGTCAGTGCAGGACGGTGACGCTGGGGAAGTCTCTTTCCCGGTCTTGCTCGTTACCGTCCCAGAAAGCCGTAGAAAGGGGGCCTGCCTCCCTAATGCCTTTTCTCTTGCAGGAAGTCGGTTTCCTAACTTCTTGTTTTGAAAGAGACCCATTTATTGGGTCATGTGGCAGGAGGGTAGGCGTGAGGCAGGCTAGGAGCTCACTTTATTCTTTAACAAATACCTCTGATCATCTGTGGGTGCCAGGCACTTGAAAGGCAAATGGGACCCAGACCCTGCAAGAAGTGTTTTCAGGTGACCTGGTGCACCTCTAGTACCCATTACTCCAACACGTAGACTACGGAAGAGCAAAACCATTCTCATGCCGGTCAGAAGAGTTAATGCAGGCTTGTGTGTTGTTGTTTTAGGAATGTTTAACCTCATTTAATAGTTACAAAAAGCCTTTACTGAGAACGGACTTTGGGGCTAGGCAGTTCTCCATTCTAGGATACAATGGTAACAAGATGTGTCCCTCTCCCTGTCCTTAGGGAGTTTGGGGGGGACTGTAGGCTAGTAAACAAGCAATTGCAGTGGTTTGAAACCAGTTGGGTATTTGTCTTGATTGCACTGATTTACTCTGTAGGGCACAAGAAGAAACGAGAGAGGCCCTGCCTTTCCACCCAAAGGCCAACCCAAATTATGCAGAATGCCATAGGAAAACCAGCATCTGATGTCCTGTGTCCCCTGAGGAAGTAAGAGAAGCAGCACCGTTTCTCACTTGGAGTCTACTCTGGCTTCACAGATTTCATTTGCCTACAAATTCATTTAATAGGAAGTTCCTAAGAGCTAGTGTCACCAATGCATAGACTTTCCTTTTTTTCTCATGAAACTGTCTTTGGAATCTGGCTGGTGTTGGAAAAGGGGGAACTTTGTATCTCTTATTATTTTTTTTAGATTTATTTTTATTTATTTATGCATACAATAACTGAGGTGTAGGCCAGGGGGCGAGAGGATTCCCAAGAGACACAGTAGGGAACAGAACAGGCAGATCTTCCAAGTACAGTGCTGAGGGGAGCAGCGGGTGAGACAGGAGAGGTCTGCTGCACCCTGTGGGTCAGCTCCCTGGCCTAAGATGAAACACTGCTACAGTGGCTGCCATAGCTTGATAGGCCTCAGACTTTAACCCCAGCACCACCAGGAACCCCCAACTTTTACTCCTCTGTCTGCTGGTATGCATCTCAATTTTGTTACTGTTTTAATGTGCTGAAGTTTGGACTTTTTTTGACTGCTTTTTTGAAATAAATTCTGAAATTAAAGAATCCCAGGAAAAACTTTTCTACTTAATAGGTTAGCAGAACACTAATTATATGGGTTCAGTCTTCAGTGTTTACAAGCAAGCAGCAACAGCTTCATCACATAGAGAGTCACAAATTCCCATGACACACTTTCAGGCCATATCTCTGCCCTTGGCCAGCTTCAACACTGTGGGAGTAAGTCAGAGCTGGAGATATTAGCTAGAAATGTCCTGGAGTCCCTCCACACTGATATTTTTGAGCCTTTTCCTTCTAGTGAGAAATACAATGTCCTCTAAAATCCCTGTAAATTTTTATTGTTGTTAGGTTAATTTACAAAAACTATACAGACATCTGGGTTCAGTGTACACTTAACTCAATATTTAATGTAATTTTCCAGAAGGAAACCTTTTTCTCATTGAATAGCATAGCAGTCTGGTTTACTCATTTGTCTGTCAGTCCATACCAGGATAATTCCTAACTACCTAAATTGCCCTGATAGTACACTGGAGAAATTCATTTCCTTTCTTGACTTTTGAGTGCCAAAATCAATCTCCTTGAGACAGATTCCTCATCCTATCTATAAAGATACCCAGAGAGCAACATTTATGATTATATTAGGGTGGTGAGCACACTGGACATGTGAATAAGAAAAATTAGGTACATTTTGATCATTTATAGGATGCTCTCAAGAGAGATCATGAAATCAAATCTTTCTCTTCTACATCTTACATATTCCAAACCATGTTTCAGAAAATGGGCATCATTTCTATAAATTGAATCCCATCACCAAATTCAAAACATTGAAAATGTGTTCGCATTGAAAAATTATTTCAGTAGGCCAAATGAAAAGAAGATCTGATCTGTGGCAATCTCAACAAAATGGGGATGAAAAAAACTCTTTACTATTATCTAATTTAGGTTCCAAGCAATATTCCTGATAAGTAGCTTTCTCACATCTGAGGAATATTCCTTAAAACATTGGCAGGGGAGATTCCAAGTGTCCCACCCTTTCCAACTCAGAAATATTCCTTAACACAGAGTCTGTGAACCCTCAAGACCTCCATCCTCAAGCATCCACTCTCAGCAGCTTCTTTCAAATTAGCCCCTATACCATTGGGTGTGACTTTCATTGTAGGTTTGCAGTACAATCTTTTGGAAAGGTTTTATTCATTTCTTTTATTCATTGAGTCATTAAAAGTGCTAATTAGGCCCTCCCTGGTGGTGCAGCGGGTTAAAGCACAGCACTAAGAAGCTTAAGCCACTTCCGCATGAGTTCGATCCCTGCCCGCCCCTGAGGTGACCACATGGCGTGGCAGACCTCTCCTGACCCACCCACTGCTCCCCTCAGCAGTGTACTTCATTGATCTGTCTGTTCTGCACCCCACTCTGTCTCTGGTGAATCCTCTCACCCTCCACATCTCAGGCCTGTACCCCAGTTCTGTATGAATAAATAAATCTTTAAAAAAAAAAAAAAGAAAAAAGAAAAAAGAAAGTGCTAATTAAGTCACTAAATTATATCAGGATGGAAGAGGGGACCAAATGGAACCCCAGTCCTCCTGAGTCTGATACCCTATTGAGGAAGACAGTTAAACAACTTTTTTAATATAATATCAAGTAATAAATATTTTAAAGGAAAAGTGAAGTATAAAGACTGGAAAATGGGCTGGCTTGTTTTTGGCAACAAAGAGGGTGACCAATCCAGGGGAGACATTTGAGCAAAGACCTGACCAAATTGAGGGGATGAGCCCTGTGAACAAGGGACTGCACTGGCCTTTGCAATGGATATGTTTGATGTTTCAATATCAAGGAAATCAGTGTGGCTAAAGTAGAGATAGTAAGGAGAATGATGTCTGAGAGCTTGACAGGACCATGTGGCTACTAGGGCTACATTTGCAGGGTAGAGAGAAGGGATGTGATATGATGTAAAAAGCCACCTCCCTCCGCTCTCCAATCTTATTGTCCTTTGTATATATTCTAACTGGCTAAGGTATCTGTAAAAGTAACGTAGAACTGACTCCAGTACTCCAGGTGAGGCCTAACTTGCAAAGTAGAGTTGAACCATGCCCTCCTTCCCTCCTTTCTTCTGGACACAGTATTTCTTTTTTTTTTTTCTTTAAAGATTTATTTATTTGTACATACAGAACTGGGATACAGGCCAGAGATGCAGGGACGGTGAGAGGACTCACCAGAGACAGAGTGGGGAGCAGAACAAGCAGACTGACAAGTACACTGCTGAGGGGAGCAGCGGGTGGGTCAGGGGGGCAGGGATCAAACTCACGCAGAAGTGGCTTTAGCTTCTTAGTGCTGTGCTTTAACCACTGCGCCACCAGGGAAGGCCAGGCCTCACAGTATTTCTTTTAATGCAATCTGAGATCTCTTATATTGCATTTTGCAAAGTCTTTTATTGACTATTGTTTCTTTTGCATATTGTACTCTCAAATCACATTCCCCAACTCATTTTCATCCCACCCTTCTCCTCCTGTCCCTGATCTAATATGACTGATGTAGAGCTTCAGGAAACATCCTAGAAATCAACTGCTGATCTGCTGATAACAAGGTCTTTACAGATACATTTTACTATTTGTTTCACCCTGGTTCCATTTAAACAGGCCATGTTCCAAACATCCTGAACTTGTTTAGATGGCCCAATGTTGAGATATTTTCCTATCCCCTATAAATTTTACATTATTAGACTTGGAAAATTGTTCCAGTCTTGAAAAATATTTTTGAGCCCTAGTCCTAGCATCCTAAGGCATAAATTGTTCCTCTCATCTTTGGCATCAACAGATTTCTTTGGGATACCACTTAAAACATTGTCTTGAGTAAGGCGGAAGGGTCCTGTGGAAAGCGACCCAAGAATGCCAGAAAGGGGCCATTACCAAGGCTTTTGGGAAGTGTTTGTTCAACCAGCTGTAGATCAGTCTATTTACCCTAAGTGTACCCTTCATTTCTTCACTCATCAACAAAGACACAATAAAAGATTCTTGTCTAATGTCATGCTGAAAAATGCACATACAACCTTGACCTACCAGCCCAACTATGCTGTCAAAGAAATGAAATTCTACTTACACCTGGAGGTTCATATTTTCTTTGGCACCTCTCTTTCATGGACGCTAGACTTTTTTTTTTCCTGACCTGAGGCTCACCTAACATCACATACACATCTAAACACTTGTTTCTTTGTTTTCACTGTAGTTGTTTTTTATTGTCTTCCTAGATGCATTATGCACGTTAACTGAAAAGCTGTGAGTCAGTTGTGATCATTTCTAGCATAATTTTTAAGAATGCAACAAAACGGCTCATTCGGTTGATAACACTTTTGATCATGAGCCCTGTATTTCCAAAATGAAAAATTTTGTTTGTATTACAAATATAATACTTTTTTTCTAATGCAAATTTTTGCCTATACTGAATTTTCTCGAAACTTTGTAATACCTTAAACAGATATAGCAGCTAGGGCTGCTGTATCTAAAATCGCCAGTAAATCCAATACTTGGCACATGATGTCCTCCAGCCAGGAAATTCTTTAACCTCAAATCTTTCAGATTCAGTGAAATAAATAGTATTTTTTTTAATTGTCAGTTTATGTGAAGATAAACAAAAGCAGTTTCCATCTACTCTTACAGTGACCCTGAATTATTTTAAAACCATCATTGTTTCTTCTTTCACAACTTCCCAGGGATCCTGATTCTCTTGCTCTTCAAAATCTTTACAGAGTCAGGCCAAATATCTGAAATAGATCTAATGGGTGCTCAGTAAATATTTCTTGAACAGATAAATGAGAAATTAATGAATATATGTATAGAAAAATGAAACTTCATCTATTTATAAAGTAAATAGATTTCATACAGGATCAAATTTAAACATGACCAGTGTCTTCCAATAAGGAACTTCTGGGACAAGAGTTCTATTGGAAGAAAAAACTGTAAGATTTTCAGTCAGCACTTCTCAACACTTTGTCTCATTTTGGTTACTTTACACTCTTAAAAATAGCTGTGAGGCCCTCCCTGGTGGCGCAGCGGGTTGAAGCACAGCACTGAGAATCTAAAGCCGCTTCTGCATGAGTTCGATTCCCGCCTGCCCCGGAGGTGACCACATGGCGTGGCAGATCTCTCCTGACCTGCCCGCTGCTCCCCTCAGCAGTGTACTTCATTGCTCTGACTGTTCTGTTCCCCACTCTGTCTCTGGTGAAGCTTCTCATTGACCCTGAGCCTCTGGCCTGTACCCCAGTTCTGTATACACAAATAAATAAATCTTAAAAAAAAAAAAATAGCTGTGAACTCCAAAGAGCTTTGTTTATATAAGGTATAACCCATCAATATTTGCCATATTAAAAATGAAGGAAAAATTAAATATTAATTAATTGGAAACAACAGTAGATCCATAATAAAGCAATATAATTGTTTTATGAAAATAGATTTTCCAAAACAAACTAAAGAGAAAAGTGACATTATTTAAGATTTTGCAAGCCTCTAGGATAACTGATATAGTAAAAGACATCTGGGTTTGGGCCCTCCCTGGTGATACATCAGGTTAAAGAACAGCACTAAAAAGCTAAAGCCACTTCAGCACGAGTTCGATCCCCTCAGCAGTGTACTTCATCAGTCGGCCTGTTCTGCTCCTCACTCTGTCTCTGGTGAATCCTCTCACCGTCCCTGCACCTCTGGACTGTACCCCAGTTCTGTATGCATAAATAAATCTTTTAAGAAAAAAAAAAAAGACATCTAGGCCTTCATATTTGTTTATACATTCAATTTGTGGTAATATCACACAACCCATAGTTTTAGAAACCCACACCATACACTATTGAGAGAGAGTAAAAAAGTTAAATAATAAAAAGCGTGGCCCTCCCTGGTGGCGCAACGGGTTAGGACGCAGTTCTGCAAGCTGGTCACAGCCGCTTCAGTGCTTCAGTGCCATTCCACCCCGGCCCAGGAGGTGAACTACATGGCACAGCAGACCTTTCCTGATGCGCCCACTGCTCCCCTCGGCAGTGTACTTCGTTGATCTGCCTGTTCTGCTCCCCACTCTGTCTCTGGTGAGTCCTCTCACTGCCTCTGCACCTCTGGCCTGTACCCCTGTTCTGTATGTATAAATAAATAATATTTTTTTGAAAAAAATAATAAAAAGTTTTATAAAAATGGTTGGGCTCTGTGGGTACCCTAAAAGAGCTTTTAAGGACCCCTGGATTCTCTAGACTACATTTTGAGAACTAACTATAGTTAACACTTTAAATAATAACAGCTATTCAGTTTATAACATTTTCTTCTTTTCATTTTCATCATATAGCTACCACATCTATCCATAAGGAGGACCCAGCTATGACCTTCTCAGGGCACCACCTGTGGCCACGCTTATTGGATCATGTTGTACATTTGACCCTTTCTGGGTCAATCACATTCTCTCCCCCAGGAATTAATACTGAGGACAGCCAGTCACATGTGGTTAACCTCTTCCTTTCTTTTTTTTAAGATTTATTTACGTACACATACAGAACTGGGGTATAGGCCAGAGGTGCAAGAGCAGTGAGAGGACTCACCAGAGACAGAGTGGGGAGCAGAACAGGCAGATCGACAAAGTACACTGCTGAAGGGAGCAGCAGGTGAGGCAGGAGAGGTCTGCTGCACCATGTGGATCATCTCCAGGGCTGGGGATTGAACTCGCACTGAGGCATCTGAGGCTAGCTTGCAGTGCTGTGTCCTAAGGCATTGCACCACCAGGGAGGGCCAGGTTAGCCTCTTTAAGAGATGTAAACATGGCATTTACTGAGGGTCATCTTCCACCAAAGATGAAGAAAGTTGATTGCAGAGAGACAAGAAGCAGAAACGAAGGCTGGAGAACTGTGTTCCTAGCAGTCATCTGTCCCTGTCCCTGAGACCTGGCTTTATGCATGTATTTCCCTTAATGCCTGAGCGAGACCAGAATTGATGACTTGCATCAAGAGGTCTTAACTATGGGAAAGACAAGCCAGAACCATCTGAGTTCTCCTCTGCAAATAAAGACCCTTAAAGGATCCTCACTGGCACTGTAGTTCTTAAACACACATGGTCTCTCTGAAGGCTTCCACCAAGCAAAAACATCTGTCCATCTAAGGCCAACTAGACTAGGAAATGGCATTTCCTCCAGCTTTCCATCCCCAGAGGGCAAAAGCACAGATGACTGGAGTTAGCAATTGTCTCTGTGGGTTAGTATTTACTGAGGGCACACACCCAGGGACTTGAATGACACAAATCCCCAGGTGCCAGGGAGGAGGCTGGCAATTATGCTTCCAATCACCTGCCTATTCTCCACTCTCTAACTCAACACTCCCTGGAGCACTGGCCCTCAATGACTGGCAGGGCGACCCACTTTTAAAAGTGCCAATTTCTAGCAGCTGGAAACAATAAACATACAGGGAAGTGGAGATGATGGAGGACGCATTTCTCAACTATTTTCATAAGTCCTAAGATGCTTTTGAGCTGGTGGATAGCAAGGCTGTAGTGCAGCAGACCTCGCACACTGTGCAACTCCTGCCTCAGAGCAACTGTGTGATGGTAAGTCAGTCAGTCAGTCAGTCAACACATCTTTGTTGGGCCTCAGTTTTTACTACTAGAGAATGAGCAGGTAGAGCTAGATGGTCTTTAATATCCCTTTCATCTTCAACTTCCTACAATCTTTGTGAGCTGGAAAGATTTACACAGAACTTCATCTTGATTTTATTACTTGTAGTTTATCTTCTTGTCACAGAGCGAGCAGCAGCCTGTGCTTGTGGCAGTGGCTCTCTCTGGATGATTTAAGAGGCCCAGAGGACCTCTCTCAGTGTTATACCACAGAAGCTCCTCTGCCCGGGCCCTTCCTGGTGGCGCAACATGTTACCCAGCACTGAGAAGCTAACTACAGAGAGTTTGGCGTGAGTTCAATCCCCAGCCAGGGAAGTGACCCACATGGCATTGTTACAGGGCACCCCAGTGTGAACTATGCTGCCTCTCTGGTTCCTCACCTACTCGCTTAAAATTAAGTTGTGCTGCAGACACACACAAAAGGGTCAATAATGGGTTTATTTACAAAAAGGGGAAAGGAAAAGGAACAACCCAGGGAAAGAGAAAGAGAGACAAGGTAACTAGAATATCTTACCTGCTTGGCTGACTTGGAGGTCTAGTAACAAGTTGATAGCCCCTAGTCATGTGGTGTGGAGAGTCTCTGCCCCAGCGAGAAAGCACAGTAGAAAATGGCTCCCTATTTATCCCCCAAAGTACCAGAATGCCTGCTTATCTCCTCCCTTACAGTAGAAAATGGCTCCCTATTTATCCCCCAAACTACCAGAATGCCTGCTTATCTCCTCCCTTACAGTAGAAAATGGCTCCCTATTTATCCCCCAAACTACCAGAATGCCTGCTTATCTCCTCCCTTACAGTAGAAAATGGCTCCCTATTTATCCCCCAAACTACCAAAATGCCTGCTTATCTCCCTTGAGTCCTCGCCGTTCTCTCCCTGGTACTGCTGGGAGTTGTGCCCAGTCACTGGAGTAGGGAGGTAGAGTCCAGAAAGGTGGACTAGGGGTTGGAGTTCACAAAACTGCAGAGTTCCTTTAGGACATCCTTCCCCTTAACAGCATGGCAGACCTCTCCTATCTCACCCCTGTTCCCCTCAGCAGTGTACTTCATTGATCTGCCTGTTCTGCACCCCACTCTCTCTCTGGTGAATCCTCTCTCTGCCCCTGCACCTCTGGCCTGTATCCCAGTTCTGAATGCATAAATCAATAAATCTTTAAAGAAATGAAGTTCCTCTGTCCCTGAGCCAGACCTGGATCTCAGCATTGAAGAGGGTCAAAAGGTAAATACTAATGTCCACTATTCCTCACAGAGCCTATTAGCTTTAATTGGCCTCTGGATTCCCTAGAAATGACACTAGGAGTGGCATCCAACAGCTGTTTCTTTACATAATAAACTTTAAAAAATAATTGCCAGGAAAGGTCTGGGCACAGGCCAATGCAGTGGCAAGCAGAGCGGGCAGTAGAGTATGTCCAGTAGGCCACAGTAACAATGAGCTCCAAAGGCCAGATGAAGAAACAGCTGTGAGCCAACTGCACTTGCTTAGAGAGATGTACTGAAAGTTTCAGACATTGTACCACTTTGCCTTCATTTTGACTTGCCTGGTTCTTTTCTTCAGGGTGCCTTGCAGCAAGGTTATCTCCTGACCAGCCTTCAGAACTCAGAAGCAGCCTGGCCTTCAGGTTCTATCATCTAGAAAAGATGGTCAGTCAAGAATTGGCCACTAGAGAAAATGGCCCTGCTGTTATGGAGCATCTGCCTGGAACCACTGCAGCACCCCCTTCCATGGCAAGGATTCACAACTACTCCCCATAGCTGGGCAGTGGGACTGTCTTCCTTCTCCACTTAGGCTGATGCCTAAGGAGCCACAGGCCTACTATTACTCACCCTCCCCCCTCATCGCCCAACAAGGCTTGGGTGTCCAGTGGTGATCCAGACCATGTTGATGGCTTCAGTTACTAACCTATAAAAATGGGGAGAGAACACCAGGAAGATAACACCCTAGCAATCCTATTAGGGATTAACTTATCAATATCAGTGTATCAGGTTCTTAAATAAGTGAAACTTCTCACAGCACCCTGATGTATTCGGCCATGACACAACATCTAAAATACCCATTTTTGTCCTGCCCTCCACTGGAACATGAGTAGAATATTGTATTAGAGAATCAGGCTTCCCACTGACTTTCTTAGAAGGCTAGACTTGCCAAATCTTTATTTCATTTTTGGGGTAAGGATCACGGTGTGTTCTGGTGACACAGGGGTATATAAATAATTAGTATTAAAAATAGTAACTGAAGCAAAAAACAATCTCAGTGGTCGTTTAAAACCGTCTAAAAAGAAAGTATGGGAGGAGGCTAACAGTACCAGGTGTGTTTTATATTTGCTGAGGATAAACAGGAAAGAAACACACATTGCACTGGACCATAAATGTTCCACTATGATCACCACCACTGTACCCTTCGCCTCGGTCTCCAGAGTAAATACCTTATAAAATGCCCTAGAGGTCAAAAACTCCTTTGTTTCCCAAGAGTTCTTCACAGTCAAGCAGATTTCTGGATATAAGGCAAGGATCCTATTAAACCTTCAAGATGGACCTGTCTTGTCCATCCTCCTCATTATAGTATATTTCCTTTGTAGAAGAATGGGAATTTGGGGGATTTAAAAAAAAATCCTGCTGGGTTGTCCATGGATAACAGCCTAAGACCCAGGAATTTCCCTAATGAGCCACTAGGAGACTTGGGGTAACTAGACACAATAGCTCCTTAAGTGCCTGGTCTAGAGAGAGCTGAGGAATTCAGACTCCAGCTAATGAGAGAGCTCAGTAAGGGGGGGCGGGAAATGCACCAATTATTTGCCTGGTGAAATACAAGTGGAAGAGAACCTTGGGCACACATCCATCTGCAAATATACCTGCCAGTCCTCCAAACAGGGCTTCAGTTTAATCTGCTCAAGTCAAACATTGGTCATAACACCATCGGTGTTTAGGTTTGAGTCCTGGGTCTGCCACTAAGAGCTGTGTGGACTTGGCCAAGTCATCTAGCCTATTCATGCCTCAGGGTCCTCGTGTGTAAAAGGGAATACGACAACATATGTGCCCTCAATCTACTGAATTTGGAAGGCAGGAAACAAGACCATTTGATCAACATTTCTGGGAGTAGAAATACCACGCATTTTCCTTCCCTGGCACAGCTGTCCAGGGCACCTTATCTCACTCCTGCGCAAGCATCCGAACACGAAATTCCACTCTGATGGACCCTCCCACCCACTAGTGCCAACTTGCTCCTGTTCTTCAGCCTCTCCCTCAGCCCCGATGTGCGCCTTCCTTTTCCTCTGGAAAACAAAAAGCAGCGATCCTTTTATCTGGGCTGAAATTCAGAAGCAAAAACGTCCTGTAACTGACAAGAAAAGCAGAGGGCGCTGCCCTGGGGGCTGGCAGCCTGGAGGCATCCGACGCCTTTAAGTATGCGCTGCGCTTTCTGGGCGCAGAGGGCCAGGGGAGCCCAAGTGGCGCGGCCCGGGTTTGGGGGTGGCCGGGCCGGTGGAGCTGCCAGCAAACTTTTCACGTCTGAATTTTTGACCGAAAGCCTAGGAACCACATTCTACCCAAATCTGCGCACGCCGAAACGAGGAAGCCACCCGCAGCCCTGGGGGCCGGGGAAGTAAGGGGGTGGGGATATGGGGGAGGGGACAGCGAGAGATGGGGTGGGAGGTGAGCGGAGGTGGGGGAGGAGGAAAGTGGGGGGGAAGGAGAAAGGGAGGTAGGAGGAGGTGGAGGAGGGGCGGAGGTGGGGAAAGGAGGAAGTGGGGGTAGGAGGAGATGGGAGGGGGAGGAGGTGGGGGGAAGGAGGAGGTGAAAGACGGGGTTGGTGGGGAGTGGAGAGGGGGGGCAGGGGGGGGTGAGGGGGGAGGGGCAGCGGTGGAGGAAGTGGGGGCCGGGTAGTTCGAGCTGGGGTGGGCGCGAGCCCTCGGGGTGCCCGGGGAGACTGCGGGGGAAGGGGGACCGTGAGACCGGCTCGTGGCTGCGGAGCACACTTTGGACAACGTGGGCTTGATGAGCAAGTTCTTTAGATTCTCTATGGCGCTGGAGCAGGCTGGCTGGCCAGGTTGGGGCCGCTGAGCTTTCCCGACTCCCCCCCACCCCTAAAAAAAAAAAGCACCACCCAAACCACCAACAAAATAAACGGAGCCCGCCCCGCCCGACCAGCCGGCCGCAGCGGCGGCGGCAGCGACTCGGGCCGGGCGGCGATTCCCGGTGGTCCGCGGCCGCGCAGCTCGGGACTCGGCTCCGGCAGACTTCCGGGACAGAGGCGGCTTTTCTTCTCAAAAATACACCAGACTCCTTTGATGCTCTTTTGTTTTAAAGTGGAAAACTACAATAAAAATAACATAGCCATGAAAATAAGTGAGACTAGGACGTGCCGGCTTCACTTCCTGGCGGCTTTTTGTTGTGTCTTGAAACTAGGAATCTTTGCGGGTCGTCCGTGTAAGTGCCTTTTAATCCCTTCACACTGATGCTTGTGCCACTATACTGCGTTAGACTGCTGACGTTGTGACTGTATTAAATTGATTTAATGGTTTGTTTTTTACCCCCTGCTTTGGTCCGTTAACATTGCTTCACTAAATAACATGAGATAAATGCATACACGGTGCAAAAATACAGATACAGAAGGCAAAAGAGCTTTTTAGCCTCGCTATAAAATAGGAAAATAGCCCCTAAGGCGTTGTCAGGACTGAAATCGTGTATTATTTGGACGGTGGAAATTTGGAAACAACAAAACTCAGTGACTAGTTCATGTTCATTCTCTATAAATTAACATTACAAAATGATTCATGAATCGTACGGATGAAATCCCATTACTTGTTCTAAACTTGCTGTTTTAGAATGTGTGTCTTGTGTAGTAAATCACATCAGTGGTGTGTGTATTTGTGTGAGAGAAAGAGAATTTCTGCTCTGAAACAGCATCCTTCAAGCTTTAGAACTGAGGTACTTCTAGAGACTTTACTCCACTCTCCTTTAAATGAGCTAAAGGAAATAATTTTTTAAAGACCAGGAATTCATAAATTTAAAATTGTACGACGCCAAGTGAAGATAACCCCCAAACCCAAATGAGCCATCCCTATAATAATGGTTAGCAAATAGGAAGGCCTGATTCCGTTTACCAAAATATGGGTGTTGGATCACATCTGTACAAAATCAAAAGACAATGTGATGGGTGTTTTATCAAATTAAAACAGCCATGGAAGGCAGAGATATACCTTCATGTAAGCAGAATGCTGATTCAGGTCTCTATAACACGTTTCACCAAGTGATATCTCTGACTCTAAGTACTAAAAATCCCTGGGATTTGTAGATGCCAAACCAGGGTTTGCAGGCTGGAGTTCTGTGGATCTAAATTTGTTTTCCACACTCTATGGTTTATGAGATGATTTTAAACTTTTATTTATTTTTTTAAAAGATTGATTTATTTATTCATATAGAACTGGGGCACAAGCCAGAGGTGCAGGGATGGTGAGAGGCTTTACCAGAGACAGAGCGGGGAGCAGAACAGGCAGAGCAACCAAGTGCACTGCTGAGGGGTGCAGTGGGCGGGTCAGGAGACTGCTGCTCGTTGTGGTCAAATCCGGGTGCAGGATAGAACTCACAGTGAAGTGGTTGCATCCAGCTTGCAGTGCTCCCAGTTGTGCTACCAGGGAGGGCCCTATTTTAAACTTTTAAATTAGTTATCTGTATTTAAAAATTAAGATGTTCCACATGAAAAGCAGAACTTTTGGCTTCTTGTATGAGAAGACTTGGTGCCCGGGTGGGAATGTTGCTGGCACAGAAAAACAGATGTGAAGTCTGCACCTCCCCTACAGTCTCCTCACCACCCTGCCTTCATGCTGAGATACTTATCTGCCTGTGCACCTGCATTTTCTAGTTCTGCCCCAGACAAACCACATCACTGAAGACTCCGCCTCTTTACTAGGATTATTAAAGTCAGATAATTCAGACACTATGCATATATAATTAAAACCTTGGATCTTGATTCCCAGAAATTCATTTTGGCAACTAATCAGAAACTGACTTTTATCTGTATTTCCTGAAGACAGACACTATAGCATGCTCTGATTCCCTCCTAGTCTTCATTTTCACAGGAGCAAGACCTAGGGAAACATGATCTCAGGGATTAAACAATCGTGCTTTGGATTCCCACTGGGTACTTGCTGTGTTGGTGTTAGGCAAGTACTCTATTGTACTTGAGCTTGTTAATAAAACTACCTTCTTAGATTAGTGAATATTAATTTTTTGTATGTGAATGCTCCTTTGAATAGTACCAGTAATCAGCCAAAAGATTAGTTTCCCTTAACCAGGGATTTCAGTTACTAAAGTGGGTACTTGAGAATTCTTATTAGATTTTTTTTTTTAACTTGTCTACAAAATACTACACTTACAGTAGAGTCTAAATGTTGATGTGTGGGAGATTTACCAGGATACTGGCCTAAAATGCCAGCTTTTAGGTTGTTCATCCAGAATTTTACAAATTCACAAAATCCTAGATGGGACCCCAGCAGTCAATGGGATCACCATTATGACATTTAATGCTGCAACAGGAGTTCTTAACAGCACTGTGATAGTGACAGTGCCCTTCCTGGATTAGCCAGGTCATTCAAGTAATGAAGAGTTGGCTGATCGCTGGCCTGGGCTGGTCTCTGGCCAGTCCCAGCTACCATGCTGATCCTACAATGAATGGGGTGCCCTCCCTGGATCCCTGCTGTCTGCTCATCAGCTCACAGACATTTCATTAAGGAGCACCTACCAACTAGAAATGCATGAGAGCTAGTACTAGGCATGCAAGGTGGAGGAAGTAGTTTCTATCCTGGGGCTCAAGGAACTGACCACCAGCACAGGACCTGGCATTTGGAAGCCAGTCTGTCTCTCCTACCATCTCCTAGTCATCTAATACTATCCTAAGTGCCATCTTCTCAGAAACCCTTCTTGATGCCCCTAATCTCTCTTCCCACACTGCATGCTCATGGCATGTTCCCTCCAATATAATAGTTTCGTCCTCTGTGCTGCAGGAGGACACAGCATGTACTGGGTAGGTGTTTTATTAGATATTTGTTAGAATGTAACTTCCTTTGACAAATCTGTCTTCTGAAGCTTAATTTATGTCACTCATCAAGTATGTATGAGCAACTTCTATGAGCCAAGCACTATGCTAGAAACTGGGATATATAACAGTGAACTAAATTAAACTCCCTGCCCACAAAGAGCTTCCAGTTAGGGAAGATGGGCCATGTAAGCAATCTATTTTGAATTCTTGTGTATTTGATCATACATGTTCTCTGGCCTTTGCTACAACCGTGTTTGCTGACTCTTTACCTGGGTTCCCTGACAGATGGTCTTCTTTGTGGACCCTGTGAATCACTCTGGTGATTCTCCTTTTTGGAGAGCGTTCCCATTCTTTTACTACATTTTGAATTGAATATCTGCTTCTCCTCTAGCTTTTACCAAGGTCAACCATTCATTTACAAATTCCAGAAGTGTCTTCTTTTAAAAATGCAACTTAATATTCTCTTTTTACAAATATTAGAAGGCTCCATAGAAGCCAAGTGCCTTCATCTTCCCATTTGTTAGGTTCTAATACTGTGTTTTCTTTTCAAGCCATAGTTATTGCCAAATGTAAAAATAACCCTACAACTGTGCAATTGCATTCTATAATATGTTGAGTTGTACTTTTAATAATTTATCAATAAAAAAATCTTACTTTTTATATGTGATAAGGGGTATGTTTTGCTGCATTTTATTGAGTTCTTTATTTTTTTCTTAAGTCCAATACTTGCTCTAGAGATACAAATCCAATTTTGTGATTCCGAAGACTAAACTTTTGGTGAAAATGTCCCAAAATGTACTTTTTGTATCACGACAGTGTGATATTTGACTTTGGCTTTCAGTGGCCCATACATGTTATCACTTCCCAAGTCTATGTTACTTCCTCTTCAGAAGTATGAAATGGGTGAATGGAATTCTTTGGAAAACAAATTCAAACACCAAGAATTTTAGTCTGTGCTATGAAAAGCAAAGTGAACAATTTGATTTGAACATACTATCAGTCATTAGTCAGGTAATGGTGAACATGCAGGTAGAATTAAAATGTTGGGGCCTCCCCGGTGGCACAGGGGTTAAGTCAGTTCTATCCAGCTATGAATAGCCACTGCAGCCCCAGTTCAGTCCCTGGCTAGGGAGCTGACCCAAATGGTGTAACAGGCCTCTCCTGTCTCATCCACTACTCCCCTTAGCACTGTATTCAGTAGATCTACTTGTTTTGTTCCCCACTGTGTCTCTGGTGAATCCTCTCACTCCCTGTACCTCCTGCCTACACATCAGTTCTTCCATGCATAAATAAAAATAAATCTTTTTAAAAATATTAAAATGTTGGGATCATGGAGTTCACAACCTACTTACTATGTTCAGCCTAAGTTCAAATGGCAGCATCAGAATTTAATGTGAGAATCTGTACATATGCAGCCATTCAAATGGCGATTCATAGACAGAATCCCCATTCAGCACAGCTGGTGTTTTTAAAACCTGGCTACTCTGATACAAGAAATCAGGTTTCTTGCTATTGATACACAGTTCAGCTAGAACCCAAGGTTACTTAGGGAATCTAAAAGGAAATTACATGCTCCATTCCTTTTATATTATATATTTTTTAAGAGTTGGGAATGCATTGAGAGAGGAGGTGGGATAAGGGCAAACATTTTGAATCTGAGCTCATGCAGGCCACGGTAGTTATGGTAAGAGCATCCCTGGTGGCTTCACTAGTATTGCCTGTACCAAAATGACTCCCAGCGACTGAAATAGCTGGAATGCACATCAGAACTTGGGTGCCTTTCCATTAGGATAAAGTTGGAGAGAACAGAAGGTGAGAAGATACAGGAACTCAGATGATGTTGATAAAGGGAATGAAACAAATGCAAATTTCACAGAAAAAAAGAACTTCACCAACTTTGTCTGCTTGCTCTCAGTGCTGCTTTTATCATGACTGGGGTTTCATACTGCCTAATGCCATTTTCATATTGTTCCCCCAGACGTGTCCAGTGAGATCTCTAACAGGCATGTTGGGACTCCTGCACTTCCCTATAGAAACCATGTAGGTTCATTTATTCTCTTGCTTTTATGGTATTATTTTAGAAATTGAATTCTTAAGGCTTGTATTTGAACACTGTTCTTGCACAAGAACTTTAATTAAGGGATCAAAAAATTTAAGCTCATGCTTTGTAATAACTGAAACCAGTGTGTGTGATTTTTCATATCTAAAATCTATGGAAAGTATTATCAGCCTAGCTTGTTTTACTTTTAACTTGTAAAGAAAGTTTTTCTTCTTTTCTTCTTTTTTTTAATATCCAGTTGGACCAGCACTTGTGATTATTATCAGAAGTAACCTGTATCTCTCTGTGGGCAATGTTAAATCACTGTGCTCTACAGATTTTCTTCTCTGGTGGTTATCACAGCCAACGTCTTCTTGAAAGACATGTTTTCATCTCATTACCATTATGGGTGACTGCAAGTTTTCTGGTCAATTTACTAAACTTTTGACTATTTTAGGATTTAAAGTGGTGAAAGAAACCTACAGACTTCTAAACGTACTTTTACTACCTGTGAATAACTAACTACCTGTAGACTAAAGCAGGTGAGCCATTCCTTCTGAGTCAGGGCACGTGTATGAGTTATTTTGTTTTGTTTTGGAGGACGAGGGCAGTCGGTATGGGTAGATTTCCAAACGACCCAAGAGAACATGATTAGGAAATTCATAGCAGACTCAGAGTGGAGTCATTATAGCTGACTGATCAGGGAGCTAGAAAAGATGGATGGAGATCTTAGAGAAATTGGAATTGTTTTAAGTGCAAAGGGTAAAACAGGCGAGAGAATTGTGTCCCAACAAGAGTGGAAAAACCCTGTGGATTCCAGCTAACTTCTAAGATTATTGATTCAGAGAAAATATGAGGTTCAACCACAACTGAATATAAAAAGGAGAAACTTTTCATCTAGAACCAATGTTTACCATGTGCTGATGAGTAACATGTCAGCTGGCCTAAAGGTGGTATGTAAATGCTAGTATGGAGAAAGTTAACTTGTTTGCTGTGCTCTTTCATTCACTAACATTTTGTCCACAGCACACACATCCTGGTACAGACTGAGAAAGTGGCTACCCAGATAATGGAAAGTCAGTATTCATCCAAACATAAGAGCATTTAAAAAATGTCAAGTGGGCTTACATGGTCTTCCCACTTCTGTTCTTTTTTTGTTTTTTTTTTTTGGTCACAATAATACTGTGTGGATGGGCAGTCATCAGGGCAGTCCTGCTTCATGAAATTAACTTCAAAAGCTTGAGGTATCTTTCAGTTGTATGTCTAGCTTAGTAATAAACAACTAGATTTATCAAGAGATAAACTTTGTAGACACTCTTTGTTGACTTGAGGTAGGGTGTAAAACCTTAAGTGATTTCCCCCCTTAATCTAGATATAAACAATTTAAAAACAACTGAAGACACTTCCAAATGCACAAATATGTCCTGCAATTGAAATAGCCAACCTTCAAACTGAATAAGGAACCGCCTAGGCAAGTATTGTAAGCCACCCAGTGATTCTGGACAAGTCACTGACCTCTCTCCAGGCTTCAGTGAAGTTAATGTTTTTCCTCCTCCAGCTTACAATGGTGCCTTGCAGATGGAAAAAATGATGCATAGCAAAGTCCTATACAAATTTGTTTAATGCACATTTTAAAAATAAGGTAAAAATCACTTCCCTCTTATGCATTGTAGCTGCTGTGTAAAATAGCACATGGCATACAGTCTTGGCTCAGGGGCAAAAATATCCCTCTTCCTATAATTGAAAGCCAAAGGTGGAACAACACCGTAGAAGCCTTTTAAAAGGAAGTAGCTACATGGAGCCAGCCGTGTTCTTTTCTGCTGTCTCCAGAAAAGAAAATGTGGTCAGCATAAAGATGTTTTATTGCTGATGCCTACATGACATGAAGGGGCCTCAGTGTTCAAAACTCAAAAACACATCTTCAGATACAGTTTCACCTCCCTCAAAATATGCATGGGAAGTTTGGGTTACTAGTTTAATTATAGGTGTTGGAAGGAGTCCTCGATCTGTATCTTTTGTTCATCCTCAACTGTTGTTCCTGCCTTAAAATCTACATATTCATGGCCCTGCATGGTCTCTTGCCAGTACTGCCACACATACTGCATGCTGGAATGCCTCTATCATAAGACCACATGCAGAAAACAGTTTCACAATACATGGGTGTCTGAAGAGCCATCTCTCAAACAACATAAAATCTGAGCATCTCTCACCATCACTGAATGGACAAATTCTATCAGAAGCCAGGTTGGCTGGGATTCTAGTGACAAAGAGACAAGGCATTTGTTAAGAGAAAATTGGCTAAATATCAGGAAGCAAATTCCAAGAGTTGATTTTTTTTCTTAATGGGAACATCTTGCTACAAGCAACCCCACTAAAAGCAAGAAGCTTAGAAATAGACTTCGCCAAAAATATGCCCAAAAGAGGTAGGGTATCAGGGGCAGCTGATGAATCAGGCTGTCCATAGTGAGCAAAAGACAGCCTGACATCTAATAGCTTAATATTCAAAAGTGCAGGTGTGGGACAGGGATGTAATCCCAAGTTACCCACTAAAGTTCACCTGAACTAACTTTATTTGGTGCCAAAACCCAGATGTGAACCTGGGACTCACCTGAACTTTAGCCTAAACACGGGACCATGCTTTGCTGTGGCTTTTATAACTGAAAAGAAAAGTTTATAAGGTTGTTTGGTCTTTTTATTTGGCTGGTTGATTTGGTTGTTGAAGTCACCAAAGTAGCCACCAGACCATCAAGTTTGTGAGCTACAAGTTTTGAAATGATAAATGCCTCCAGATTCTTCTATTCCCATGGGCTATTCTGGGAGAACCAGAAATTGTTTGCGTTTTCCTTCACTAATTATTTTGTACCTAAGCTATACCAAGCATGCACTCAGTGCTAGAAATACTAACACAAAAGAGATTCCTGTCTTTGGAACCTACGGTTCAAGCTCCACTTTAGGGTCTGCACATATGCCCTTAGGCTGGGCTCCCCCACCCCAGACATCAGAATCAGACATTTGATTTCTTGAACTCACCAGTAACTAGTTCTCACTGAAAAGGCCTTTTCTAGATATAAGATTCCTATGACCGGTTTCAAAGACTTCTTTAAAAATACACTTGGAAAGCCAAAGTAAAACAGAGGTCATTTTTATTCTAAAGTGAGGTGGTCCCATATATTTTTAATATCTGCAATAGTAGAGCAGGAAAAGTGAGGTTATGGGGAGATTTCTCAGGATCCCTTCAGTTCAATTATCTTAGTACCACAACCGCTGCTTGTATTTGAGAGGCTTATAAGGCTGTCACCCTGAGCAGTTTGTGGAAGCAACACCAACTGTCATGGCTTCAACACAGACTCAGTGTGATCAGATGGACTTGTTTTTCCAGAGGGGGGAAAATCCTTACAGATAAGGAAAACGGACAGAGCTTGGATGTGGAGGCGAAAGTCCAGTCTTGGAATGACCCCTTGACAGTGATTGTGTGCTTTGGGCCAGTCATCTGACCTCTTTGGACTGCTGTTTCCTCACTTGTAAAATGAAGTTTTAACTAGAAGTCCAGAGCTTTTACTTACCCTCACATTCTATTGTCTGTGATCACATGGCATGGTGCAATATGCTTTGCAAGTTTTAATTTCATCGATTAGGTATTTATAATCAATCAAGTTGTTTCAATGCCAAGATAAGCATAATTATGCCAACGCTTCTATGTTAATAATTAGCTAAAATAAATGAGGCATTTCACACCTCTGCCTGTGCTCTCCTTCCTACTCTCTTAACAGAACAAATAAACAGCAGACAACAATGAATTAATTCACAAGCAAAGATTATTTTTGGCAGTTAGAAAAGTCAGATGCTTCTGTTTAAACATACCATTATATATACAAATATGTGTACACATGGATCAATATGTATATGCTACCATTTGTCATTAAGTATGACTATTTCCAAATAATAAAATTACAATAGCTAACATTTTTATTTATTGAGCATATACTATGTGCCAAGCACTGTTGAAAACCTCATTTACATTATCAGTAACTTCTTTTTATTAATTTCCTCCCTTTCTAGTGTTAACACACATAGCTGATTTCTCAAAATATCTACAAAGTTTATTGCAAACATCCTGTCTGGCAGGCATAACTGTTAGAATGTAGGGAGATGGTAATTCTTTAGAAAGGACTCTCAGTTTGTCTGAACTTTTGGTAAAGTCCCCTCTAGAAATGCATGTAGTTGTTCATGTTTATGTCTCAGGGGTGAGGGTCTCTCTGCAAAAAACTCTCCTCTTTTAGAGAGGGAAACTGTTGTTTATGAAGAGTGGGGAATATTTGCATCTCTAGTGTGGTAAGAAAAAAAAATCTCAAGAAGGCTCAAGGAAAATTTTCCTGTTTGATAAGTTTCTATGATGCTGGAAACAGGTTACTGAATAAATGTTCATATAACTGAGGCAATTCAGGTAGGGTCTTTCTGTGTGGACCAAAATCCATGCAGGTACTGAATTTTCATATGATCACCAATTTCCACATTCTGTGCTCATGTAGCACTCCAAAAGTAGTGATGAAATATTTAGTAGCATAAGGAACATGTTTCATATTATGATGATTACAATTCTACATGTTTTCCCAAAATGTACAAATATAAAATGTGCGATGTTCTACTCATATGCTTGCATATGGAAAACAGAAATAAAATTGTTTACTTTGGCTACAACAAATGTCATTCTCTTGCTTAGTGGCTCTTGATATCCTTCTGTCAAATCAAACATGCGACTTTTCAAGATACCAGAGTCTGTATTTAATACAATAATGAGTTTCTCACTTCCAGCCACCCTTCTCTCTCTCTTTTTAAATGATTCCATTGTTAAATAAGGAATGGATAATGTCAACTTTCCCAGTAGCACAGTAGTATTTGTTGCTGTTTCATAAGTAATTTAGGAAAGCAAGTGAAGCATAAAGAAGCTAAATTATTTATTACTGTTTTCTCCTCTACTGGATATCACTATAATCTTCAATATTAATGCCTTCCTTACAAGGTTGGAAAATTGAAGTCAGTAGGTTAAACTGATAAACAATTATGACATGTTTTCAGGTGAATAGTTGGTTCTGATTTTATCATTAAATCAAAGTAGTTCCTCACTTAGTGCAGGCATTATCTAAACATTTATCTCAGCTAATATTTATCTGTTGCTCTTAATTGTGACTTGAATGATTCTTTTAGGATCATAAATGGCTTGCTTCAGCAACCCTGCGTCCAGTGTAAGCTCACCAATCATCAGTTCAGTGACAAGTGTAGGGTGATCAAGGCAGAATCATGTTCACTGGCAGAAGCCAACTTAGCCAGAGCTGGTGATTCAGGCAATTTACAGGTTAACCCAAAAGGCATCTTTCTGGGAAACCTAGAACTTGTGATAGTGTCTGATGTGGATGTTAGCTGAAAGTACATGCAAGTCAGAAATAAATCAGAACAGATACTAGTTCTAATATGTTTCTCTTTAACCAAAATTG
This sequence comes from Condylura cristata, assembly GCF_000260355.1. Classification (NCBI taxonomy): domain Eukaryota; kingdom Metazoa; phylum Chordata; class Mammalia; order Eulipotyphla; family Talpidae; genus Condylura; species Condylura cristata. The sequence continues at coordinate 42,974,911 of NW_004567111.1, forward strand.
GAAAAGTGTCATCAGAGATCATTAAGCAAATGAATGTTAAAAAGAAGCACAGGAAACTACTTACCTCGTTCAGCTATAGGGAGATCTGTATCCTACCCACACAGATCTCTCTCATGAGACAAAGTCTATTTTCAAGGAGCATGACAATATCTGAAGTGTTTCAAGCAAAATTTGAAGTTATCTTCCTACAGGGTCATCCCAGTTGTATTTGAATTAATGGCATCACCCAGCATCTTCTTGATGCCTATGAAATTATTTTGTCAGCCCCTACTGTCCATTTCAACTGCCACAATGTGACCCAGCCCCTGCCTCCAGCTGCTAGGTACACCAGTCAGACACCCTGCCGACAGCACCATTTAAAACACTGTCCATTCCTGCTTAAAAACATCCAGTGGCTTTTGCACGCTTTAACAAATAGATGCTCCAAATGACCCCCTACAGCCTCCAAAACTGAGCACCTTTTCTTTCTTGAGCTAATCTAGTTACTTTCCCCATCTCGTGCTTAGTTTATCTCTGCTCTCCACCCCTCAAGCCTTACTTACCTTTGCTATCTCCCAATCCCACCATGAACAATTTGTATTTCCTCTCTCACTGTCCTCAAGTCACACTGTCCTTTTGATGTTTGAGGAAATACTACTTTGTATGCTTCTCCTCTGTGGGATAGATCCATGATTGGGACATAGTTCTTGAGTGGCACCTTTCCCTTGCACCCCAGAAGAGCAAACACTCAGGAGTTAACAAAGGCTCACCAGAGGTTACTCCAGTGGTATTTGCTTCTCAGTATGGAAACCTCCTAACAGTGCTTTTCCAGTAGGAAATACTTTATCAAAGTAAATAAATGTATCTTAAGTTTATGTAGTATGCAATAGAAATTACTTTTTAAATGGTGTTGGGAAATAAAAGTCGGTGAAAAGGCAATGGAAAATGAATATGGCCAGTATCTCCCAACAGACAAGGGATATACATTTGTGATACGAGATGTAACACAGGTGCCTCATATATCCACACACTATTTGACTTTGGGATAAGAGTAGAAAAGTCAATTTCCAGAGCTCCCAAATAGGAGAAAATAGTAGATACTGTTAACTGCTTATTAGGTTAGTACAAAAGGTAGTGCCCAGCTACCAGATTAAACTAACTTCTAGAAATAATTCTTCAAAAATATATATCTATGCACAGGATTCTTTATGAATGATCTATATTTGGGTTTAGCAAACTATCCATAGACCTAATCCAGCCCACATCTGCTGTTTGGATAACTAACATTTCTTTGTACTCATATCCCTTCGTTTTTGTATTATATCAATGGCTGTTTCCCATCACAATGCAAGAGCTGAGTAGTTACGACAGAGACCGTAGACCCAAATATCAAAAAATGGCCCTTTGAGGAAAAGTTTGCCAATCCTTGACCTACAAGATCTAAGGATTGGCCAGAAGTGCTTTCTCCGGCAGGAATACAATATCATTGGGTATATTATTTTCTGAAATAAGCAAAGATCTTCCCACCAGAACCGACCAAGAGCCCTGAGTCTGGCTCTTTTGCTAAGGCAGCAATAACCTCTAGTTACCTTTGTAACCTCTAGTTACAAAGCAGAGTAACCAACTGGTCGTGCCAAGGACAGCCTGTTACCCGCATGTCTCTTCCAAGTGTCTCTACATGTCTTTTCTCTATGTGGCTCCTTCAATTGTTTGGATACAAGTAAGTCCAAGCCAGAGAAGCAAAAAACCCTTCTAGAGCCTACTTCCCTCAGGTGTATATAGATTCACCTAATCACTCAGCTCCACCCCTCACAGTCCCAGTAGCAAATTAGGGGGAGGGAAAGTGGTATCGGTCACTAAGCTGTGCTGCTCCTCCCCTTTTTATGGAGATTCCTCTCAAGAGAACTTATATTTTAAACATAAACACTTAGAGATGAACGGCCGTTGGATTCTGTTTTGCGCAACTATAGATAATCCCAGAAAGGTTTGCTCTGTCCAGTTAGTTACAGTGACTTAGAACACCAACACCAGCTCCAGGGCCAGAAGCAGAGCTTCTGGGGAGTGGAGTTTCTAATCCAGCATTTTTTGCCTCTAACAGTACATGTTAACAGGCAGCTGATAGAGGCTGCCAGTGCTACCTCACTCAGACTCATCCGATGGATCAGTATTACTGACTGAAGTGCTAAGTGGACCGACAAGATCATTAATTTTTTAAAGAGGTTAATAATACACAGACAACAGTGTACAAATCTGATTGTAACCTACATGCCTTCAAAGGTCCCCAGATGAGATCAAAGGAATGGGACAACATTAATCGCATTCCAGCTATCAACATTTTGATTTTACATTCAGTTAGTTAGCAAATGTGCAGAATGATATTAAATAATGAGTACTCCTGTAGTAATTTATATTCTAAATTACACTTCAAATCTTTGATCCCCACCAAATTCAATTTCCTTTAGGTTGTAGCTATAGGAGTTGGAGAAATCAAATTTTTACTAGATGAATTGGTTAAGTCAGTCCAAAACTACCAGTATTTTAACAGCTGATTTCTTAGCAAATGTACAGAATGGAATTAAATAATGTCAACTTCTGTGGTAGTGTTTCAACTAAAAGTTTTTAAATAACCACTTAATCATAGCTGTTCCAAAAATACTTTACTTAAAGCTATGACTGTATGGTTATATTGTTTATTTTTACTTTTCCATGTGATTATAGTGAATCAAACTTTTTACTGAATTAATTGGTTAAATCAATCAAAATGTAAAAATTCCCTGAAAAAAAAATAAGACTGATCTGCTGATCTGAATGGCTAATGCAGTAAAATGAGTCAAATTATTAGTGCAGGATACATACTGCTTTAATTAGACTTAAACTATAAACATCTGTTTGCCTTTTTGATTTGGAATAACAAAAAGTACTGGTTTCCAAATTTGGCTGTACATTAAAGTCATCTGGGGTCTTTCAAAACTTCCAAAGCCTCGGCCACACCCTAGATCAATTAAATCAGAACCCCTAATAGTGAGCCACAGTCATAAGTGCCCGGTGTGAGCTCCCCAGGTGATTCCACTGTTCAGACAAGCTGGGGCCCACTGACATCAAGTCAAAATAGTTAGGGATGAAATTACTATCCCAAGCTTTGTTTTAAGTTAGAAGCCCAAACTGGAGTTAAGAATATATATTAAGGGGTTCTCCCTGGTGGTGCAGCAGGTTAAAGCACAGCACTAAGAAGCTAAGGCCTCTTCAGCATGAACTTGACCCCCGCCCGGACGCAATCCCACATGGCTGGCAGACCTCTCCTGACCCTCCTCTGCCTCCCTCAGCAGTGTACTCTCTCTGTCAGTTGGCCTGTTCTGCTCCCCACTGTGCCTCTGGTGAATCCTCCGCCCCTGCACCTCTGGCCTGTCCCCCAGTTCAGTTCAGTATGCATTAATAAATAAATCTTTAAAAATATATATATATGAGATTTTGTAATAATATAGTAGTAATTATTAAAATTAATCATTACATAACTTTTATTATAAAAAAGTAACAGCCAATTATGAGTTCCAAATTACAAGTTTTGTGCAGACATTTTATAGGGATTATTTTATTACATATTCATACATGCCAGGAATTCTTATGAAGTCAAATATTATTGTGCCCATTTTACAAATGGGGAAACTGAGGTTGAACACATGCTAAAGAACTCCCAACTGGCAAGCAGTCAAGTGAGGCCTGGCATTGGGCTTGGCCATCATCTCTCTTTGGGGTGCTGGTTTATTTCACTTTTCTTTGTTTCTAAATACCAAGGCTACTTCTATTAGTGCACAAAAGCATTTTCTGACACCCCTGAGAGACAGGTAGGCCTGATTTTATGGATATACTAGGCAGAGGAGTTAATATTCCACATTAAGTTCTCCTTTTTTCTCAGGGGAGTTTCTGGCAGACTTAAAGCACTCTTAGGCAGCAGAAAGGAAATGTGAAACAAAACACCCACCTGGAGGAAAAAGACATATTTGCTAAAGCATGTTTAAAGTTTCATTGAAAAAGAGTACGAATATAATGGAGCTTCCCATTCACTAAAAATCTTATTTCATAAAATCCTCATTGTTGATCTGTCAACCTGTATGGCATTTTACATGGATTTGGATTTGTTTAAAAAGTTAGATTTTTTTTTTCTCCCAAGGTAGGCCCCTTAAATAACATGCTCCATACACAGCTGAACAGATTACAAACATTAATATGTCTTTCTTACATAATGAAAACCAAAATAAAAAGAAGGATAAAAATGTCTTGGTCATCGTATCATTTCCTGTGACAATTAAGCTTCTTTCTGTTCACCTCGTTTCTGCATTGTCTCTTGTCTCTCCTTTTCACATAAAAGCTGAGCGTGGAGTTAAAAGTGCCCTAAGAAGCTCCCTCAGGACCAAAGCCGACCGTCAGAGCAGAATCTGGGCCAGCCTCTGCTGTTGTGATTTTTTATTCAACCCACTTACCTCAGGAGAGCAGTTTTTCTCTTTCTAAGGCCACACTCATACCCTGCACAGCCTTTGCTAGGAGGGAGAGGGTGAGGGCCTGTCCTGCCCCCACCAGGCAACTGCCCACGATACTGGCCCTACAGCACCTGCTTCGGCTACTCTGCCAAGCCATCATGGCCTTGAAAGGGGCCTGAACTCACCCCCGCATCAGGCAGAACACGAAGGCGGAAGCAGCAAATTCATGGCTTCATGGAAGGGTAGGCCCGGCAAGGGTCAAGTGTTTGGGGGATGGGGGGCTGCTGCACACCCACGCAAATGTCTGGTCTCTGAACAAATGTTGTCGCCCACCTTTCTACAAGGTTTTGGCCCATGGATGACATTCCTGCTTACTGAATGTCACCCTTCCCACAGGCTTTTACGGAAGGCCGAATGCAAGGTACTGATCCAGTCAGTGAGTGTGTGGCAGCATGAGGAGATGCACTTGAGGCTTCTTTCTTTCAAGATAAATTTCCCATGGTGCTTCAGAAACAACACTTGTATTTTCGAGTTTAGGAGTGTGGCCAGAGGAGAATTTGAGTCTTGTAACTAACTGAGAATGCCGGAGGAAAATATTTTCATATAATTTTTAATAATGCAAAATGACTACGCAAACCATGAGAAAAAGGCCAGACACCAAGAACCTAGATTTTAACTCTTGGTCCTCTGTGCTTGTGATCCCTTCTCACCTCGCACATAGAAGGTGGTTACTGGTGCTAACCTACCTCTGAAGCTGTCCTGAAGTAGGAAACATCTAAGGGCGCCCTGTTCTCCCATCCTCGCGTGTGTACAAATAAAAATAAAAGCCATCACTTGCACTAGTGTGTTAGCCTAAATCATCAAGGGTTCTGCAAGGCTGTTTGCAAGGGCATGAGGAGGCCAGTGGCCTGCTGGCTCCCGCAGTGGCAGCAGCTGGCTTGTTTCCTGGGCAGCTACCTCCAGCTGCAGCTGTCCGTGCTATTTGCAGCTCTCCACATCCTGAGAGCTGGATACAGAGGCCTCTCCTTGGAGGGTGTGAGTAAGGCGCATGAACAGACTGTGAGAGGGAGATCTGGGAAACCCGGGTGAAGAGTCAGGTCTTCCTGGATCAGGGAAAGGCTGGGGAAGTGGGGATATTCTGGCCTGAGGTTCCCTGAGGAACTTCTGTTGGGGCCACCCCAGGGGTCACCAAACATCATTTAGCTACCATTCCTTGCCAGAGCTAACGAGTAAGCAGGCGGAACTGCTAATAAAGCCTGAAAATGAACTAACTTCCTGCTATTCTCTCTGAAGAGAGGACTTTCCAGACAGTTTAACCTACCTACTCCATCATTCGCCCTCTATGTTAATACACTATTTTATTACCTTCATTGAAACATTTAAAAATGACTTCTCTTCTGTATTTTTTTTTTTTTTTTACATGTTCAGTTTGTCTTCATACAGGGGTTGGTTCATAGGAGCATCCTGAAGGAGGCTCTTGGGCTGCTTTATTTAACTCAAGTCTCCAGTGCCAAGTACAGTGCCTAGCTCATTAGAAGAAATAAGTGGAAGGAATAGTCTGCCTACTAATCAGTCAAGGCAGTGGATTGTCCATCAACAAATGGAAAGAAGCTGGATTTATTTTTGGGTAAGGAAATTTATCCTCCTCATGTTTAGATGTATTCCAACCAGTGTAGGATCTGAATAGTATCATTTCTTTATATGATGTATGTTTCCTGTCACAACTTAATGTAATCTCACATGATTAAAGATAAAATTAAAGAGTACATAGAAAGTTCAAAAGGATGTAATCTTAAGCACAATCATAAAGAGGGAGATTTTCACTTAAAATTTGAAATAAGTTTTAGAAATAATAAGTTCAACAGATTTGACTTAGTGACATATCCAACTTAGTCTGTTGTACTTAATAAAGATGAAGACATAAAGGAAAATTTAATAACATTACCTCTAGGTACTAATTATCTTTACACATTAATGGAAATGAAGGAGTTTTAACTCTGAAGATAAATGTTCTCTATGCCCAAATATTTCAGACTCAAGAAGAGAATCACCTGAAAATCAAAGGTTTGTCAAAAGTGACAGTTATTTCTCATAATGATATCCACATTGGGAGATACTGAAAATTATGATGTTCACTGGACATGTTAGTATTCATTCTTCTCAAGATTCTCAGGGTTCATAACTTATTCCTCTATAAGTGTAATAGCATATCTCCAATTTTTGCTAGCATTATCCCAAATCCCTCCAGGCAATTGGCTGGTAGTATATGCCAAACTAAATTTCTAGAAATGACTTGTATTCTATTCTGTATTAGAACTAATATGTAGTTTGCCACAAAGTAGAACATGAATTCACTCATAAAGCATTTATTTGTGAGTCCTACATAGGTGACCCAGAGTCAACAGGGCAGTCTCAGTCCTGGCCCTTCTGGAACAGTAGCCCTACCAGATCATTCCCACACCATTTGAACAAAGTCAAAAACAATTACGTAACTTTGAATTGCATTTTGACTCCCTTGGTCTTTTCATGTAGAAAGTTGAAAAAATAAAGCTTGTGTAAAAGGACTTTGGTTTGAAGGTAATATGTTTAGTTAGGGAAAGGGGAATCCAATACCACTTCCTACATATTACTAGAAATAAGAAGAGGGACAATTTGGTGGTGGCAGGCCTGGGGATTGGGGAGCCTGCCACAGGTGTGTGGGGAGACTGCCACTGGCCCCACTGGAAAAAAATTTTTTAAAGTTTTATTTATTTTGCATACAAAACTGGGGTAGAGGCCAGAGGTGCAGGGGTGGTGAGAGACTTTACCAGAGAAAGAATGGGGAGAAGAACAGGCGGGTTGACCAAGTACACTGCTGAGGGGAGGCAGGAGAGGACTGCCTCGCTAAGTGGATCACCTCTGGGATGAGGGATCGGAATCGAACTCACACTCAAGCGGCTGCAGCTTGCAATGCCACGCTTTAACCCGTTGTCCACAGGGAGGGCCGCCTGCTGGAGAATTCTATGGAAGGTGCACAGACCTTAGAGACAGCAGAGGTTCTTTCTGCCCAGCTCCTTCAGTGACCACAGGCACCCTATTTCATGAGGTTTGGGTGGGGAGAGGATCTGGTAGAATCTGCAGTACCTATGTGAGAGAAAAGGAAGGATGGAGTAAGCTTCATCACAGAATTTACAGATCAGGAGACATACTTGTTACCCAAGAGTTTCTCTCATACCTTGAATTGTCTCTCAAGGAAAAGGCTTTTGAGCAGTTGCCTTGTTTTTGTCATTTTTGTACATTAGAAATTATGCTGGACAACTTCACAGTAGTCAACACCTCTACACAGCCAAATCAGACACTAAATGGTAAAATAGCATGTATTTGTAGCAGTCACATTTTGATGAATAAAATTCTTAATGTGTTTATATGTTGTTCACATAATAATACTGTATAGAATTAAAATCCTTTTATAAAAAATAAAGACGTTTGTACTGGATGTGAACTTAGATTGCAACTATAATATTGATCAGTTTTATCAGGAATATATTTTTGCTTCTGTATTCTCTATAGTCTTTCTCTGATTTTCTCCTCTTCAGTTTCTGTAGTGATGCCAGAGGGGTTTTACATTTTTAGCTAAAATTGGAAAATTGTATCTGGAAAAGAATATAGAGTGGATGATAAGAAGATAATTGTCATCTGGTGATTTCCATTACTCACCTGACTTCCATTCTCTCTGTATTAAAGAGACCAGAAACATAGAGACCCATATCCCTAAGCCCTGGAGAAGAAGACAAGCAGTTTAAAGAATTCCTTAATTATATTTCTGGAAATTAGTTGAAGTGACCCCTTGTGAGTTTGTTGTGGTGAAATCACAGCATACCATATCTCCCATTAAGTTGCTGGTCTCTAAAACAAAATGGTTCTAGATTGTCTTACCCTGAAATGTGGTTTCTGACAGGTTATCCCATTTCAAAGGAGTTGTTTTGATTGGGTATGGAGTCATTTAGTCAATTAAGGAAATGTTAAAGCTTGTCAAAAAAGCATCCTCCAGAACAGGTCCTCATACACAGTGACAAGGGGACTCTTGCTCAAACTGAGAGCCTGGTGTGGCCAACATTCCTTGCCCAAGTGTTCACTAGACCATCACCAGATTCCCTGTATCATCACACACTTCAGTCAAGTCAATGAGTTTATCATATGCTTTACTCTTGGTCTACGAATTTATTTATTTGTTTATTTATTTATTTTTCAGATTTATTTATGCCTACAGAACTGGGGCACAGGCCAGAGGTATGGTGAGTGAGAGGCTTCATCAGAGACAGAGTGGTGAGCAGAACAGCCAGACTGACAAAGTACATTGTTGAGGGTAGCAACAGGTGAGTCAGAAGAGTTCTTCCGTGCCCTGTGGGTCAACTGCCTGGTGGGGGATTGAATTTGTGCTGCAGTGGCTTTGGAGAGCTTCTTAATGTGGTGCCCTGACCTGCTGCGCCACCAGAGAGATCCCAGCCTACTAATTTAAATAAAGACAAGTAAAGTTTTATATTAAACTCTGACATCCTTTCCACAAGTTATTTCATCATGGAGACATAAAAGCTACTAAAGATTTACATTGGGGTTAATTTCTTTTTTGTGATTTCTTAATAATCTTTCCATTAAAATGAAAATGACATTTATAGTAAACCAAAATGGAAATGTTTTCATGATTTTTTTAAGTGAGACTTTTAAACATTACTAACAAGAGCCTACCAAGACTGCTTGTGTTAAAGGTAAGAAAAAATTAGTTTTGGCCTAGCAATGAAGTTGTTGCAAAAATAAATAAATATACAGCATTTGTGTTGTTTCAGGCTACTTGACTTCTAACTACAATTCTTTAAAAGCCTTCAAGACCCTAACATGTAGCTTTTAAACAAGCTTCAAGGAATATTTATCATAGAGCTATTATGCAATAATATATCTAATTTTTAAAAAATCCATGTATGTGTAATGGTGCATTATAATTACCTGTTAAATCTTAGTGGACATAAATTCATGACATAGAATTTTGCAATGTTGAACTCTAAAATTTATGTTAAATGCAAAATTTATACTGCTTTTTAGATTTCATCTATATAGTATAAAATCACCCAGAGCAGGTCCTCCATACCTGTAAAGATTCTGCCCTTCCTCTATGTATGAAATAGGTTCCTTTGGGATTGACTTGAAGATAAGTTTTTTATAATTAATTCAATTTCATGTTGACAGTTTCATGTGTGCCACCATTAAATGAGACATGTATTCTCAAAAGCATTACTGACCTACCTCTTGGTCTCAAATCATATTTGATAATAATTATAGTTAATCTTCTATAAAGTACATATTTAAAGAGAAAATATAATGCAAATGACTGATCAATAAGTTTTGGAAAAATAAAGAAAAGCAAACAAAAAAATTGGAAATAATATACACATCACTAAGAACAGCAATACAACAAAAAACAAAGCTCTAAAAATATTTTATGCAAAAGTTTCAAAGTTTTTTCACCTATTCCAATTGATCAACACTTTTTTTTTTTTACAATTCTGCAATTACTTGAATATAAAAGCTATTTCTGTTAATCTTCAACCTGAAAAGGAGTAAAATAACAGAGTAGAAAGGAGAATGGACATTTCAAGCCAATGGCTCTCCACGTTTTTCAGCCGTTTTATCTGCTTGCTTTTGAAGGTTTCGCCTTTTACGATTTCCACAACTGCTGTAGGCCTGAACCTTTATAAAATCTTAGAAACCGTTACCCTACTCTGTATGTAAAAGTGTCTGAATAACATAACCTTTAAAGGATGACTACATTTGGGTGAAAACTTTCTAAAGTCAATTTACAAAACTCACCAAATTTGGCTCATCCTTTAATTCAGCAATTTCATTTTAAGGAATGTATTTATACTGTAACAAAATAGTTAGGGCCATAAAGATATGGGTAATAGGAAAGGATTTTCATCATTTTCAAAATAATAAAACCAGAAACTACACAAATGTCTAATAACATGGAATTGACTGGGCAATTTATGGTATTTCACATTCACTCAGTGGAATACCATGTAGGCATTAAAAATGATGCAGTGCAGAATAAGAATACATGATGGCATAAACTTATTTATGATAGACTGTTAAACAGAAAAATATCATTTACAAATGGAGTGTTTGTAAATGTATTAGCATTTTTGTTAAACAAGAAGTATACAACTAAACGATTTAAACCCAATTTAAAAAACAGGCCATGGTCTTAAATTCGGTCTCCAAAGATATATAAAATGGCCAATTAAGAGCATGAAAGATGCTATCATTCATCATCAAAAAGTGCAAATCAAAACCACAATGAGATATGACTTCACACACACTAGTTATTCTTTAAATAAAACAATAGGAAGTGTTAGGTATAGACCCCAAAGAGTTGAAATTAGGTATTCAAACAAGTGTGTGTACAAGCACATTCACAGGAGTGCTAGCTTCAATGCGTGCAGTGGTTCAAGTCCCCGTCACTGGCTGAGTGGCTGAATGGTGAGATGTGTGTGTATACACAATATACAATGGACTATTATTCAGTCATTAAAAAGAATGAAGTACTAATACACAATACAAGGTGATGAACCTTAAAAATATGTTAAATGAAAGAAGCCATACACAAAATGTAAAACTTTTTATGAGATATGCAGAATTAGTAAATCCTCAAAGATCATGTAGAGGGCCCTCCCTGGTGGTGCTAAAGGTTAGGATGCAGCACTGAAAGCTAGCGGCAGCTACTTCGGTGCGAGTTTGATCCCCAGCCTTAGAGGTGACCCATATGGCGTGGCAGACCTCTCCTGACCCTCCTACTGCTCCCCTCAGCAATGTACTTCGTCAATCTGCCTGTCCTGCTCCTAAGTCTATCTCTGGTGAAGCCTCAATTGCCCCTGCACCTCTGGCCTGTACCCCAGTTCTGTATGAATAAATAAATCTTAAAAAAAGAGATAATGAAGATTGGTTGTGACCAAGGATTAAGGGGAGATGGAAATTAATGGTACTAGATTTCCTTTGGGGTGATGAAACCTGCTGAAACTAGACAGAAGTGGTGGTTATACAACATTGAGAATGTACTAAATGCCACTGAATTATTCACTTTAAAATGGTTAATTTTGTTAGGTGAATCTCACTTCAGTTTAAAAACTTGTATATGTTAAATCAATTATATATTACATATATGGTGTTAAATCTATAAAGCTAGAAGGGCACACTAAATGTTAGCAGTCTGAGTAATGAAGTTGTTTTTATTTTCTCTCAATGGAAGCAGATTTCACTCATAGCAAGGGTAAACAGTTTTACAAAATTTGCTGTAATATGGAATATACTGCAGTCCTACTTCTGGAAGTTTGTGCTGCAATTCCAAGGAAATGTAATCAGTACATATTTTTCTGGTGTTTCCCCCCTTTCAAAGCAGGTAACTTTATGTATGATTGGCCATATTTTTGTCGGAAGGTTTTCTGAGTTAACTAAGAAGAGGAATCACAGTGGCGGTGGAGTGTGCTGGCCTGTTAGCATACTGAGGACTGTAGCCATGGCAAAGGAGCCCTGGCATGGAGAAAACCCAGCCCCTTGTTACTATCCAAAAAGGAACAGATAAGGCATGTACAGTCTGTTCACTCCTACTGTGAGCCTGGCATCATTAGATTTGGTCCTTGAGTATGCCCCTGAATCTCTATCGGCCTCTACCCACTATTCTGTAAAAATGCACAGGTCAGAATGCCAGAGCCTTTAAGAATACTTTACTTCTAAGGTGCTAGAAGTCTTCAAAGGTCTATACTTTACTGGATATGGCCATAAAAATCAATGACAACTCTTGTTCCTCCTGTGAAAGAGACAAACCCTTCATCTCCACTCCTGCCCACTGTCCTAAACCACCCACTTTGCCCAAGTCTCAGGTGAGCTGACTCTAGAAAGCAGAGCAAGACCTCAGCTCTCTGAAATTCAGGTCAGGGAATGGGTGGAAGTGGATGGCCATGTTCTTGCTGAGTAGTCTCCCAGTGCTTATTCTTCACACCTTCCTAGGCTTCCTAGTGGCACCCTCAGGTGCAGTGATTGAGCTTCCTGTTTGTCTTTAGCATTCTTCTCTCATACCAAGAGATACTTAAAGACATTTTATCCTCTCACCTGGTCATGTACAGGACTTTATAAAAGATCTCCACTTGAAAACCAATGAACAAAAATATGGTAAATCTTGTAATTAGAGATTCTATGTAGCTCTAAGAAACAAAGTTTGATTAAACTTTAAAACTTATTAATATAATTGTTTTTATAGATGCACTTGGAGTAGGCCCTTTGCCCCAAAGTGCCATCTTCAGCGAGGTGAAGCAGTGGTCAAATATATGCCATTTAAGGCAGATTCCTAATACCCATTTCACTTTTCTAAATAACCTATCATCTCTTAAAACCTAGAATCCTTGACTATACTTTGTAGCTAAACTTGCAGTTCCAAAACTGTTGGCTACAGCTTCTATATAAATTGACAAAATTTCTATAAGAAAACCCCCCTCCCTATACTTCTGTTTAGGATGGAGATGCCAGAATTTTCACATAATGGATTAAATATTATTGCAGTAACTTTTTAGATCAGTTGTTCATTTAGCAGTTTAAATTCTCTCAGTTCTGATTCTGTTTTTACGTTTGGGTGGCTCTGAAATAACTCACAATACTTTAAGCTTTTCTCATCTTTTGAAAATCAAAATAAATCTTGACTTAGTAAACATTGTTAAAATGTTTCACAATAAGCATACCCCTTTGGGTATACTTATATTGGAAGAGAAATCTGCCAACATTTCAATTTAAAAAAAAAATTTGACTTAGCATTTCTACTTCATCTAAAAACCTGCACATGCCCTAGAGAAATGTATACAGTGTTCACTGAAGCATCTTTAGGAATAGCAATAGCAAACAGCCTGAATGGCCAAGAATAATTATCAAATATATTATGGAGCATCATACTATGGGATACTACTTATGTATCTGAATTGTGCCAACTTGGCAAAAAAAAAAAAAAGTACATTATAAAATTTTTCAAGGATCTTACTTTCACCCTAATTTTGTTAGTTTCACATGCTTAATCCTTGCCTATTTCTCATGCCACCACTTACAGTTAAGCATGAAGGTCTGCATTATTCCAGATCTATACTTTTTCTCCTTTAGTTGACTAGTGAACTCAACTCTTAACGGCCTGACTCAATGGGCATGCTTAAAGGTAACTCCCTGATAGATGTGACCTTTCACATTGAAACCCACTGAGAGCGCTGCATATTAACTTGTTCGGGTCACTGTGCTGTGTGGTATTTCTGTGCGGTGTGTATTGTTAAATAGCATTCCTACTTCAGAGCAACATTTTGCTCAATTACTCCAGGGATCATCGTGGCTAAGACCCAGGGAAATTCCCAAGTTATGGCAAGTGTTTGCACCACTGTTCACAGGGGCAGAAATGAACCATCTTTCATCCTTTGTTGTACACATACCCAAACTGTTTTCTGGCTTTTAGGTAGTTTTCAAAGGTATTTCAAGTTATTTGAAATTGGCAAAGCACAAACATGAAAAAATTACCACTTCCCACAGCCTCCATTAATGAAATAGCCTAATTACTTGTCCAAGTTTACACTTGACCAACATTAATTCCAAATTGATGCAAACTTAGTGATAAAATATGCAGATTCTTGGCTTTTACTAAGAACTGGGAATGCTGTACCAAACCAACTTTTTCGCTTACCTCAGTGAAGATTATAAGTGATGCCAAACTAACAGATTGGTTATATTTTTCATTCAAAAACCATTACTTGTCTCTTGTGGTTTTTAGTACAGCTATAACCCCCAAGCAATATTTACAATTCTGTAGGCAATGAGGAAAATACTTGTCAAATGGCTTGTCACAAAGGCACTTATCATTTAATGCTTACCCCTGTGGTGCACAGGACACACAAGATTTCCTTTTTCCCATTTTCATGCTAAGAAAGTTAATATGGCTAATACCAACACATTCAAAGACCAGCAGAACAATTACAGCAACTAACCAATAGCAATTTTCAGTCTTTATGCAAGAATGTCAGCAAACTGGATTATCTAAATTTTAATTGGTATACCAATCCCCCAAATGGAGAAAACGGAATACACCATAAGTATATACTGGTTATCACTTGATTAGGAAAATATACCCCATCATGCTTTTATTTTTAAGGAAGTTTTACACTATAGTATTTAAATTGCCTCCTTTACTTGAATTTTGGGAATCCCAATTTCAGGTGATACTATTGACCAAACAGAATCCTATTCTCATACTGAAGAGGACTGTGGTTTTGCCTATCAAAATCTGAAGCCAGTTAATCCAGAGATAAAGTTCCTAACCTCAATATCTTCACTGTAGTTATGACACACCAGCTAGAGGCAAAATTCACTTTAAAATAGATCAGACCTACTAGCAACTTGTTGATAATGGTGGCACTAAAGCACAAACTTTCATATAAATCAGATACTTCTCTCGACTAAAAAGTGAATCTATTTTAACTTCGACCTTTCTATACTTATTTAAATGGTGTTATTAGTGGAAACAAAAGATATATATAACAGTCTTAAGCTCTTAAGTGAAAGTCATTTAACTAATATTTAAAACCTCTGCAATTATTAGTTTATTAGTATTATCCAGGACTCAGATGTTCAGTATTCCTCCTGAAATTACATAAAACAAATGCAAATGGAAAGAATCCAAGTCAAAATTATATAACAAAACAGCACTCCATCACAAAAGCGTGTAAAATTACAAGAACGCTATTTAAAACACTGGCACTTTAAGAGAACGATAATCTCAAAAAACCACAAATTGCCAAATTGTTCCCTTAACTGCTAAACAGATAAACAGATGATCCTAATGGATGAATTTTGTTTTAAAAAAATCAACTAAATTGGATTAACTCATAAAGTTTGTGTTTTCTTCCCTTATATGTATTTATAAAGGGGCAAACTATAATATAGGAAAATATACCTGATTTAGAATGTGGTAGTCACCATTTTAAATTGTCCTAATTAAAAATATCTTAAGCGGAGACAAGTTTCCTAAGTCATCCATACTTAGACAAATAGAAGACATTTACAGCCAGTAGTTTTTTGAGTTTGTTGGGACTAACCTCAACAAAAATTTAATATGGCAGTCTTGCATTTTAACTTCACGCTTTTGGGGTTACATTCTCAGGTCTTCAATGTGGGAATTGCAAATATAACTGCCATTACATGGTAATGGGAGTTAAAGAATGTAGAGTCCTCATGTTAAGATTAGAACATACTTTTCTCAGTCCTTCAAGGACAGACTCTCAAAATGTTTGATTCTAATAATCCCATGCTGTGAGTAGATTGGTTTAACTCTTTGCTTTGTAAATGTAACTGGGCCATGTGAATTTTTACATCAACTCATCAAGATCTTGATGAGTGAAATTGTCAATTCAACTTTTATTAATTACCCTCATCATGAATATGCAGGGTGTGTAGAAAAGTTTTTATCAGCTAACTATATGAAAAGATAAACATCAGTAATAATTCACGTGATCCAAAATGGGCAAAAGCAAAAGACTAGCCTCCCCTTGAGAAGAAAAATTTCAGACCTATGAAAAGGACAACAGTACTAATAAAAAAAATTGTATTTACTTAGAAGCATTCAGAATGTCAACAAAACAGCTGCAACTTTTTTTTTTGCAATTACAGAGTGGTATTCAGTTAACAGAACAACAATTATTTCGTATAAGCTGCATCAGAGACAACTGAAGATGAAAAACTACCATCCCCATATATAACTAATTTGTGCTGTGCACCAACAAGAACCTGCTTTAAATTTCCATGCCAATTTACAACCCCCATACTGTACCAGGCAAGGTTAGTGGCTATTGAAAATACCACCAGGACAGGGCTATCTAAAGACACATTCGGTAGTGTGTTAACTATACAAAAAAAGACACTGTACAGTTTAAAAACAAATCTTACACAGCCTTACATTTCAATTTTTTTCTTTAAAAGGAGTGAGTTGTGTACAGGGGGGTTAAATGCTTTATAGACAAGAAAAAAAAAACTGCGCCTAGAACCAACTTATTCATCATCATCATCCTCTTCTTCATCTTCATCTTCTTCATCTTCCTCTTCTTCCTCATCCTCTTCATCTTCCTCATCTTCCTCCTCTTCCTTCTTTTTCTTGCTCTTTTCCGCCTTGACGACCCCCTTTTTGGCTGCATCAGGCTTTCCTTTAGCTCGGTATGCAGCAATATCCTTCCAGAGTAAAGACAAGAGAAAGGTAGGAAATAAAGTAGTTAAGTAATATAACATGGCCAGACTTCATGAAAAATCAGACTGCAGTTACACTAAAATACTATCTGGAAACCCACTCCAACTCCACAGATAACTAGGGCTGAGAAATGCATACTAAGAACACTGGGATAATTGTAATTAACATCCATAACTCACAGAATGGTATGGTCTATTATTTGCAATATTATGCCTCACTGAAGTGCAATTATGCATGCCATCCTAACTTTAGTTTATTAAAACTGGAATGTAGAGACTTTGATTAAAGGGTAGACACTGCCACCTTCTGAATGCAAAAAAAGCATTCGACAGGTTTGTAGTCAGACCCTAAGTTTCAATAGGAAAATCTGCCTTAAAAAAAAAAGTGGGGTGGCAATTTGTAATTTGTAAAGTCACTAGCTTAAAAAAAGGGGGTGGGGGAATAGTACTGGCTTAAATTATATTAAAAATACATACATAATCAGAATCTAAGTAACAAATTCAATCTATATTTGAGAAATAGAAAAAGACTAAACATACTAAAAGCTGGATTGCATCTCTAGTTCTTAGGAATTCATAAAAAAAGGAAGTTAAGATAGTAGCAAGTACAAGCACCTAACACCAGGTATACACTTTGATTATTCTACCAAGAAATCCATACTTCTTACCTTTTCGTATTTTTCCTTCAGCTTAGCAGCCTTCTTTTCATAAGGCTGCTTGTCATCTGCAGCAGTGTTATTCCACATCTCTCCCAGCTTCTTTGCAACATCACCAATGGATAGACCAGGATGTTCTCCTTTGATTTTTGGGCGATACTCAGAACAAAACAAGAAAAAGGCCGAACTAAAAAGAGAAATTAAATTTAGGATATTGCTTACCACCAAACCTTTAAAAGCTTTATAAGCTGCCTCTAATTTCTAAATTCTACTAGGTATTAGACACAAAAATTAATTTACAATTACTTAACATAAGATGCTACCTGTTTTAACAGGTACCACTGGTTAATATTAAGAATTATGAATTTTAGGAACTATTTCAGATAAGTTATTTCTTGAGAAATTAAAGAATCAAAACTGCACTCAGGAGTAGTAGGATAAGGAGGTAAATTGTCCAATGTAAGTGCCCTGGGTGAAACTACCACCCAAGAGTAACTTATACTGACAATACTTAAGACATACCAATGTGAGCCACTAGTCAATACTTTGATTTATACACTCTAAACCCACAAGGTGGCTTGAATTTCTCAGATTCTTCTGCAAAGTAAAATAGGTAAGGTACTTACGGAGGCCTCTTGGGTGCATTGGGATCCTTGAACTTCTTTTTTGTTTCCCCTTTAGGGGGGATATAAGTTTTCATTTCTCTTTCATAACGGGCCTTATCCGCCTTTGCCATGTCTTCAAACTTTCCTTTTTCTTTAGCAGACATGGTCTACAAAAAATTTGTAAACTTAAGTTGATACTAAAATACACTACCCACAAAAGTATTAAAATGAATAAAACCAGTACACCCAGTTTCCACTTAAATTATGCAAATAGCATGTAAGGTCTTAAAAAAAATCCTAATTTGGATTTAACTCCTTTTTAATTGCTCCTTTAGAATGTTTTAAAGCTTCTTACCTTCCACCTCTCTGAGCACTTCTTAGAAAACTCTGAGAAGTTGACTGAAGCATCTGGGTGCTTCTTCTTGTGCTCCTCTCGGCAAGTTTGCACAAAAAATGCATATGATGACATTTTGCCTCTCGGCTTCTTAGGATCACCTTTGCCCATGTTTAATTACTTTTCTAAAAAAGAAAATAAAATTGATGTTAACAATGAAATTATGACATTTAGGAACATTTTAAATTTCTTGGGTAGCATTTTTAACTTACTGATTATTTTAGCACAGTAGTGACATTATCATCTCGTAATACCAAACAAGAAAATGGCAGTGAGTCAATTCCTAGAAAAGGCTATCCAAGCAACATAACACACTCACCCTTGGTGTGATCTGAAGAATGTGTACACACAATGGCATGTCATACACTGTCCATCATTTATCTGCCCGTGTCTATTCCCACTGAACCCCTAACTGATCTTTAAAATAAAAAATTAAAAGTGTACAGCCCCGTTTAGTCAACAAAACCAGAGGCCAGAAAACTTAGGCTGTGGATTTCACACTACATGACATAAATAACAGACAGAAGCCAAGTGAGTAGACCCTTCTAAATTATGAGCCTTAAGTCACTGTATCGAAAGTTTTCCCAGAGTACTTTAAAAATAACCTCTGCAAAAAAACTTTGCTGAGAGGGAGGAGTAGAAAGCTCCAGCGCTCAGACCCAGTCTGGGGGTGGCCGTGGTATTTTGTGCGCCTGCCACTCGAGGCAGCTCTGTTTCCTATCGGTTTGGCCCCGAGATTATTTCAGTTCTGACTAAACACGTCCGGTCTGAAGTTTCTTCGAGTAAACAAGGATGAGGGACAAAGCCACTCCTGCTCGTTGCTCCGGTTGCCCCCCCCTCCCCACACCACCAGGACAGTATTTATTTTTTAAATCCTTAAAAGTTGGGGTGCCCGTGCAGGGCGGGCAGGCTCCTGGCTCCGCGTGCCTTCCCGCGCCGCGGCCCCCCAGCCCCCCCCCGAACTTCGGCACCGACGAGGCCACAGAAGAAACGCCGGGTCGCGGCGCGGCCTCCAGGCAGGGTTCGCCCGCGGTCGGGCCGCCACGTGCGCCGACCCGGCGTAGGCCCCGCAGGCCTCCCCCATTTTGTCAGGATCTGCGGAGACAGAAGCCCCGCTCGAAATGGGGGCTGGCTCCGCCCGCGGCCGCCGGGGCCGGCGCGCACGGAATGGCCGCTGCGCGTCTTCCCCGCCTGCGCCGCCGCCGCCGCGAGGGCGAGCGCGAGCGAGAATATGGCTCCTTCCCTTTGTGTGTGTGTGTGTGTGTGTGTGTGTGTGTATATGTGAGAGAGAGTGTGAGCGCAGGCGGGCGGGGTGCGCGCCGCGCTCTGGCGCACACACTCGGCCATTACAGCCGGGGG
>NW_004567111.1:42995247-43041001 GCF_000260355.1 Condylura cristata
GACCGAAAACACGTTAAAAAATTTTTTTTAATTAAAAAAAAATTTTTTTTGCGCCCGTCAGCGCGGTCGCCGCCGGGGGTGGAAACTCGCGGGGCTCGGGGTTCGCAGCGCCTCAGGCAGCCGGTGGGCCGGGGTTCCGGCGCGGGGCAGGGCTCCGGCGCCCGAGAAGAGGCTCGCTCCGTGCGCAGTTCCCCCCACGGTCCCCCCTCATTTGCCTTTGTGTGGATCCTGACCCGCCGGCTCCCGGCCGCGGGGATCCGACCACCGCGCGGGGTAGGGAGCTGCCGGAGGCGCTTTCCCCGCCGCGGCGCTGCCCCAGACTCACCCTCAGCGAGGCACAGAGTCGCCCAGTGCCCGTCCGGCTCTCACTTGCCCCGGCGCTGTCTCTATGGAGCTCAATGTACTGCAATGGCTGTGAGAGCGGGAGCCAGACGCAGCCTCCTCACTCTCTCCGCTCTGTAACATTACTCTCCAGCCAGCGCGGCTCCTATTGGCTACCGCCAACTCACGGGGCTCGCTCATTGGCCCGATACCTCCCATTGTCCTGACCAGAGCCAGTTCGCTATTGGCTGTCTCCGGGGACACGTCATCAAGGATTGAAACAGCGCGCAAATCTGAAAGTGTGTGTATGCCGGGCAAAGAGGCTGAGGCGGGAGAGGCAGAGGCAGAGGCAGCAGCTGCTACGGGAAAGCAGAGCTCTATGGTGTATGTGTGCATGTGTCTAACCCAAGCCAGCCCCACACCGGAGCGGCCGCCAGAGCGAAAAGGGCCTGACTTTTCCACAAGTGTCTCCAGCTCCTCAGGCAAAAGAGACACCCACAAGCCTCCCCCCCCCTTCTTACCCCAAACTCACTTCGAAAGCCGTTGAGATAAGAGGCCCCATACTTTTAATAGACCTTCAAACGTGAGAGGGGCAGTATGAGATCATGTCCCCTGAAAACTGGGGTTTCTGCTAATGCAGAGGGGCGACGGCATCCGAGATTTAAGCCCCTCCACAGCTTATGGTTGCTTTACATTTTAGATCTGTGGAAAGGCTGGGTTTTTCCTATAAGAAAATGACATGGTCCAGTCAACCGTTTTGAAATACCCCATTTTGGGGCTCATGAACCCTAACATGAGATTTGCAGAGCAGCTGAAATCTTGATTCCCTGAACAGGCATTCAGTTTCACCCTTTTTCATGGTTTGCTCCAGTTTCACTGCGTATCTAGAACTTCTTATTTAAATACAAAGCACTATCTTAACCCCTGGAAATCAAGTAATTATTCCATGTAATTAAAGTACAGCCACTTCGTTTTGATATGGGGTATTCTAGCAGGAAATGTTTGTGAAGGCCTGGTCGAATTAGCGAATTCATTAGAGACCACATTTTTAACTGTTTGGCTATTTTATTTGACTTGGTGTGGATTACTGTTATAATCAAACGAATCCTTGTGATGCTATCTTTCTCTCCCATCACACCACTTAGTGCATCCATGTAACTGCTCTAGGATTACAGGATCTGTAGGTATATTGTTACCCGGAGTACTCGACGGAGGCAGAGAGTGCATGTACCCAAATCCACAGGCTGTGGTTTCTCTAATTCACCAAGCTGGCTGGTGTTAATAGACATACTGTGTCTACAAAGCCAATGCAGCCAGCTATAATGGGTAGTTCTGAAAACGGTACAGTTATAGCAGAACTTTATGAAACTATTATCTATTCCTTCTTAGCCTAAGCAGACCACACCCCTTGTCAGTTATAACAGACTTCCCCTTTTGTCACTCTCTAATGGTATGTTAATACACTTCTGAATCCACCAGCCAATTTCTCCAGTGTAGTAGATCAAAGTTAAAACAAATTACTTTATGATGTTAATTTTATATCCTTTGTAAGTATCCATAATCTAATGCATTTGCTCACGTTTATTAAATCATTTGAGAGTAGATTTAGGCTTAGACCATCTCTCCTGACCTAGGATTTTAACGTTTCTTTCTTTCTTTCTTTCTTTCTTTCTTTTTTATAAAAACACATGATTAGTCTAAGGGATTATAGTCTTGGTGAATGAAAAATGAATATGAAAAAGAGTATAGTCAAACAGGTAAAAATTTCATATTGTTATATTCATTCTTCTCTACTGCCTTCTACTAATTGAGTTTTATGTGTTATTTCAATCTAGATATTTCAATTCTGTTTTACTTTCTGGATGCCTTATATTACAAAATATTCATGAAAATGACTGGTACTTTAAATGGCATGCATGACATAAAAGTTTGGCTATCACTTGAAGATGGCACTGTCATTATTTTCCAGTACTTGTGTTAGATTTACACTGGCTCATCCACACACTTTGACAAGTTGCCTACAAAATCTTACTCTTGCCAGGGTAAGTTTATAAGCACAGAACAACATGAGAGTAATAGGGCCACATACTAAACTGAGTAACAGGTACTGAATTTGAATAGACCTGGGTTCACATCCCAGCTCTACTACTTGTTAGCTCTTTAAATTTTTAACCTCTTTGTGCTTTAGTTCTCTCAGCTGTAAAATGCAGGTGATCTCAGGGTTATTGTAAAGATATTTCTTAAAGGTGTAAAATTACATTGTACAGATTCCCTCAACAAGCCTGTGATTTAGAAAACCTCAAGTGGAGTTAACCTTGAATTTTTCTTTATCTTTTAACTTTTAACTTTTTGAGGGTAGTGATTGCAAATTGTAAGCTTGATTTTTGATTTCTAGCTTCAACTAGCACTAATCTTTATCTAGCCTAGTGACAGTGTATTTATTCCCAAGTGTGGCAAACGTCATGTCAGAGAGAAGAGTATAAAACTGTCCAGTTACAGGGACATTTCTCATATTGTTTTTCCATGATAAAGGCAGAGAAGGACA
The DNA here is from genome assembly GCF_000260355.1 of Condylura cristata. Classification (NCBI taxonomy): domain Eukaryota; kingdom Metazoa; phylum Chordata; class Mammalia; order Eulipotyphla; family Talpidae; genus Condylura; species Condylura cristata. The sequence goes on from NW_004567111.1 coordinate 42,998,114, forward strand.
TAAAAAGAAACTTTGAAATAAAACTTACAACTTCTTGTTCTAATCCTGCAACCTTGACATGCATTTATTCACAATATCAGATCTTTTCTTTTTGAAACATGACTCATTAGTCACAAATTAGCATGTATTTTACTTTAGAGTTATTAGGTGTTTTACCCCAAGTCACAAATTTTTTTAAATCAAAAAAACCTGAGCATTCTCTCCCATCCTCATGTTACCAACTGAAACACAGCTCTTCTCTGACAGAGTTTACATCCTTGATCACTCCTAGGATAGAAGAAGTGCCTCTCTACTGTAACCCTGTAGTATTCTGTACTTTGTTTTATAATTATCCAGTTTGATGTCTTCTTGTCCCACCGCACAGTGCACACCTTAAAGACATACACCCTATTTAATCTTTGTATCCAGAGCAAATAGCAGGGCACTTGGCACGTAGCAGGCACTGAATAAAAGTCTGTTGAAAAAGTGAATAGCTGCAACAACCCTTAGAGCAAATTACTGTTTTAATCTTCCTCTTCCATCTTTGGAGGTAAACATATGGGTGTTCCTAAGTGAGAAGGCAAGAATATAGAATAATAAGCAAAAAGTAAATGTTAGGATAGTAAGGTTGAGAATAAATGAAAATAATACCTCATTTTCATTACTTAAAAAGGGAACGGTAGATAGAGTTGGGGGCTGGAAGGGTCTCAAATGTAGGCAAACACATACAGTACTAGTGTTTACCAGTTCCCAACTAGGCCAAGGTTATTCCTAGTTGGTTACAGCCAAATAATTTATCACAACACTGCAAGAATGTCTGACCAAAGGTTGCTTCCAATGGGCTTTTGAAACTTAACTCTAATGTAAAAAAAAAAAAAAAAAAGCAAAATTTAGACGGGGGCTGTAAATCTTTGATTGGCTGAAGGATATTCATTCTTCCTCAATGCAATGAATCCTAAAGTCAGTCTATGTGAATTTTCTTGTCTTTCTCAAAAAGACCAGTTTTTGAAAAGTAGTAGAAACAATAAACCAAATGCCTGCTAAGATCAATCACACTAAGGATCACAAAGCTTAAGATTTTTTTAGTGTGATAAAGATAAAGGAGAGGAATTCAGGAAAAGATAAGAGTGCAGGTTTGTGGACTCTGGATTGTAAGCTGGGACACTAAGCCCCAACCTTGCCGCCTCACCCCACCCTATCCACCACACATGGACCTCTGGTACCCATCAAGCTTTGTGCTTAGTTTCTCTAAGTCTGACTTGGAATTATTTATAAAACTTGGATGTTTCAGGACAAAAATGGATAAACAATAAGGAAGACCAGGGTGGGGGCAGAGTGTAAAGGGGCCTTGTGCAGAGCTGCTTAAGTACAGTTGGTCTTCTAATGGTGTCTTTTCATTCTCATGTAGATTTAAAAACATGTTTCCTGGCCCTCCTGGTGGCACAGTGAGTTAAAGCACTGCCCTGAGAAGCTAAAGCCACTTCCGTAAGAGTTCGATTCCCGCCTGCCCCAGAGGTGACCACATGGCACGGCAGACCTCTCTTGACCCACCCTCTGCTCCCCTCAGCAGTGTACTTCGTTGCTCTGCCTGTTCTGCTCCCCACTCTGTCTCTGGTGAAGCCTCTCACCGCCCCTGAGCCTCTGGCCTGTACCCCAGTTCTGTACCTACAAATAAATAAATCTTAAAAAAAAAAAAATGTTTCCTGATGAGAGCCACTCTCTGGTGGCAGTAGTTTGTACCATGTCTGTGTGGATTTTCTGTGGGAATTCAGTTTAGTCTCATATCCCAAAGATGTGAGATTCACTGGTGTGTCTAAACTGCCCAATCGTGTGTGTGTGTGTGTGTGTGTGTGTGTGAACTTGCAATGAAGGGCATCCTGTCCAGAGTTGAGTCCTGCCAGTGCTTTGTGCTGAGGAATAGGTTCTGGCCATATGTAACCTGCAGACCTGAATTGGAGTAAACAGGTTGGCAAATGAATGAATAAATGCAAATCAGTGTATAATATTGGAAATGTTTTTTGTGTCTTTATTTAAAAGTTTGGTGACCTTTTTTTTTGGTCAAGAAATACACTGTAGAAACTTAACTTGTATTAGTATCAATTAAGCCTACAGTAAAGTTGATCTTTTTCTATATCATTTCAATTAATGATAATTTCCAAGAACCTATCAATGATCCTAAGTGAGGACTTACCTTACTTCTTGCCTCAGTCTGAATTTTCTGTCGCACCGAGACTCGCAGATGGGGGGTGTTAAGGAGTTGTGGGCGGTGTTAATGGAGGTAGAGAAACTAATTTTTACCAATAGTGGACTATTTCACTGGTACATAAGAAAAAAATATCATATCAAAAAAGATCACTGTTCTCTTGATAGTAAAAGAATGTTACATACAAAGAGAGAAAAATTTAGTAAGTTCTCACAGAATGGTCTAACTTCAGAAAACATCACTATTTTAGATTTTGATTTCAAGAACCCTATCCACAGGCCAAATTCATCTGCCCTATAAAAAGTGCCATAAACCTTGACAATACATATTTTAACAAGCAAACGAGGATGGTTATAATCAAAATGACAGAAAATGCAAAAGTGGGGGAAGATGTAGAGAAATTGGGACTGTCACACAGTGTTGGTGGGAATGTAAAACACTTGGAAAAACAGCCTGACATTTCCCCCAAGGGTGAACCGTGGAGTTACTACTTGACTCAGCAATTTCACTCTTAGGTATATACACAAGAGAAACAAATATGGGTCCACACAAAATTTTTACATGACTATTCATAGCAGCATTATCTGTAATAGTCAAAAAGTGGAAGTAACCCAGATGTTCATCAACTGGTGAGTAGATAAATGAAGTTGGTACATTTGTGTAAAAGATTCAGCATTAGAGAAAAATGAAATCCTGATTCATGCTACATTCATGAATGCACCATGAATACATTCTGCTAAGTGACAGAAGCCAATCATAATCATATATTGTATGACTCCATTTTTGTGAAATATTCAGAATAAGAAAATTTATGCAGACTGAAAGTAGTGGCTGCTGTAGGTTGGGTATTTGAGGGAAAAGAAATGACTATTAATGGTTAGGGTTTCTTTTAGAAAGATAAAAATATTCAGAGTTTGATTACAGTAATGGTATTACAGCCCTGTGATTACACCAAAAACATTCAATAGTTTGGGCCCTCCCTGGTGATGCAATGGGTTAGGATGCAGCACTGTAAGTTAGCCGCAGCCGCTTCAGTGCAAGTTCGATCCCCACCCCAGAGGGGATCCACATGGCGCAGCAGACATCTCCTGACCTGCCCGTTGCTCCCCTCAGCAGTGTACTTTATCAGTCTGCCTGTTCTACTTCCCATTCTGTCTCTGGTGAAGCCTCTCACTGCCCCTGCACCTCTGATTTGTGCCCTAGTTCTGTATGAATAAATAAATGAATCTTAAAAAAAAGATTTCTTAAAAAAAAATTCAATAGTAAGTATGTGAATTACACCTTGATAAAGCTGCTTTTAAAAAGGGAAGAAATGATTTATGGGTGCTTTTGGTTAATCAGACAAACACAGAAAGGGGCAAGGAAACACTCCCCACTTGCCAATGTGGCCATGACTTTCTTGCTGCCCTTGGTGTTTAGCACCTTGCGAAAATAATGGTTGTCTCCTTCATTAGGTAGAAATTTTGTCTATTATCAGTGTTCTATATTCTGTGCTTAAGTTGTATGTTTTCTACAATATAACTTTAGAAGAACACTTCTAAGAGTGCCCTGGGAGGTTTTTCTCGAGAGCCTGGGGTAACCATAATAAGGCAGTTCAGCCAGGAAGGGTTAGTCACACAGTGCAAACCAGCAGGCCTCTGGCTTTATCTGATGTTTCATTTGGCCAACATAGTGTTTTTAAAAGTTGGAAATTTTCGCATTAAAAACTGCAGATATTTGGTTGCTTTGAGAAATCAGAGATCCCATAAGCTTGGCTCCACATTAGCAGGGGGTAAGGTATGGAGGGAATAGTGGCTGCTTCCCTCACCATGGGCATGTGCCCTGAAGGTGGTCACAGAACCCACCATTCCCTGTGCAGTCCCCTTGATTTCTCATCCAGCCTGGCTCCTACAGATATGAGTTTGCAAGTCCAGAATTGGGCCCTTAGTATTTCACATGACTACAAACTTCAATTCTGAAATTTCTTGACAGAGAAACCTTTCATAGGAAATGCTTGTCATCATCACACATAACATAGAATGGGAAGCTCTGAACCACAGAGTACCTTGATAAGAGCAGAATTATTTTTGGTGATAGAAGTAGCATGTATTCTAGAAAAGAGAAAGACTCCGTGCTGCAGAGGATGTCTAAAACCCAGATAAAAGACAAAATAACTTATTTATCCTGCAATTCCCATGTGCTTAGTTTACTGAATTTAATCCTTACAGTGACTCAAAGGCTCAGAGAGATCCCTTCAGTTGTCCAAGGTCACACAGCTGTCAAGAAAGTAACAATTATTAGCTCAGTTCTGACTTCAAAGCTAAAGTTTTCTCCTCAAAACTACATGAACTTCCTATTTATTAACTCAGCTAATAAAATTCAAAAATGATCACATTTTTCTCCCTAAGTATAACTCAGCTCGTCCTAGGAATTCTAATGTGAAATTACTGTCTTGACTCTCAAGGTTTTTGAATGGGATCCACACATTTTGTAGATATAAATTTGAAACTAGTTTCACGAAACATACCTACCATTATTATAATAGAGTCTGAGCTTTTTTCCTTAAAATCTTAAATTTACTTCCCAACCAACCAATGTGACCTACAGTTTGCAAAAACACTCCACTAGAATTACAGTAAATAGCCCATTTCCCATCAAGGATAATGTCAGTCCTGACTGACATGTGCCTGTGATGCAGGCTGATTGAATGGGAGTGAAGAGAAGCAAGCCAGATGCCCACCCTCCAGAACCTACAGCCAGGCCTCCTGCATGCTCTAACAAGGCTGGTGCCCAGATTGGGACTGCACCAACCTCAGAGAAACAGTCCGAAGACAGGAAAAGAATGCCTTGACCTGCCAGGGAGACCCAAGATAAAAAAGGCATTATACGACAGAGACTTCCAGGAGATGCAAAGAAGATGCCTGCAAATCTCCATGGTTGAGGAGAGAATTCCTAGAAGCCTGCTAAGTATCCTCCTTTCTTAGGTGAGACTCCCTAACTTGATCTGCCTAAAGCAAAGTTAAGAAGTCAGCGCACAAGAGTACCTCTGCCAGCTGGAAAGAAGGCCTACCTCCCACGGTGCCAGGCCTTTTTATCTAGACAACACTGGGTGCCCAAAAAACTTGTAGGGTTAAACAGGGGACTGCCAACCCACACCTGCTGTTCATGAGGGTGTGAATTAAAAAAAAAAAAAAAAAAAGCAATCATCAGCAACAAAAAAATTATCTGCTTTTCTGTTGATTGACTGATTCTTGTTCTAAGGTTTCCTTATGGCTCCAGAATGGAATTAAGAATATAGGGAAGAGAATATATTCTAACATAAATACTATCAGCAAAGTGATACTCACATTCAGAAATGGAACTCTGCCTTGGAAACATTCATGGCATTCAATCAGTGATTATGCTTCCAGGAAATGCATAGAAAATGATCAGAAACAAGTAAAAAGGTACAAAGGTATGAATAAGAATATTGATTACAGCATTATCTACTATGTGAAAACAACGTCCATGTACCATGAGGACTTGGTTAGATAAATTTTAAGATAGATTACTATTATACTAAATTTAATGCAATGTGAAGCTATGTATGAAATCTTTTCATGAGAAAAGCTACTTTTCCCCAGAAGAACCCCTGGTTTAAAAGGACTGTGTATGATCTGAAGAAGTGTGAACTTGTACGTTTGAATTCTATATGATATTGTGAAGCAATGTTACTTCAATAAAAACAAAGTACAATAATAATTCTAAAAAATGGCATATATGAATCCAAAAAAGACTAGAATATCTAAAAAATGAAATAGGGGCCTCCCTGGTGGTGCAGGGGTGAGTCTTAGAGATATCAAGCTATCCCCAGCTGCTGCAGCATGAGTTCCATCTTAGGCCAGCGAGTGACCCACATGATGCAGCAGACCTCTCCTGGGTTGCCCGCTGCTCTCCTCAGTAGTCAACCCACCTGTTCTTCTCCCTACTGTCTCTGGTAAATCATCTCACTCCCTGCATCTCTGGCCTGTACCCCAGTTCTTCTATGCAAAATAAATAAATCTTTTTAAAAAATAGTTTATTTCTGATGAAAGGAATTATTTTTTCCTTATTTTCTTCAATGTTTTCCAAGCTTTTTACAATCAACCTATGTAATTGCTATAAAGAAAAACAAAACTTTCTAATTGTTTTCAGGGAAGAAATTTGCTAATGGAAGACTTAAAAGATTCAGATCACTTTTAAAAATTCAGACTTTGTTATACTACAAAGGCTTCTTGTAAGGAAATACACATATGTGAAAGTCATGGACATTTATCATAGTCCTGAAGTACACGGGTGTCCATTGTTATCAAAAGGTGATCACCCCGACGGGACAGAGGGGAACCAGGGAATTGTTGGAAAGAAAAGCATCAGTGGCTGCTTGAAAAAAGCATTTTACCTCTTGTCACTCCTGATATGTTGTCTTTATTGGCAGGCTTTTCTCCCTCCACAATTCGGTCAGTCCTTTCCTGTTTTTAAAGAACCTACTTTACAGGGATTTTCAGTCCATCTCTTCGTAAATGACCCTAAATTTCCATTTCAGTATCCGACTCTAACCTGGACCCCACCAAGAATAAGTTTCTCCAGCTAACCAATTTACTCTTTAAACCACACCGTGTTCCGATTTCCTTTACTTCCTGACCTTTCACAGGTCTCTGCTCCCTTCTTCCTCCTCCTCCCGCACATCAAATTTCTAGACCTATGGCATACTGCTTTTGAATCATCTTCTTCTGTTCCCCCACCCACCCACCCATTTGTATTGCCACCAGCTCTAGTTCTGACATTTATTACTTTGCACTTAAGAATGGAGACTTTGGAGCCAGGTATATTCCCATGTTAAAGTCCCAGGCCCAGGCATAGTCAGCTGTATCACCTTGGGCAACGTGAATTAACTTCTCTGTAACTTCTCTGCGTCTCAGCTGCTTCTGTAAAATAACCACAGTACCCTCTTCGGAGGGAGGTGTGAATTTAAATAGCTTAGACACAGAAAGGGCTGAGTTTAGTGTAAAAATTGCTCAGAACACTGTAAATGATCAACAGATATTGGCTGTTTTTTTTAAAGAGTCTTTTAAAAACAGATAATATTAATATTTACCTGATTCGTAAAACCCCACTGCTTAAAAACTTTCCATTTAATTACATTGTCTTCCAAATGAACCACAAAATCCTCACCTGCTTCAGGCTTAATCAGGCAACACTTCTCTCTTGTTTTCCCTCCCTCTGCTCTCCTAATTTCCACTCAAACTGGACCTTGTACTTTCCTACCTTCGAGCTTCTGGTCATGCTGTTTCTTTTGAGCTTAGTGTCCTTCCCCCACCTCTGCAGCTAACATCTAACTTTTCCTTTAAAACCTCCCCAATCTTTTATAATTCTCAACTCCATGAGTTTTCTTTAATTTTCAGACTCTTTCACACGTGGTTGCACCTCTCCAATGACTTTTATAGTGATAAATATAACAACAGTATATTACTATGTATTTTATGACCTATATAAAATACATTACTGATTATGTTGTTTTACTCATCTTTGTCTCTAGTTCTCTCGCCACATCATAGGCACCCAGTACACGTTAGCTGAATTTAAAGGTGGTGTTTGCCTTTCTGTCCACACCTACCATTATTATTGATACTCAGATTTATATCTAGACTTCCCTTCTCTGCAGAGATTAGTTTACATCCTAGCATGCTGACCTTAGGGACAGAGGACAAAACATATTGTCACATTGTTATATTTATTGACCAGCAATTCATTTGGTTCACATCTATTTAGGTTACTCCCTAGTCGGATGATTTGGGGCATTGTTTTCATGAACTACTATTTTAACAGTTTTTCTTTTTGGCTTTTTATTGTGTGAGGTGTGATAGTGACTCATAAACTCATATATACATTTTTATATTTTAATTCATGTACCTTGTTACAAATCTCTAGTGTCAGATCAATAATCCCACATTTTTAAATGATTGCCTTTGTGTGGTGACATTGATAGTTTTTGAGGTTAATATCCATTTTTTTTCTACACATCACCAGGTAGCACCAAAGTTCAGAAACTTCTCTGAAATGTTCGTTCCTTTCTTGTATAGACAATTCACTTTGACTGAAAATGTGTGTTCACTGAATTTAACCTAGGTTTTAGATTTAGAGAAAACAGGTTTGGATTTGCAGGAAACCCACAGATTTAGAACTGGTAAGACAGACCTGCCAGGCACAGTGTGGTAAGAACTGTGGTGTGTTACTGCAGCCCACCTTAGGGGCTTTAGAACCATCACTTCCCACCTTCACTTCCTCTTCTCTTGTCTTCCCTCCTCCCCTGCCTCTCTTCTCTCTACAGTGGCTCCTGCTTCACAAACACAGTGCTTAAAGCACCTAGTTCCTGGGATTTAGACTTGCCAAGTGGCTTTGGGGAACAAGTTTTTCTCAAGCCCAGCATCAAAAGGCACTTATTTCAACACTTCAGGGAAAAATATAACTAAGGAAATCAATAATCTCATCCCAAGCAGAAGAATGGATTTTTTTTTGAGGCTATCTCTATGGTTTCCTGCCTATCTTTCAAAGATGTGTAATATTAGTCTCATGAATCTTCTTTTCTCTGGTGTTTTCTTACTTTACCTAAGGAAGTGTAAACATTTTGCATGTAGAAACTATATTCTTACTTAAGTATTTTTATGATAACCGATTGTCTTCACAAGTTAGATGTTTATAAATGTCAATTGGAAGATTAAACATTTTTAACTAGCTATAAATTCTTCAATGGCTAAAATTGAACTTTTATCTCTTTCAAAGGGAGTTTTTGATGGTGCAAAGAATACAAATGAGATTAGAACAGGAACAGTGAGAACAACAGAAGAAAAGAATGCTGAGGGAAAGGGCAAGTTGGCAAAAAGAGAGAACTGTGTTAAAGAGTGTGCCTCTAAGAATGTCCCCTGAATCTATCCAACACCTATGAAAGGTGGCCCGAGGGTGATTATGAACCCTAACTACAAGGATTAAATGCTACCTATAGGCAGGGAGGTAATAAGAATTTACATGCATATTTCCTAAAAGGAAAAGACTTGCAAAGGACTTACCTGCAGAACACTTGAATTTTTCTGAAGTGAGATGCCAATTGCATCAGTTTAGAACTGCAAAATTCAAAGAAAGACAAGGCTGGTGGAGCAAAGTCAGTCTAATAAAAGAAGTTGAGGAAGTTAACGTGTGTATTTTAAAGCACAGGTCTTTCTGACTATAAAGCACAGGTCTTTCATGTGATGCCTTGCGTGACCTTACTTATAGTCTCTGTCTTGGCACTAAAATCCAATAATCACAAAACAATATTTCCCAAAGCAGCAAAACGACAGCAGTAGCAATAATTGTGCAGCCTGTTTGGAGGATCTTTGTGGGAAATGAGAAAATGGATGTTGTTTACCAGTTAACTGAGGAGAGATCATAATGGGGCAGATGATAAGCCAGAGAACCTAGGTGAGGTCAGTGCCCTGGCGCTCCTGGCCTATGGAGCAGTGGGCCTGGAAGGCACAGATACTTTGTTTCTGGAATATTCTTCATCACTCTGAATCCACGAGGACAGGGGGTGTTGTCACAGCTTTAAGGTGGCTGTGAGAACCAGGCCTCCGTTCACCCTCATGCTCATCATTATAACTCTCCACATAATCCCTACACAGGGCCTTATCCCAAACCTGAATTTCATAATTTCCCCCTTTTTTTATTCCCAACCATCAACAAATCATCAAGTCTATGGGTTCTACCACTTTATGTCTCTGACCTTCCCAGTTTCCTCCATTTTAAAGGCCATTATCTTAGCTGAAGCTACCAGCTCCTGCTTGGTCTACCTGACAGTTTCTAACTATCTAATGTTCCTGGCTTTTGCCTCAGGAAACTCCAAATGGCTTTTCTAAAGTCAACATGATGATATGATCGCAATTTCCCCTGCTTACAAAAATCCTTCTATGAATTCCCACTGCCTTCGAGAGAATGTTGAAACTCCTTATGTGAGTAGGATTCAGGCTACTAAATAGTTGTGTTCACGGTCAGCCTCTGCTTGTCTCCAGCCCCATACTCCAAACCACCCATTGGGAGGTTCTGAAATGTACATATTTCTTCAGAGACAGTCATTCTTTAGTGAGGATGATCCTCTTATCAGATTCCTACATGTCTTTCAGCTTAGACATCACTGCTCCTAAGAGCCTCCCTTCCACACCCAATTCTGAGCCCGGCCGTAATGTACCCAAAGCCCTGCCCCCATACCACATCTCTGTTGACATTCACACCCAGGCCTGCAACTGCCTATATACCTATAGCCTTCTGATCTGTAAATCCTTCAAAGCAGGTAACTTTATTCCCTGTTTTTCTCAGCATCTAGTCCGGGGCCTGGCCTGGGCGAGTCATGTGATTCTAATCATGACTTTGCTGTTGCAGAGCCTGCTACTAAAATTCGTGCTAAAACAAAGCATGAAGGTTTTCCATCCTTCAAATTGGATCTTTACCTTCTTTCTCATTTACTGTTTCCTACCGAGGAGTATCTTCTCCCAAAGATCAGGATGAATATAAGAGTCTATTATTTTATTCAGCATTAAAAAAAAATGGATGTGAAAATACACAATGTGGTCTTCAATTCTGTAGATGACACTTCTTGCAAAAGGCGAAGAGCCATGGAGATAATGAGCGAAAGGGCTCTCAGAGTTGTGCAAACATGCGACAAGTGGGAGGTAGGTACTCCTGTGGCAGAGCGATAAAGCATTTGGGGGAAGAGATTGCAGATGAACTTATAAGATGATGGTCTCTGAACTCCCATTTATAACACAGGAAAGGCATCCTGGGAGACATGGTGGGTGGTCCCCAAAAAACACCAATGTAGGGCACTACCCCTATCACAAAGGCACCAGACTGTGGGGTTCATGACAAAACACACAGAAGACACCATTATCTGTCCTGAATGCATGCTACTTCAAGAGATCTCTCTAGAGATGGGTAGCAAACATGAAGACCATTTTGAGGCTTTCTAAATAAAAGTAAATGTATAAAGAGAAAAACAAGGATAAAAAAATTCTGAAAAAGAGGAAAAAGGCCAGAAAAAGGGGAAGCATAATTAATTCAGTCAGAAAAAGCATAGGTAGGGTGATCTATAAGGCTAGATATAATGATATTCCTTAAAGTTTAGAGCTAATTTAGAGACGGTTGGATGGAAAATGCCATTTTACAATAGTATTTTAAAACCCACTTTCTATTTACTATACTATTAGGTGGTAATTGAAAGAAGATTCATGGAGTTTGGGAATGCAATTATAATCAAATCCAGCCTCCTCCACCCCCCACTACTTAGATGGAAGAGCTAGGACCCAGAGATGACGGTATATGCTACACCAGTCACACATCATCTAATCACAGAGCCTCAGGTAGAACCGCTGACTCCTAACTCCTAGCCTCTCTCATGCATGTTCCTTTACATTATTTAATATAAACACTGTGACAAATGATTGAGGTTCAGAGTAGTGAAGTTGGAGACTAGGCCAGATAAAGAATGTACTGCTAAAAAAGAAGAACACTATGTGTAATAACCCTAAGAATCTGAGGCTGGGATGCTGGAGTCAACAAGGTTTTCTCACAAAATAGCCCTTTGTGCCACTGTCAGAGGCCAGAGGCTGGCCTGGAGTTCTGATAATCTAAATCCACTTAGGCTCCTTCCACTCTTCCTGAAGTGAGCCCTGCTGTCCTCAGGGGCTGCGCGGGATGGGCTCACTTCGTTGCATTCCCTTCCAGACTAGATGTCCAAGTCAATTACAGCCACTTCAGGAATGCAGAGGCCCATGGAATTCTACCAACACTTGTGTGAACGTATGTGTGTGTGGGGAGACAGCTGCCAATGGGAGTGGTATGGAGAATGGGAAGGCTGTCAACTCCAGAGGATTCTACTGCAGCCTCGGCAGGAGTCTGGCAGTCACAATGGTTAGTTCCCAGGAAGACTGAGAATGGTAAATATCTTAAGTATTCCATTCCTCCCTTTTGGCACTGCAGAATCAAGAGAAAAGTAAAGCAGGTAAACCTGTTGGACAAGACCTTCTCTTGTTGGAGACCTCCCCAGCTCCCAGAGACTGGTGGTTCTTCCTTCCCAGCAGAGAAGAGGGCCATGGTCAGAGAAAACTGAGTGAACAGCTTGCTTATTTGCCAACCTCTCCAGGAAAGTGCAGGGGAAACTGCGTGAGAGCAATGTGGGTCTGGGCTGGGGTGCCACCTCCAAACACCTGCACATCACAATCACAGGAAGAAAAGGAAGCTGCTCGGACCCATTGATTCCGGCCGAGGTGCACAGCTGAGGGCTCAACTGTCAAAAGTCTGTACAGGAAGGGGAAAAAAATCCCATGTCACCTTTTTCTTCTTGCCGTCTTCTTCCCTCTGGGCGTTTCTATTTTAACGAAAACATGTTTTTTTAATGGTACAAAAGGGCTCATGAGGAATAGGAGACTGAGAAACCTGGGCTGAGAGCTGAAGGCAGAGATAAATGCAGGTGAGTGAAGAACATGTGGGTGCCTGTTTTGGGGAAAGATTGGTATCCTTCCCTCCAACATCTTGCAGAATGAGGAAGTGGCTGTTTTCAAATACCTGCAACACCTGTAAGGTAATAACCAGAGTGAACTGCAGGGCCCTGACTTCTGCTCCCAGATGGCTCTGCTTTCAGCCCCTTGTCTTGGTGTCTTTAACTCAAGGAGTGGGACTAAACATTTAACAAACAACAGACCGCAGGAGACAGCTCTGTTGGACACACTTCTTGAAGTGTGGTGACCAAATTTCACCTGGCAGGGCTCATTTTAATCTATGCAGAAATTTGCAGAAAACACAAGTATCTGGGTTGAATTATAACTTGGTGGTTTCTACTAACCTATATATAACGTTGGTGTAACTGAGTATCTAAGACTTACAGTATGTATTTTTTCATTGTGAGAAAGAAGTTAAATGATTCTTCCGCCCTTCTCTTCACCATTTCCCCCTCCTCTCACAAAGCTGCTATATCTTTTTTTTTCCTTTAATGGTCTAAAAATGATTGCTTCACATTTGGTATTCCATAAAGGGGAAATGAAAAAATAAATATCAAAAAAGTGAAGAAAAAAAGTACCACTTGCTCAGAAAATAAGATGTATGAACCCTTAAGAATGGGAAAACACCAGCTACTATAGCAGGGAGAAGACATTTTTGCCAAATTTAGAACCCACTGGAAAATCACGGGCTCTAAGTTTAGAACTGAACTAAAAAACTTGCACTTACATTGCATTTGGCATTGGTTAAAAAATATTCTAAGATACTAATTAAAGGGAAAAATTTATACTCTTAGTTCTAGAAGCTGGGAATTATTTTCAAACAGATTCTTTATTGTCTCAATGGATAGGCCTGCACTTGAAAAAGAGACCTTTTTTCCCCTAATTAATCCTCCTTACAAAACAATTCTTTAAAATTGAGGGGGAAAACAGCTTTGCCAAGATCTTTAAGAGTTACAGAATTGTTCTGTAACCTTTGAACCCAAGCAAATATTCCAGGTAGTCAGACAAGCTTTATATGTATATACAAACTAGTGTTCAAAATGAAAGCAGTCATATCCAAATCCTGGTGAATTTTCAGTCATAAAAATACAATAAAATTGGAAATGGTCACTGTAAACAAAAATTGACTCTTACCAGCATTATTTTTCTTTCCTAACTCATATGTAAAGATGGTCTGCACCATCACTCAGAAATGGATCAGAATTACTGCTTTGGAGATAACTATAAAACAGTTCAGATCCAAAAGTTTCAAAGAAATAAATCAAGAACTAGTAGTAAATATGCATCCATTGGCTAACATGACTCCAGTTAGTTAACAACTTTTACAATTATTGGAAATTTTAAAATATCTAATGTCATACTAATACACACATGCACATATATACTATATATGTGTATGTATTATACATACATACACACACAAAACATGTAATAGTAATGGCCTAAGAAGAGGACCTGAATTCTAACAATTAGACAAAATGTTAAACACAAATATTCAGTGCAAATAGTCACCACAGTGAGTATTCAAAACCACAAATTTTGGGGTTAAGTTCTCAGTGCCATCAAAACCACAAATTTTGGAGGAAATTTTTCCTTTGGATTACTGCTTTGGACTCTAAATACATTTTGAGTCACTGTAGGGACCACGCTTAACAATTGGTGGAGTTGACATTCTTCCTACAGGAGGATCATTAACTCATCCGTTCAAAATCCTAAAACTTTAATTTCTAAACTTTCAAAAGCTCTTGTGAAAGGATATTTAATTAACTCCTAAGTTGACTACTTTTTTGTGTGTGTGGCATGAATGGAATATGAAAAAGCTGGTGGTTTGTGGACAAACAGATCCTAATAGTTTTTATGGAGAAAATTCCCAGATTGTTAAGCTTGTTCCAGGCATTTTCAATTCTTTATCCTATAAATTTTTTTGCCACAGAAATAATCCACAAATAAGTTTAGTATTGAAAACAATTAGGAATCCAAAGTGCTTGATGAATTATACATTTAACCAAGACTCAAGACAATTTTCTGTATTTCCTTTGTCTTATTATTTGGTTTCAGCTGTCACTTTATTATAAGATGATAGAATCAATGACAAATTTAAACTATAACTTGGTAACCTTTGGTCAGGCATCAAGTTTTATTAAAAGTAAACTGCTTCTTCAAAGGTAACCACGGAACAACTCAAATTACAGAGCAAGAAGGATGAGAAAGATCTCACAGGTCAATAGGCTGCTTGAGTCCTCTCAGAGGAGCTCAAAACTTCACTTTTACCAAAGGTAACTTCAGCAGACAGCAGTTAAGGACTTTGTCATATTGAATGGTTTCCATTTAGTGCAGTGACCGTTTCTAGCTGTCTCAGTTGGGATAGAGGCATTTACAGAACTGGCTGTGATGGAGTCTTCTTGGTGAGCAGCTTCAGCTCTTCTTTTTGCTGCACTTGGTGACTGTCCGGCCCCCTTTCTCTGCGTACAGAGGCGCTCGGCACCATGAACTTTCCCACCCAGTTTATCATGTATGCCTGTTCCTTTCAACACATCCTATTCGGTACAGAGTACGACCATCTAGGCGATTCTTTACCTCCATATATACTCTATGCAGCCGTCGCTGTAGTTAGCTTCAAGGTGAAATTGGTGCTTTTTCTGACATCAAAAAGGTGATGGTAAATGTGAAACATTGTCTGCTGCAACTCCTCCAGCTCGATAGCATCTGGATTTGCTCCATGGAAGTTTGTTTCGCCTTTTCTAGTTGGGTAATGTTATACTCATTGAATTTATCAGCAAATTCCCCAATAGAAGCATCATATTTTGTAACTATATACACAGGTAACTGTATGATTGATATGGCAGAAACAATGTCTAGAGTGATTACATTGATTGCTTTGGATAGAGCATGCAAGATCAGACCAGTTCAGAGCAATAACACCCTGTTACAATGGTTTTAGGATAAAGGAACAGAAATACTTAAGGAAAAGACCCAAATGCACTTTTATTCCATATTCAGGGAGAGGTGGTATGGGGCAAGGCTGGCTGCCTTGTGTAAAAGATCTGTGTAGCCTGAAATACTCTTGGACCAAGGAAGCCTTGTTCTGCAGGGAGGGGCCTCTGCAAAGTTGGCAGAAAGTCCCACTCAGGACAGCAAGGTCAGGGAGGGGCCAGGTGGCAATCTTACTAGAGTCCCTGACAGAACGTGTCAGAGGCAGGAGCAAACTTGAGAGTGGGAGGTAGGCTTTCCTGCAAAAAGATGCTTTTCTCCAGGGACTGAGCAAACATACACTGCTGATATTCAACAAAAAAGTATTATTAATTCCCCATTTCAAACATTTCATTAGATTCTACCACCTGGAATAGAATACCATAGAGAGTCCAGAAATACACACACACACACATACATATGGTCAACTGATTTTCAACCAGGGTGCTAAGATAATTTAATGGGAGAAAGGAAATCTTTTCAACAAAGTCCCCCATAACAGCTACACTACCATGTGGGAAAAAATAATATTGATTCTCAGTTCATACCATATCCAAACTTGCATTCAAAAGGAAAGGTTGAGGTTGAGCTAAATGTAAAACCTAAAACTAGAAAACTTCTAGAATTAAACAGAATAGAAAAATCTATTCAATATAAAGGAGACAAAAATGTCTTAGAACACAAAAATTTTATAAAAGGGAAAACTGATACACTGAATGATTAATGAAAATAAGACATAATCAGAAAATATAGTTAATATGTATATAACCCCCCCAAAACATACAAGAAAAAGACCATGTTTTCTGTTTTTAACAACTCCCCCCTCTTGAACATAATCTTAGCTTAACTAAACGTTTTGATCAACCTCCAAAGGTCAGCTCTACTCCAAGCGACGGCTTCTCAGGCTTTGCTGAGTTTTTGTGAGGTATTCACAGATCATTGGAATCCCAACTTCAGGTCTGCATTCTGGCCTCTCCTCACTCTCGGAGGGCCCAGTCTCAGAAAGACCTTTTGCTTGCTGGTCAGCACCTGCTAACAGGCATTTATAGCTATTGAGTGAATTCAAAGCAGTAAGAGGACTATTAAAAACATAAACAGGATAATTCCCTATGCTTGGAGTATGCTTCAGAATCAGGGTCCCCCAAATCCAAACCAATCAAAGAAAGAACCCTGTAAGGGAGTCACCCTTTTAAGCCAAATGACTTCAAAACAGGCCTGCAATGAGTCCTCCATGGAGGGACAGACTTAATGACTTTATTTCTGTTGTGGTTTCAGCAAAAATATAATCCTAAACCAATCAACCTGGAGTTTCCTAGTCAGCAGCAGGAAGGTCACCCCCCTCTGCCTTCAGAATAACCTTTTCTTCTGCTAGTCACCGTTGACCCATCCTCTGTTCCAGCTCATGTAACCCCTTGCAGTAACTAAATGGGACGTGCCAAGTTCATCAGTAGCTTAATAAAGCCATTAATTTAAATCTCTAAATTGATGAATTTCTTTTTTTAGCATATACAACACACAAATATATGCTTATTGTAAACAAATACAGAAGTGTATAGGCTAAAGAGTCAATTTTTCTTTCTGGAAGCTCTGCCCCATCTCAATTCTTCCCTTGTAATAACTTCTGTTAACAAGTTAATGTATTTCTTCTATACTTTGACTGTTCACTTATATAAGTTATCTTAGATAGGATTTTAAAAGCAGGTTTATTGAGTGATAACATATATTCTATATATGTATAGTCATTATAAAATTCACTTGTGTAAAATGTATAATTCAATGATTTTTAGTGTATTTGTGGGTTTGTCTAGCCATCATAACCTAAGAAGATTAAAAAATGATTCACACACACACACAGTTTATTTAAAAAATACATGTATGTAGGTTATGGTGATATTTATATGTATATATAACTTTTATTTGCCAGTTAGTACTAAGCCTTGAAGATATTCTTCCAATTTCAGCACAGATAGATTTGAGATTACTTTCTAAAGAGAGGTATGTGTCAAAATTCCATCTCCCTTGTCAGATTCCTTAGAAAAAGGATGCTAAAAGACAGAAGTTGGACAGATCAGATGATGGTAACTTTTGGTTTCAATAGACAAAAAGGATGTCAGTTGACTTAGAGATAGTCAAAGAGTATAAACATGAACTGGAAAAAAGGGATAGAAAAATATTTTGGAATATATAAAACCTCAGCAATTTTGAGTATCTTGAAATAACACTAATAGGTAATAGTTGTATAACTTTTACTACAAACAAGGCATATTCTAGAAGCTTAACATATGACAAAATATTTAAGTTCTCACAACAATTGCATACATTTTTACTATTGTCATATCAACTTTTAAATGTGGAGACTAAGGCACAATAAGTGATTTGTTCATAAATTAATAAGCTAGAATGAGACAGTCATAACGTCAAATCTAGGCAAACTGGCTTCAGAGTCCACACTCAGATAATTTGTTGGGATGCAGGGAAGGGCATTGGGACTGTGTGAGAGAGAGAAGTTTAGGATAAAACTAAGGGGAAAGCAAGTAAAATTTCTCATAGTGGCTGTCTCTTAGTTAGCACGCTTACAAACACTATGATATTATATTACTTTGCATCTTTATAATCCTATTATATTGTTAGATTATCTCATATTCTGTCCTAACACTTTTAGTGAGAGTGTTCATCTATTGGGAAAGTGACAATTCTGTTGCCAGCCCAGGGGGTTATTTAATTTAACTGTCTTCGTTTGGGGTTGCTGCCATTCTGCAGAACAACTGACACTATTAAGTTTTGGTGAATCTTGTAGATTAAGGATTGGGACTGTGAAGGTAATGAGGTTACACTTCAGCTCACAGAACCTGGAGTAAGGAAAAACAATAGTCAAGGTACTGTAGGGATTGATGCTTTGGAAGCACCCAGGTGGAATCAGTATGATTTAGGAAAGCCCTAGAAGACTCTGGAAGGAAACCTTGAGATTCAAGTTGAGAAATAGGTTGAACAGTATCATAAATAATCTTAAATGAGCCTTAAGAAATTTGGGTTTTATCCTGAAGAAAATGCAGAGTGGATATACAGGCCTGAAGGTGAGGGTAGTTAGAAGATTGACTGAATTACTCCCCAGTCCAGATACAACCTCCACCCAAAACATCTCTTACTGTTGCTAGCTGGTTCCTTATCTTTTGACTCATAAAGTTACTAGACTTTGTTTCTCAATCACAATGTGGTCTCAGCTGAAAATAATCTTTTATATCTAAAATTTGTTTTATATGCTTACCATTGTTAAATATCTCTTCAGTACTAGAGAAGTACTAGACACTTCTTTTCAAAACTTCAGGGGCTTCCAAAAGAAGCTGGTCAAAAAAGGATTATTTAATTATGAGATGCCCGAGGGGGGTATTTAAAACAAGTATGACAAACAGCAACTCCCTGTTACATTAAAGCTACAGTGGGGTGGGAAGAAGAGCTTGGGCTAGGGAAGGTGGGGTTAGATTTAAATTGTATCTTCCTTATAATAAAAGGCCGTACCTTTTCAAATTCATAGCAGAGGTAATCACGAGTGTGCTCAGACAGAAGGAATGAAGTTGTAGGCTAATTCTGATTAAAACCAAGGAGGGGAGATGCCAGAGAACACCGCAAAGACTGGGATTGGAGGGGAAAGAAAGGAGATATCTAAACCAACAATACTCACATAAGACGATTTCAAATTTTTTCATGTTGGTAAATGATGTTTATTTTCATTACACTAGCAGAAATGAAGGGTAATTGTCAATTCACAGTATCAACTCTTGTTTTTCAATTGTTTATTATACACAACTACAAATATGTAAGAGAGAGAGAGAAGAATGTAACGGAGCCCTGTTTACTCAACAGCTCTCAGGGCATGGCCCTCCTACATTCTGGGCTATGTTGAAGCTGTCATTTCATCTACGGTCACCTCAGTGAATATACTTGTTTCACAGGCAAACCTGCTTTTTTGAGCCCACTTTTCTCTTCACTCACTCCCATCTTCTCTGGGAGGAATCTAAAGACAGCAAGGGCACAGGTTTGAAAAAACAGCTTCCATAGAAATGTCAGCCTGGCTGACAAAGGGAGAGAGCAAAACCCATTTTATCAGGAAAAGATTAAGAGGAAGCAGAGCAAGGCGTTCCCTCGGGGCTGGGAGGAAGATCAAGCTTGGGATATCTGATGGGATAAGTAGGTGAGGGGCTTGAACTTGAAGGTTACAAACCTGAGGGGTAGAGACATTAAGATCTGCTGACTTTCATCTGGCTTCTGGATGGATGTGCTAGATACTCCTCAGAGGGCAAGGAAGCAGGTTTCTTTTTTTTTTTTTTTTTAAGATTTATTTATTTCTGCATACAGAACTGGGGTACAGACCAGAGGTACAGGGGTGGTGAGGAGATTCACCAGAGAGAGTGGGAGCAGAACAGGCAGAGAGATGATGAAGTACACTGCTAAGGGGAGCAGCATACCAGTCAGGAGAGGTCTGCTGCACCGTGTGCATGATCTCAGGGTCCAGGAATCGAACTCGCACTGAAGCGGCTGCAGTAGCTTACAGTGCTGTGCTTTAACCCACTGGGTGATCATGGAGGGCCAGAAGCAGTTTCACTGAACGAGAAAGTAGATGCATTCTCAGAACTTTCCAAGTGTGGGATTTACTATTAATTGAGCAAATGTTTACTAAAACCTTGCCTGTCACCAACCCCCTCTTTAAACCAATCTGTAATTACACCCACCCTTACTTCTGTTCCTTCCATGTCACATATGACTCGTCCTTGCTCTAGGCCACCATGTTTACTTTCACTCTTTGTCTCCCCTTCCCACTTGGTTCAGAGTTGTGGTCATTGAGCCTTGAAATGGGTACATTTCCTGCAACACACCTGAGTGGCCTCCATTCACACACACTCCAGCAGCTCCTTAACTCCCTCTCCACATGGCCCTTTTGCCCTCCTTTGTCTGAATGTTTTTGCCTAGCTAGAGCACTTATTCTTCAAAGCTTCCCTTTCTCCAGAAACCCTCTAGACTTCCCCTGCCTTCCCCATAGAGCTGTGTGGTGCCTCCTCCAGGTTCCCTGCAGGCCTGAATGCTAAGTGTTCAGCTATTGGGGTGAAACACAGCCTTCACTCACATTCTCTCTCTGGCTGAGGCCCTGAGGGCAAAGCCTTGGCTGTAATTCCCCTGCATACCTGGTTTCCAGTGTGCTCACTCCAAATGTTTTAAGAAGACAACAGGGCTACAAAGATGAACAAAATCATTCCTGATCTCTTTTTATCTCCCTGACTGTCTGAAGATCCATCACCATCAAGAATGACACAGTAACCAGACCAGGAAGTTCATGACCTGAGCAAATGGTCATAGAAGCCAACCATATGTCCTGAATGGACTCCACCCCCATCTCCAACCCACAGAGATCTCAGTGCAGAGGACTGTAACTGCCATCATGCCATGACTCTGGATTTCTTGAAGGGGGGATTGCTGGGAACTAAGGGAAGAGTTAATCAGCCACTCTTGGTATAAAACTGAACATATATGACCTGCACTTTCTTGGTTTTCCCTGTCTTTTGCATGCTCTTGGTCTCCCTGCTCAGACAGCATTACTGGTAGGATGCATTCACCAATTAATCTCTCTCACTTTCTCTGTAGATCCCGTTTTCATTTCCCATTCCCCCAAAATCCTTTATTAACCTTTCTATGTGTGCCTGCAATTGGGTCTTTTTCTAAGTGTTTTTGAATGCGCAGGTAAGGTCTCACACAC
Source organism: Condylura cristata (assembly GCF_000260355.1). Classification (NCBI taxonomy): domain Eukaryota; kingdom Metazoa; phylum Chordata; class Mammalia; order Eulipotyphla; family Talpidae; genus Condylura; species Condylura cristata. The sequence continues at coordinate 43,019,532 of NW_004567111.1, forward strand.
AGGCTAGCATGTTTCCTCTTGGAGTTGCCCTCTACCATATCTAAGACAGAAATTTGTGCGAAACTAGCTAAAATGTACAAGACCACCCCTCAAGTCCTCTTTGTATTTGAATTCAAAATGCATTTGGGGGGTAACAAGTCAACAGACTTTGGTATGATTTACAATTCTTTGTATTATGCAAAGAAAAATGAACCCAAATGTTTGCTTGCAAAACAAGACCTGTGTGAGAAGAAAAAGACCAAGACAAGAGTGAAGGGGATGCAAGAGCAGAATGAAGAAACAGAGGGCTACAAAGGCCAATGTGGCTTAGGTAAAAAGGAGTAAAGATTCTGTGGTGACTTTATCTGAGATGACTGTGCAGATTTTTCATGAGAGGATTAGTAAATCACAACCTTTTATGTGGAAAAAAAAAATCATCCCTGCTTGCAAAATAATTCATTCTATAGAGTGTTCCCCCCAGGTGAGGGGATCAGAGTGCCTGCCACTTAATGTTTGTGAGGAGGGTTCCCATCACATTCAAGGGAAATCCCAAATCCTTTACAGTGACACACATATTCTCCAACCCTGCCTAGAGGGACTCACTTGTAGGATTATAACTACCACAGGAACTTTTCCAAGCCCCCTACTGAATTCTGTCCTCGTGTGCATTCTCTCCCTTGCCTGGAATTTCAACTTCTAATCCAGCGGTCACCTCCTGGTGATTCTTTGTGACCCAGTGTGGGTGTCATCACCATCTCTGGAAAGCATGCCACTAGACATGGGTGGATACATCCACTAGACTGGGACTTTCCTAGGAGAAAGGTCTTTTTCCACCATCCCTGTGTCTCCAGCATTTAGCACCATTTCTGGAGCATATAAGCACCTCAGTAAATGTTTGATGAATGACTAAATGAGGGACTAAAGTGTCTAGTTTCTTTAGATTATGTCACTTTAAAAACACAAATAAATGGACTCGTTGCACTAATCTTTGTAGTCTCAGGAATACAAGCACTGCAGTTTAAGTTTCTGAGGCCTTATCAATTAAAATTTCAGGAAACAACTCCACCTGGCTTTGCTGGCAGTAAAGTAAGCAAATATCTCGTACAAGGTGACTCTTCTCTTTTAACTTCCAAGAAACACTGGTTTCTTGTGAGTAGATATACCTATGCTAGCAATCACTTAGTAAAAGCCAGAAAATTCAATGGACTGACTCACTGCAGCACAGAACCATTGCCACCATATCATACGGCAAAAAAATTAAAACTCAGTGTAAGTGTGTTCTTCCATTCCCAGTCAAGTTTAATCCATGGAGTTATAGTTACATCATTGAAAAAATAAAGATTAATCTCAGAGAATTGTTTTTAAGCCATAGCCTTATGAAATTTAAAGTAATAATAAAAAAAAAAGCAGGCCTAAAAAAAAAATCTTTGTCATTATCCTCACAGTCACTTGAAACAGTGATCCTCCACTTAGCCTTCTCCAATTTGTTTTTGACTATTTTTTTGAAAGGTATTCTGGTTCTCTCCCCTATTTCACTTTGAAAGTCCAGGGGTTACCTACTACAATTTGAGTTTTCCTCTCAAATTTCTTTAAACTTCCCTACCCACTCTTTCAATCGTTTGACTATCTGGAAATATTATTTTGTGTATTAATTATTCATTAGTTGTGTTTTTAGAAATCAACAGCAGAATGGCCCTTGTGCCTTACTTCATCTTCTTGCTCAGTTTCTGATCAGCTAAGCCTCTCATAACTAAAATACATTTATGAATTAATCTCATATTCTTAGTTTCTATTCCTAAGCCTGGAAATCAAGACCTATCAAGACATATTCATATTTAGCTCCTGACCTCTGCCTTGGGTTGTGATGATAATGAGATGATGGAGGAAAATGAGATGATGGAGGAATATGAGGGCAAAATTTTGGTATTTGAGGAATTTCTTAAACTGTTCAACAGCAAGAAAAGATGCTGATACTATAATGATGAAATATCAGAAGTAATATTTTCAATTTATATAATTTTTTGCTATTTTCCAAGCTCATTCACCTTCACTTGATCTAAAATAATCCTGTGATGTAGAAATTATCTTTCCCATTTCCTACAGAAATTACAGCTCAGAACTGTTAAATGTATTAGCCGAGATCTCCTAAGCACTCTTGGCTTTAACTCACACCTATAGGCTAATAATTTCCAAACCTATTTCATATTCCAAACTGCCTCCCTGAGAAAGTCAAATTTTTCAGCAAAATTACCTATTAGCCAATTTTATCCAGCAGTCTCAATTATAGGGTGGAAACCAGAAGGACTGTCAGCATCAGTTTTCTTGGTGCACCTGGTACAGGTAATCTACCTGGCAGCCCAGTGGAAGCCTTGCACCATTGCGTAGATGGGACACAGAGCCCCAAGAAGTATTTGCTGCGTGAATGGTTTGATGAGTGAGTAGGGGTGGGTCATTCTCAACTCTTCCTTCACCCTCAACCACAAGATTAATTGGTCATAAAATCCCGCTGTCTACATCATAAATCTCTCTCAAATCTTTCCCCCCTTAATAATCCCCAACTTGCATCCCTCGCTGGATTGTGTCAAGACTAGAATGAGATTAATACACATAAAAGTGTTTTTGCGAAGAATAAACCTCTGAGGGAAAAGAAGAGAAAGGCTAAATCCCTCTGGAATCTGTTAGTAAACTTAGCAGCTCCAGTTTGACTATTCCTTTCAAGTTAGGATTTTTCTGTCCTCCTGACCTTGCTGTCTTCTCTGCCATGGCTTCCATTACTTAGTTTGTCTGTAAATACCACGGATCTGTATGCACCAGTTTAGCAGGTCAGATTCATTCCCTTTTATGTTGCTTGCTCCTGGTTACCTCTTAGAGCAAAGCTGGCTCCTGTAAAGGCTGTTAACTCCTCAAGAAAAGGAGCTGTTCTACAGCGTTTACGGGTTCCACAGCACCTCACGCAACCACAGGCATCTAGTAAGTGTTTAATAAGTGCTTATTGATTGAGACATCAATTCTCCTCCACACCCCCACTCTCCACTATGCTGAGTTTCTATCAAAATTCTATTGCTCATTCTTCCCAACTAGCTGCTTATATCGGCAGCATTTCTTCCTAAGAGACTTGAGAAAGGAAAACATTCCAGATTAGCCTGCAGGTTGGAATTTTTAAACACTCGCTCTTTCTAATAAATGTATCAAATCAACCATGGTGGGCGTGCCAGGCTCAAATTGTCCAACACACTGAAATACTGAAGTTTTACATATATACTGCTTATACACATCCACGGAAAACAAAGTATAATGTTAATGCACATATCCTGGACACTGCCAATAATGACTGCATAATTAATAAAACAGTGGCCCGATGGTATGCCCTATGCCCATCAATTGCTGCTCTTTGAGATGACTACTCTGGTGACATTTCCTTCCCATACCCAGTCACCACGTGGTCCTGGCTTTGTCTACTTCATCAGCTCCATGGCTTCTTGGCTTCCGGCTTCTCCCTACTGGAACACAGTTCATCTCGTAGTGCAGGCAGGCAGTGGGGTACCGCGGGCGAAGGAGGGTCCTGGAGCCCTAGGTGGCTTTTCAGGCTTTTAATGATTTTTCTACAGCATTTGTAGTGAGGCAGCCAGGTGCAGGGCAGGGGTGGGGGGTCTGGGGACCAGGTGGCTGCCAGGCCTCCTAGCCCCAGGCAAATCTTTATTCTTTCTGGGCTCTCTGGAGTTCTCTTGCTGTTCTCTACTGTACTGTCCTCTGCCTCCTTCTGTCCTCTGTTGCCACGCTTGGTTCCCTCCTGTCTCCTCTGTGATGTGCCCATAAATGTGCAGCCTCCAGGCTCAGGTGTGCCCATGATGCTGCCCACACCATGCTCCAGGTGCTGCCATTGGGCACATGTGTAAGGCCACAGGTGTCGATCATGGATGCTAATGGCAGGAAGGTGGAAAAAACCTGATCACTTCCATTTACCCTACAATCTTCAATTCAGATTAATTCCCCCTAGACATGAACTTCACCCTCCCCCTGCCCAAACTCACACCTCCAGGGGCTCTCTGGTATTTACATGACAAGGCACACACTCCTTTGCCAGATTTTCAAAAACTTTGAAGTCTAAGTAGACCCTCGTGGCCTAACCTTACTCTTCTTGATGGGGCATGATGGTGGCTGCCCTTAGGCCTGGCAAGTTGCCACCCGTAATTTACTTGGTGAAAGTGCTCCACCATTAACTGGCAGTGGTAAACTGAGAGGCCACCTGCCCTGTGGATGTGTGACTGAGCATCTGGGATAATCTAACACTTGGGTTAGAACCTGGGGCCTTGGGTGTGATTGTTGAGGCTCTGATGCTAGTGAACACTGGGGCCCCCGGAGATCTCCTTCACTAGTTCATGATTTGGAGCAACATTCTAGCAGTTTGGTCTCCCACAGAATGGCCCTGGTCTACCAGGCAGGTGGCCAGTGATAGTGTCCCCTGCAAATCAACACTTTGCCTTCAGGTATGAGCGCATGTGTATCAGCAGCCTTGGCAAGCTTGGCGTGTGAAGCCACTGCTGATGAGTGGAACCTCCTTCACACTAACAGTCAGAATGGTAATCAATAAAATTAGTGAAATTTCAGAACTGGAGGAAGAGTTCAAGGACCACAGTGAACTGACGGAAATAAATGTCTTTTAGGAAGGCCTCATGGTGGATGGTCTCTCAGTTCCTGGGGACAGTTCCCCCTCAAACTCAGTGTATCACTGTGAGACCACATCACTAAGGGCAGTCCTACCTTAGCCTGGATTCCATTTTCTCTCCATTTTTGAGTCTCAAGTCACCTTTCTCTTGTTCAATATGCCTTCCCCATGATTTCCTCTGCTTTCACGCCTATCCCTCTAGAATGATCTGCTTTAGGAAGTCACACCACTTGAGTGCTCTCAGGAGCAGCAGGTATATCCTATACAGTGCAGCACCTGCACAAGTGTCTGGATGTCTCTCTTGGATGTAATGCAGACAACTCGATCTTAGTCTGGCAATACTAACTTGACTTTTACCTCAGTTAATGGTGCCATCATCCAAACAACAGCTCAGCAAAATCAGAATGCGTCACCCTGAATCCTCTTTCTTGTCCATTCCCTCCATCTCGTCAGTCATCAAGTCTCATCTATCCACCGTCCCTTCACACTTGTCTGGTCTCTCACTTCTAGCCCCACATGATGGGAGTCTTCGCAGTGGTCTTTCTGTCCTATTCTTGTTTTTCTTAAACAGCCACCACATTAATACTGAAATGGTGACACAGCTCTGAGCATATTATTTTCCTGCATAGAACAACACAATCAATTCCCAACCTATGTAATATATGCAAACTGGTCGTTAAGCCAGGGATCCTTTGAAATTGGATTCAATTTATTTTCTAGCTTTGTTGCTTATCTTTTCCAGTCACATAAAATCCAGTCATACAGAATCAACAGAATAGACTAGCATGTTCCTAAACAGGTACATGGTTTCATTCCTCCTAGCCTTTACCAGATCAGGGATTTCTCTTTATGTCTCCTGGCTTTTTGCAGTCTCCGGGAGAACCATTCATTCTTCAGATCTAGCTCAAGTGCCACCTCCTCTGGACGCTCAGTGACCCACTGAAGCTGAGTTGATCGATTCTTGCTTTTGTTAGTCATTGTGCTTAATATGCACACTGTTATTATACTTCACATACTAGCAGTCAATGATTTGTTTTCTTGACCCCTCTCTTATTGTGAAGTCCCAAGGGCAAGAATTGTATCTTATTTTTTGCATTAACCTACCAAATGCCCAGCACATGATGATGGCATGACAAAAGCTTGTTACAAAGAATAGTGATAAGGGACACAATGATTTGGCATTTCCTGGCTCTGCCACTCGGCAATGGTCTCACCTCTCTAAGCTCTGCTTCCTCCATTATAAAATATAGTTGTAGCAGAATTTTTGCAAAGATCCAGTGAGATAAATATGTGTTAACAGTACAATATCCCAGGTTTACAACTCAGTAAATGACAGCCATTGCTATCATTATCCCTCAGGGTCTAGTATGTTGTTATTATTGTTTTAAGCTTCATGTTGCTCCTCTAAGCAATTGATTCCACTGATGCAACCTTTCCATAAACTACTAGCACACTAATGGCAGTGCTCATTTCGATTATCTCCTGACTAGTTTATAAACGTTGGAGAACTGGGATATGTCTTACTCTGTGAAAGGCAGAAATCCAGGTTGGCCCCACCAGAAGCTTGTCCTTGTCAAATCACCTCCCCTTGATTAAAAGGGGAATTTCACATGTGAATTTGACGATGTGCCACTTCCAAGTTAGATGCACACTTGGCCCAGGTGGGCCCTCCCTAAACATGTTCAGCCATTAAAAGTAGTTTTCTCTGACTGGAGACAAGAGAGGAAGTCAGAGATTCAAAGCACACGACAGTCTGGACATGGCTTGCTCTTTCGAAGTTGGAGGGAGCCATGTGGAAAGACTATGAGAACAACCTTTAGTGCCATAAAGTCCTGTTGACTAAGAGTAAGAAAATGGGGATCACAGTTATAAATCACAAGCATCTGGATTCTGCCAATAATCTGAGTGAATGTGGAAGTGACATTTTCTCAGAATTTCTAGACAGGGGCTTAGTTTGGCCAAAACCTTGATTCAGCCTTGAGATGGAGAACCCAGCCACGCATAGCTGTGTTGTTTGAAGCCTCTGCGGTAACTTTTGTTATGCAGTGATGGAAAATTATGACTTCTTTTTCCTACCCTAATTATTGAACAAATATTACTTAATATTATATTCTAAAAGTATTCATTGAGAAAATTTTAAGAAAATTTTAATTTTATCTTATCACCAGTCAGGTCAAAATGTCAACTGGCCTCTTGTATTATCAAAATAAAAAACATCTTTTTTTAAAAAAAGGTTTAAACCTGAACAATACTCTATGCTCATTTATATTTATTAAATTGTTTAAAACATGATATTCCAGAAATGTTGTTACAAAACAGCAAATAGGGTATTTTACATGTTAAGGTAATTATTAAGACTTTGTAGGAAAAAATCTTTGTGTGTCAAATCATTACAAAGAAGGGTTCTATCTAACAAATCCATTTCCATTTTAATGCAGAAGTTCCTTAAAAAGGATGATTTTTATTTTCAAAGTTTTTATTAAAAAAATCTGGTAGGCCCTCCCTGGTGGCGCAGCAGGTTAAAGCACAGCATTGAGAATCTAAAGCGGCTTCAGCATGAGTTCGATTCCCGCCTGCCCCGGAGGTGACCACATGGCGTGGCAGACCTCTCCTGACCCGCCCGCTGCTCCCCTCAGCAGTGTACTTCGTCGATCTGCCCGTTCTGTTCCCCACTCTGTCTCTGGTGAAGCCTCTCGCCGCCCCTGAGCCTCTGGCCTGTACCCCAGTTCTGTATGCACAAATAAATAAATCTTAAAAAAAAAAAAATTAAAAAAAAAATCTGGTAAATGCTGGGTGATACACACCACTTAGAGAATTATAGTACATACCACCACCTAACCATTCAAGGAAGTCATGGAGTGAAAATACCTATTTAATTTTTTAATATAACATTTCTCAGATGCATGTACACTTGAATCTTTGCTTTGCAAAGATTTGCAAAGACATCTTTCTGGAATACCATTTGAGAAATGCTGACCTAAACAAGTTCCTCACTTCCTCAGGGAAAAAAAATCAAATCAAAATATTAGTAGAGAAAGATATATTTCAGAAATTGAATTAATTAAAGATATTCAGGAGCTAGAAAAGTGTCTTTCCTTCCCCTATTGGTTATGACAACTTCTCATTACTTTTTTCTAGTCAATAAGTTGAAAAGGTGATTTTATTATATTAATTTTAACAAAATGTCTATTAGCAAAATGGATGTCCTGAGTCATTTTCTAGTGTAGTTTCAGGGATATCATATATCTTTTTGTGCATTACTAGAATGGATATTTCAAAATTAAGTGGAACAAGATGGTTCCTGTGGTCTAATACCTTACAACTTAATGCAGGAAACACTTAGAATTGACAAATTTTCAAGAAAAGATATTTTGATAGCCAGGACTAATTGCCATGTAAGATCTAAGGAGGAGAATAAAAGAGCAGGGTTAGATTTAAGAGAGGATTCTTACACATTTAAATACCATAAGTGCTAAATGAAGTTTTATGTATAAAATAAGAAAACAAAAAAATTTTAAGTCCAATTTGAAGCAGTGCTGCAATGAACTTCCAAAAAGGAGGAATAACTAGGATTCTACCCAAATTTTGCTGAGTCTAGTAATTCTCAAACTAAAGCAGATTGCAGGAACGACTGGGAAGGCTTCTTATTAGTGGGTTGCTGGGCAATAGGGCAGTCTCTGCCACAGGACTGGGATGGGTTCCAAGAAGCGGTATTTCTAACAAGTGCCCAGGTGATGCTGTAGAGCCAGTTTTGAACCTCCCTGAGAAAACAGTTCTTGCATGAACCCTCTTGATATTGTCACTCAACAGGTCTGGGAAAGACTTCGATCCTTTTTAGCACTAGGGTTCTGTGTTTTGGGGTTTTGTTATAGGGGGTTCTCGTTCTGCTTCTGCATCTCAAATTCTTTGTAATTCTCTCAACTGGTATTACAAAGCTCAAAGCAAAGCCAGAATGTTTGGAGAATAAAGGTGGGAGACAGAAACTTAATGTAATTTACAGCTGACCAGGAGAATTTACAGGAGAAAGTTGGGACCTGTGTATACTATAGCTTCTCACTTGTCTGCTTTGCTCTTCTACTGTAACCTGGAGAAGGCAGATTTGAACATTAGTATAATTAGAGAATAGCCAAAAGTCTGCAACTCTCACATAGGTTGTACATCCATCTACCTTGCCCATTTCCCTTCACATTTGTTTAATTGTCTGTGATTTTAAGACTCAATTTAGAATCAGCCATAAAAGTGTTCTGGCAGAGCAGTCAAGGGCATGATCTTTGGAGTCAGATGGATTCAAATCCTAGCTTTGTCATTTAGTTGCTGGGGGGCTCTGGAAGAGTTACTTAATAGTTCTTAAACTCAGTTTCCTCTTCTGTCTGTCACTGTTGTTAGGATGAGCAAGAAAATGCACTGGCATGGAGTAAAGGACCAGTACACACAAAAATGCTCTGAAAACCCTGGAATAAATGTCCATTGATTTCAGTGCTTGAGACACAAGAATTATACTACAAATTTTTCTTTTTCTTTTGATGGATGGCCAGGTGGGCAGGGCCGTGCTGGGCTCTGGGTCAAAGGACTTGGGGAGTCTGGATTCACTCTAATATTTTTCACTGAAGCAGCTAGAGCTGTTACATTCAACTTACTTCCTGCTAACCTCACAAACTACTCTTAATAAGAACTGAAATGATCAAATACAAGACAGCTGATTCTAAGATGCTTTGTTTTATTAAACAAGACTTAGAAAGAAAAAAAGTGCTGCCAATGAAACTATGAGATTATTCTTTCTTTTATTTACAGTTTTTATTTTATACCTTATGACATTGTTCTTTCAGACTTAGATTTCACAAACATTTGTAATTTCCTGGCACACATAAAAAGGAAAATGTAGGCGATATAAGTGGATTGAAAATATTCCTAAACTGCAGTCACATCCAGAGTTCCAGCCTTCTGAGTCACTTGTTTGACTCAGGGTCCATGTCACTGCTTATTCACTCAATGTTAGCCTCTGTATCTCGGAGGACATTGGTGAGGCAGCATTTCTGATACTCCAACAGTATTAGGAGCTCTTGGGGCTAGGCTTTTGGCTTGCCTATTTTCTATTCTTGCTTCACAGTATTACCAAGCACATGAGGATTTATCATTTTCCCACTCCTTTTCTCATAAACATTTGGTTACCAGGAATTAGAGTGCTTCACTCTTCCTGCTGGGGTTTTATTGTAAGAACTAACACATATTTTCTAGTTTTGGTGCTTTGGATATTCATGGACATGTAGACAGTGATAACTGTGGCCAACAGGTTGTGAGACATCTTCTGTTAGGTGTATCTTGATGTCATAGATGTTGGTAATATGTTCAAGCCCTGAGTTGATCCCTCTCTTTGGTCACTTGTAGAAAACACATTATGAATAGTCTTTGTATTGTATTTTTCCCTCTGTCGTGCAGATAAGGCACAGGGCAGGTTCTCCATGGATTCGGGCAGCCGGGGTCATATGGCCACTTCATGTTTAAGAAAGTATTTGAGGAGCTGTCAGACTGTTTTTCCAGAGCAGCTGAACCATTCATTGTAGAATCCCTCCAGTAATACATGAGGGTTCCAATTCCTCTGCATCCTTGTTGACATCCTTTGTTTTACCTTTTTGATTACAGCCATCTTAGAGGGTGTGAACTGATACCTTATTGTGACCCAGGCAGTTGTTTTCAAAGCACTTCCACTTGCACTTTCTCTTTTGATCCTCATAACATCTGTCAACATTCCTTATCCATAGTCAAGGAAGCAAACACTGATCCACTGACTTGCTCAAGATAGCTCAGCAACAGCACATGCACTAAACATGCTTCTGGATCCTTGGACCACCTCTCTTCTGCCACACCATGCTATTTTGTTATTTGTTTGTTTTGAAATTAAGTCATATATATAAATAATAAATGCATAAAACCCAAGGCATAATTTGCAAGATAGAAAAGAGAACAATGGAGGAAGTTGTCCCCCCTTTCCTTTCCCTCCCAGGAGGAATGGCCAGTTTTGTGGGCATCCCTAACCTGGTACTCTACACCCATGCAAACATTTACACATGTCCTTACACACTCACGCTCACATGTGCGCATGCACACACACACAAACACACACACACAGCAGCACCCTGCACACCCTGTTCTTGACCATGCTTTATGAGCAGTACATCTAGAGTGCGTTCCACAGCACATTAGGCTATGCTAGCCCAAGAAGAGCTGCCTGTTTCAGAGTAAGGCCTACAGGGAAGCTGGGGGAGGGGCTGATGGTGCAGATGCTGCTTCTGGCTTCCACAAGACAGCAGTAGCTAACCACTGCATTGGCCTGCAATAGTTCCTAAGAGTTTAATTTGGGGGAAAGATGCAGATATAGTTTGGGAGGCATAAAGCAAAAGAATCTTCAACTTGCAACAAAGTCTACGGCATTGCCTTCACAATAGACAGTAAAATACTGTGCAGTCCTGGTTAGTCTCCTTTGGGCACTCCTGTTCTTGCAGGGAGAGCACTGAGGAAAAATAACCTTCTCGTGCTGCCTTCCTCCTGGTAGGTATAGCAGACTTCAGCTCTGGTTGGTAAACTGGATTCATTATTTTTCATGTTCATGAACTCTCAGAGCTAAAGTATCTTTGCTTATGCTTACATTTTCTATTCATGAACTATCTCCTTTATGCACAAAAAATATCAATATTTTATGAAACATTCTCTTTGGAGGTGAAGCACTAGGGCACCACTCTTTTTTAGTTAAGGAAAATCTGCATGCTACTAAACCCCAGCTGAGCAAGGGAAAAGCCTTTAAATAAAGCTTTTCTACCTCGCTACTAAGGTCAATGTCTAATCACCGGACACTATAATTTTGCTGCAGTTACAGAGGGCAACAGATTGGCTACCATGTGGCATATCTATTGAGGCCAAATGTCTTTTTTTAAAAAAGATTAGTCCCAAAGCTGTGTTACATTCTGAGTATAACAACAAAATAGTGTCATTGCCAGTGCCTTGCTGCACAGGCTGCTGTGGCTAGGAGAATGGGTGTCTTCTTCACATCTGAGACTTGCTAAGGTTTCCTGATCATGCTTCAGCAGCTGCTGCTTGCAGCACCTGGCACTGCTTTTGTTTTTGCTGGGATTTTTTTTTTTAATTGGAAGGCAGGATATAACCACATGAAATAACCTAAGTCTAACAACTTTCAATTATTATGTTTTGATCCAAACCCTGTCTACACGCTCATTTATATAGTTGCCACCATTTTGCATATCCTAGTTTGTATTTGGCTTTATTAATCTAACATTATGTTATAAACACTTTCCCCTTTATAGTGTGTTCACACGTATTTTAGGACTGAATATTGTCATAGTCTGCTAATTTTTCCCTCTAATTAGACATGAGGTGGTTTCCAGTTTAAATCCTTGCAATAGGATCTTTCACTCTTCATTATTTCACTAGGACTTATTTTCATAGAAGAAAATGATTTGGTGTCAACACACACTTGAGGTGAGCTACTATTTATCCCAACTCTATGAGATTGTATTTTTTTTTTTTGAGATAGTATGTTTTAAATCCCCATTTTGCAGCTTAAGAAATGAAGGCTGAGAGGAGTTAGCAGAGAAGGGTGACACTGGCGCCACCTGTGGGCACATCGTTTAATGCACATGTGTCAGATTCCTCATCCATGAAACCAGGAGCATAATGGGAGCTATCATAGGATTGTTAGAAGGTCACAGGTGTACAGCACCCAACAGTGCTTGGCACACAGTGAGACCTCTATATCATCTAGTACAGCTCTGCCTTCACTATTACTATAAGTCACTGATCTCAAAAAAGACAAACAGAAGGAGCCTGGCCTCTCCGAGGCCAAAGCCACGAGTCACATGTGACTCAATCATATTTTGGCCAACGATGACTCGCCTGTGCAATGGTGGTGCCCATATGATGTAGGCGTGTTGTAGGCAGTGCCTGTTAGGCTGGTATAAATTCACTTGTCATAAGTGCTATGACATTTGCACAATGACGAAACTGTCTGAAAATGCCTTTCTCAGAACCGAGTCCTCTTGTGCTGTGATGTGTGACTGTAGGCCACATGCCTTCCTGTGCTCAAAAGGAATCCATGTTTATTCTCTTGCTTTTTTCCCCAAAATTCTTTTAATGATCTAGAAACACGAGGTACTGTTTTGTCTCAGCTTCTCAGCTCACGGTCTGACGTCCTTGCTCCCGAGCCACTCATTTCTTTTTCTTTCTTTTTTTTTTTTTAAAGATTTATTTATTTGTGCATACAGAACTGGGGTACAGGCCAGAGGTGCAGGGGCAGTGAGAAGATTCACCAGAGATAGAGTGGGGAGCAGACCAGGCCGACTGACGAAGTATACCCTGAGGGGAGCAGTGGGCGGGTCAGGAAAGGTCTGCCGCACCACGTGGATCACTTCCGGGGCGGGGATCGAACTCATGCAGAGTGGCTTGAGCTTCTTAGTGCTGCGCTTTAACCCGCTGCACCATCAGGGAGGGCTGGAGCCACTCATTTCTTATCTCAGGGTTTCCAGCACAGCTGCTGGTGGTCTTTTTCTTTGCACCCGACATGCAGGCTCCTTGGCCATGTCAACAGGAAGCAAGCTGAGCACTGAATTTTGGGGAAAATAACTTTTATATTTATTTCCTACCTCAGTCTTCATTTGTGGATAGTATTTGATTTTGTCCCTCAGACATCGTCCCTGTAGTTCTCTCATTACCACAGCACCCATGAGCCAACACTCCTGTCCCTTGTACTTTTCATTTCCCTGTTTTGACCCTTCTTCCCCTGCCACCCCCCACCTCCCACCCCAAGTTGCCTCAGATCTATGGTCAGCTTGCATTTTTTTTTTAAATAAGATTTATTTATGCAGAACTGAGGTACAGGCCAGAGATGCGGAGGGTGAGAGGATTCACCAGGAACAGAGTGGGGAGCAGAACAGGCAGATCCACGAAGTACACTGCTGAGGGGAGCAGCAGGCGGGTCAGGAGAGGTCTGCCATGCCGTGTGGATCTCCTCCGGGGCAGGCGGGAATCGAACTCAAGCGGAAGTGGCTTAAGCTTCTTAGTGCAGTGCTTTAGCCTGCTGCGCCACCAGGGAGGGCCCAGCTTGCATTTTTAACAAGTATTAGGCTTAGGAGTCTCAAGAATCTGGGGACCAGAGAAGTGTCCACTGTGGCTGTGGATCTGGTGCTGAGACGCCTGTCTCCTTGGAAGGGGTTGGAACAGGAGAAAAACCTGGGAAGAGTGGTTATCTAGCGCAGGAACAGGAACCTGACTGGAGAGGCCATTACTGGCCTGGGACTTCTGTTTACCAGAACTGAAGATTCAATTCTGAAAGAAGGCCTTTCCTGGTGGTACAACTGGTTAAAGCACAGTACTATGGAGCTATCTGTAGCCACTGCAAAACAAGTTCAATCCCCAGCCAGAGAGGTGACCCACATGGCAAGCAGAGCTCTCCTGTCCCTCCAGCTGCTCCCCTAGCCATGTATTTCAGTTAATCTGTCTGTTCTGCTCCCTACCCTGTCTCTGGTGAATCCTCTCACCCTCCACACCTTTGGTCTGTACTGCAGTTCTTGAATGCATACATAAATAAATCTTCAAAAAAATTCTGAAATAAACATCAAAGTACAAGCCAGAGGTTGAAGAGACAGAGCCCTCTACCTACTCTCACCTTGCTCTTCAGCTGATGCAGGAAGGAACTGCATCCCTATTCCACTAGGTAGACTGGAGCCCATTTGATGTGGCAGTAAAACTGGTTAAATAAAGCCTGGGCTGGGTGAAAGCTCCTGCTGAGCCTCTTCCCAGCTTCCTTGGAGGTAGGCTGGTCTACATGGTTCGAGGGGACTTGCGTCTGTGGTGAACTATGATGCCTGTATTCTTCCTGCAGCATCACCAGGCAACATACAAGGCTCTTTACTACAGATGAAAGAGAAGGCTCTGTACAATGAGACATAAAAAGGGATGGAAAGGAGATAGGCAAGCTACCCTTAGCTGAGCAGGACCCTGTGCCAGGCACTATATTGTAACTTTTCATATTATTTAATATGTACAACAAGACAGCGAGACGGTAGTATTGAATCAAAGTTTAAAAGCAACTTTCCCAAAGTCACATGGCTGAATTTGGTGATGCTATGTTCAAAGTCAAATATATCCAATTATGGGAAACTTGTGTTCTTTCCCTTTATGTTAGAATACTTCAGTAGCCCCCAAACCTACACCCTCCCCCAGCCCTACTTCACACATCAAAATTTTAAAAAGCAAACCAGGTGTTAATTATTTTTAAATTTTATTTAGAGTTGAGAACAACTGCTTAAAGAAAACTGTCACTGGATTTATGTACTCTGGTAAAAATTAAATCAAAGAAAGCAGACATTTTTACAGCATCTTGTCCTCATGTTGTCTTAACAACCTGATCCCAAGCAGGGAACTTGGTGTGCTGTAGCACCAGTGACCAGGCAACTTGTTTCCTAGGCTATTATTTTCTGCATAAAACTTTTGACTTGTGGCTCCTGAGCAGTGAAATATGAATTTGAAATGTCTCTTGTCAGATGGGAAAATGAAGAGGGCATCTTGAACCACTTACCTTCCTTCATGGTCAAAAACATACCAATCAGGAAAGCCTGAGGGGTGGGATAAAGGCTATTTGCACCATCTAGAAGAGATCACTTAAGGACTCAGCCCAGAGTCCTTCCCTTTTTAGGGATACAAAGAAGATAAGGGGAGATAAGACTGGTTTACTCATAAAAGTACTGACATGTTACATTTCCTCTCTTTTGACTGAGTATATGTAAACTTGTGAGGTAACACTGGTTATCACAGGTTGACTAGAAGTCCTATGTGCAGTCAGATCTGTATTTGCTTGATTAAAGAAGGGGGGTGGGGAGGGGAGTGGAGAGAGTTAGAGAGTGAGAGAAACAGTGAACAAGTTGGGAATGCATTATGTTTGGAAAACATAAACTCTCAAGATTAGAAGTCCACGGGGTGGGGCTTAGGGTGGGGGAATCTGATAGCTACTAAAGACAAAAAAGAAAAAAGAAAGAAGATGCCCACTATTGGCTTAGAAGACTGCAAAAGAATCAGGGGAACTACCTCAACTAAAACTTGTGTCATACTGAATTATTTTTGGAGGCCTTGAGTAGTCAGAAAGAATCATGTTCTTTTACACATAGGTATGTGTGGCTCATAAGACAGAGAAACCAGTAAAGACAGCCTAACCAGGCAGGGGTGCATGTGAGTTCTGTGCCTGGTCCACATCACAATGTGGCTACCTTAGTGACAGTCCCTGCTCAGGGAGGCTTTCCTCTCTACCAATACTATGAATTCTGAAGGGGACAAATAATGTATAGTGGACCAAAATTTATTGTAGATATATGCTGGGTGTCTGTAGACCAGTGACATATCAAGGAGGTAAAAAGTAAATGAGCTATTGGTAAATTAATAAACAAACTGGTTGCAAAGACACTAGAACACTCTTCTTCTGCGGACCATGCTGCCTGCATTTTGTCATATTTACAAATTTTCCTTCACAGTTTTGAAACATGATCAAAATTCAAGTAGTAATTCTGAAATGGAGTTTCAGGAAATCCCTTCTGTTTCTGAGGCACTGTTAGGTGAAAGACGCAGACTTGATCAATTGCTCATATCGATAACATGCCAGATTTCTAAGGGAAAAAAATACATAGAAAATAACGGACATATTTTCTGTACTTTTAGAAAGACTGAATTGGAATAGATGGCCCCTGTCAGTCAGGCAGAGGACACGGGGTGCCGAGTCAGCAGCCGTGGAGTTAATGATTCTGGTGCGTGGAGATATGCCACCATCGTCACTTCTGCCACGATGTCCAAAAATGGAATCATACAGACACCACCCTATAGCACCTTCTGGGCCTGCCTTTCTTCATGGCCTCTCTGCACCACAGCTTTAAGTGTGTTAGTATATCCTTGCCACCATTTCATCAGTACAGCAAACTCTAGGCTAGCTTCCTGTGGGATCTTCAGTGCATGTGTAACATTTCCAAACAAGAGGTGACAAAAAAAATGATGCTCACTTTCACTCAATGAAAGAAATTAAATGCATTTTCACACAACGGATTGCAAAGATATTAAAAATAATAGTAATAATTGAAATATAGGTGAAAGTGTATATGTGTGTGGAGAAATTCATATACTGCCTGCTGGTAGGAATATAAATTAGTGTAACACGATAATAATTGCCCACATAGAGATCTTTTGATAAGCACTAGTTCCACTTGTAGGAATTTAGGCTATAGATCTGCTCACTGAAGTGGGCAAAATTTAATTAAAATGCATTTGCAGTACTGCTAGCAATTTGTAAAAATTATATTAATAGGGGAATGGTGAACCAAATTAGGATTCACCCACAAAGGTGACTAGTATGTGGTTCTTTAAAAGGACTGTAGTATATCTAAACCTCTGATATGAAAAGATACTTATTTATAAATATAATGTGATTTTATTTGCAAATGCATGGAAGTTTAAAAGACCACACACTAAAACATTTCTATGTGGGGGAGTGGGGCAGAAGGACAGGCATAAGAATGGGGATGTCAAGTTTTACTTTATAAACTTAATATTGTTTGTATACTTACAAGTTAAGAGATTATTTAAGATGGTCTTAAAGTACTTTATGGTTTTGGGCCTTCCTGGTGGCATAAAGGGTTAAGTCTTAGCACTATGGAGCGGGGTGCAGCACAAGTTCAATTCCCAGCTGGAGAGCAGACCCACGTGATGCAGCAGACCACTCCTGACCTGCCTACTGCTACTCTCAGCAGTGTACTTCATTGATCTGCTTGTTCTGCTCCCCACTCTGTCTCTGGTGAATCCTTTCACCCTCTGTACCTCTGGCCTACACCCCAGTTCTTGTATGCATAAATGAATAAATAAAATAAATCTTTTAAAAAAGTAGTTTATAGTTTTAAACACTAAATGAATGGTGGAAAAGCCCACTGATTAATCTGAACCCACTGACTAAAGCTAATAATACAGCAAAAAGAAAATAGACCTCAATGAAGGTGAGTCTACCAGGAAAGAAAAATGTGTATTTTCTCACAAAAATCCTAGGTATGGTGGCTTTTCTACAGCTAGAGGAGTACTGGAGTTAAAGATACAGAACAGCCATGCTGAAAATGAATTCTTGTGACAACCACTCATGATCAAGAAGCTCTAACTATGTGCCCAGAATTTCTATGCTTTGTAATGCATGCATGTGCATGTATGTATGCCTAGCTAACTTTTTTCCTGAACATCCACACATACCTATTATAAAAATAGAAAAATTTACAAAACAGAAATGTTAACTCTCATAATTCTGACTTTCATAGATGACTATCTTTGCAATTATAACATTTCTTTAATGTTATATATTAAGAACCAATTCTTGTATGTATAAATAAATAAACCTTAAAAAATGTATTAAAGGCCCTCCCTGGTGGCGCAGCGGGTTAAAGCACAGCACTGAGAATCTGAAGCCACTTCCGTATGAGTTCGATTCCCGCCTGCCGCCTGCCCCGGAGGAGACCACATGGCGAGCCAGACCTCTCCTGACCCGCCTGCTGCTCCCCTCAGCAGTGTACTTCGTCGATCTGCCTGTTCTGCTCCCCACTCTGTCTCTGGTGAAGCCTCTCACCGCCCCTGAGCCTCTGGCCTGTACCCCAGTTCTGTATGAATAAATAAATAAATCTTTAAAAAAAAAAAGTATTAAAAAAAAGGGATTATGGTTTTGTGACTTAGTTTTTTCTACTTAATAGAGCTGCAAATATCTTCTCATGTCAGTAGAGCTAGGTCTACCTCATTCAAAAAAACAAATACTTGTTCTATTATATTCATGTATCATAAAAAATTGATCTCTTTTAGATATTTAAATGATCTATAACTAAGACTGTAACCAACCTTCCAAATATATGGGTACCTACATAAACTCCTCAAAGCAGAGTATTACTTGACTGAAGGTAAATAAATTCTTTGAAATATTCATCACTATCTATGACATTGGTATTTCTTCCCCCATTTTTTAAAAAAAGATTTATTTATATGCATACAGAACTGGGGTACAGGCCAGAGGTGCAGGGATGGTGAGAGGAGACAGTGGGGAGCAGGACAGGTAGATCAAAGAAGTACACTGATGAGGGGAGCAGCGGGCAAGACAGGAGAAATCTGCTGTGATATGTGGGTCACCTACCTGGTCGGGGATCGAGCTCAGGGCAAGTGAACAGTCCCCAAGACCTAATAAATGTTCTATGCTGGGAGGAGCTGAGACTGAGCCTGAAGCTCACATCTTAGTGCTGTGTGCACTGGAGTTCCAAGTTAGGGCTTCCCAGTAGTTTAAATCTAACAGAGCCACAGAAGCTCTTTTACATCAGTGCCTTTCAATTTTTTTCATTATGTAATTCACAGGCAGATAAAAATTTCCTGTTGTGATTGAGTACACATACACATGTACACAACTGAAATAGAAGTTTCATGAAACAATACTTACATTTGCTATATTTAAGATGCTGTGAAATTTTTCTCTTTCAGAAAAAGTAATGCTGCACTGGACTATGGTGAGGGCACATGAGTGATTTGGTGATAGGAAACCCAAGCACAAAAATATGTAAAAATAAGTTATTATATAAAAAAAATTGTACTGGTCAAACTCCCAGCTTGAAAACACTCCACTATATTCTGAATTGTTTTTATTTTCTCAGGTAAGAGGTTATATACAAAAACTAGGGTCCTTTCAAATTCCCCATCCTGGTATTTTAGTTCCCTCAGAAACCAGTCTCCTTACCTACTCAATCTTAGCCACCTCACAAGTCTCAGTTAAACCATATTCTATGGGCCAGGTCATGCTCAATCCTGCCTCTATTTTAGCCGCATGAGGCCTGCCTCTTTGAGGGTAAACTCTTGTATTTTTTTTCTAACCTCTATAGCTATCAATGCAAACAGTGACATTCCTTAGATGTCTGGCCAAAGTACAATCTGCCCTGGACATTCTGCCTCTTATTGATCTCCTACAGCTTAATACCTGAACCTTAATGTTCCGTGACATGGATTTTGACTTCATTGTCCCATGTCGAAAGCCATGCCTTGTCAATGAAATTGTAAACCTTCTAGAGACTGTATCTGATTATGTGATTTTTGTGTTATCTCATCCTACCTATAAAGGCTATAGGGTACTTCATGATAAGAACATATAGCACAGCATAATCCAAACAACTGAAACATGAATAACAAATCTGAACAACAAGCACTTAAATAAGTGAAAAAGTTCAAAGTCATTGCAAAGGAAAAAACAACATAAACTTTCAGATCATGAAGGCCCTCATCAATCTTGCAGCTAAGCCCTGAATTTAGCCAGAAAGTTTGCTGACCATGACAGGTAAAAGGAGATTAAAGCAGATACCTAGGTCAGTGAAAACGAATAAAGATCACAGAAATAAAACCTTGCACATCTGGTTAAATGATCTTTGACAAGGGAGCCAAGACCACTCAGTGAAGAAAGAACAGTCATTGCAACACATGTATTGGGAAAACTGGATTATCTACATACAAACAAATGAGTTAAACTCTTTGCTTATCCCATGTAAAAAAATTAATTCAAAAATGGATCAAGGCCCTAACACTATAAAGTGCCTAGGAAAAAACATAGGGGAAAAAACTTCATGACAGAGGACTTGGCAATAATTTTTTTTAGATGAGCCACCAACAAAACCAAAAATAGATAAAGGAGACAATATCAGACTTACACAAATTTTTGTCCATCAAAGGAAAAAGTCAACATAGTGAAGATTACCCACAGAACAGCAGAAAATACTTGCAAACCATACATCTGAGAACTGGTTAACCTCCAGAGTATATAAAGAACGTCTACAACCCAACAAAAAAATAAAACTCACAAATAATCTGACTCTTAAAATGAGCAAAGACTTCAGCAGGCATTTATCCAATGATGGCAAACGTGGCCAATGAGCGCATGAAAATAAATTCAGCCTCACTAATCATCAGGGAAATGCAAATCAAAACCACAATGAGATTATCACCTCGTATGCATTAAGATGACTACAAGGAAAAAGCAGAAAATAACAAATACTGGTGAGGATGTGGAGAAATTGGGTGTACTGTGGGTGAGAATATAAAATGATGCTGTTTCTATGAAAACAGAATAATGGTTCCTCCAAAAAATAAAAAGACTTACTTTTAATTATCCTGTACTATGTCTATACCACTTTGAGGTATAGATCCAAAAGAACTGAAAGCAGTATCTGAGGTATTTTTATATTCATATTCATAATTGAGTTATGTACAACAGCCAAAGATGGAAACAATCCAAAAGTCCATAAACAAAATGTGGCCTACACATACAGTGTAATATTATTCAGCCTAAAAAAAATTTCAACCTGCCCTGCAGTAAGATGAACGTTGAGGACATTATGCTAAGTGAAACGAGCCAGTCAAAAAAAGAGAAATGCTGTATGACTTCATTTATAAGAAGCATCTAGAGAAGTCAAAATCAAAGAAACAGAAAGTAGAATGGTGGTTGCCAGGGGTTGGGGCAGGGGAAATGGGCAGTTACACAAGAGTTTACAGAGCTTCAGTTTTGCTACATGAAAAAGTTCTGCAGGAGGAAGAGAAGTGGGTAAATCGGGTAGAAGGTGTCAACTGTATAGTAAGGATGGAAACTAGAGTTTTTTTGGTTTTTATATAATAGTTTATTTTTACATCATTTTGTACTTTTTTTTTCATCCTAATTGTAATCCCCATGGGTTTCTCATCACCAAGTCACCCGTGTGCCATCACCATAATCCCGTGCACTTCCCTCCTC